>NW_024374367.1:1562793-1969895 GCF_014805655.1 Passer montanus
GCGGCACCGAAGAACCTCTCACCCCTGTGTGTGTCCAGCTGCTGGAGGAGAGGCCTGACCCCAAATGCCCCTTGGCAGCATGAGGAGCCCCTGCCTCCCTGCTCAGCCCTGCCCAGACCGGGCAGGCAGAGGAGGACCGGCAGCAGGCACAGCTTTAAAGTGGGTCAGAGCCTACTCCCCACAGCAGCCAGCTCGGCTTTCCTCCTCTTTCGTTCCAGAACTTATTTACTTTCTAAGCACTTCAGATGTTTGCTACCTCGATTTTTAATTTAAGCTGCTGGCACTTGGCTGCCAGCCCTGTCGGTGTCTACGTTGGATGTATCCATCCCCGCGTCCGCTGAGAGCCGCCCGGGCGCGGGGCCACATTCCCAGCTTCGGGGAGATAACAGCGACGTGGCTGTTGCTGTCTTCCTGTCACCACCTCTTCCCTTCACGTCCCTCCACCCGCGGTTCCCATCGACAGGAGCGAGCACACAGGGTGACATGGATGTGCTGGCTGCCACCAGGCAGGAAAGTGGAAGGGCAGGGCTCATCTACACTGTGATGCTGGGCGCTTCTTTCGACATCTTTTGTTCTGCTTGCTTGAAAGAGTCTTGTCTTAAAACAATCCCTCACTGAAGTGTTTCTTATTTGCACCACCTGCTCTTGAGTTTCTCCCTGGCTGGAGCACCCTGGGAAAGGCATCCCTTGGGCTCCACAGGAGAGCAGGAGCTGCTGTCCCCAGGAAGAGGAGAGAAAACCGTGGCCACGCTGTCTGTGCTGCCTTGCCCCACTGCTGTTTGAGGCATGGGAAGCTGCACTGAGCCTGCCTTGGGCAGGGGGGAAGGAGGACAAGGAGTGGGGAGGGGGTTGGCACTGTTTGCCTGCCCCAGTGGGGAGCCCCTCACCTGGCTACCAGCCAAAAATCTGCTGGCAAGGCATGGCCTGAATCTGGGGGAGGGGGCAGAGACTGTGACCAGCTTAGCAAGGATGCTTTTGTCCTTTCTGACAGGCTGCCCATCCTTCCCCCAGCGTATTAAACACACTTCCCCAAAACCCATGCCATCTCCCACTCTTGTACCCCCTCAGTGTCACCAGAGTGGCAGCGACCCTCTGCAGGCTGCCAGCAACCTGCACCCTGCCCCGCTTCTTCCCAGGCTGGTCCCCACAGCAGCCAGCCCCCAGGACCCAGCAATCCTGCAGCAGCAGGGCTTGGGAGCACCTGGAGGGATCTTAAAAGTGTGAAGGTCACTGTAAATAGTATCTGTGTCCACTGTGGTGTTGGAGCAAGCAAAAAAAAAAAGTTTTGATTTTGTTTTTGGTTTTTTGGTTTTTTTTTTACAATTCTGTGCAACATTGTGCTTTCCTGTGTGGATGTGTAGCCGAATCGTACTCACCAACACTAGGCTCCTTGCTCCTCTAGCGTGTGGGTAGGACCCATGGGTTGGGGAAATGTACACTACTTATGGTCCTTCCTCCCAGTGCATCTGTCCACTTTTGTTAAATTTCAATAAAATTATTTGTAGAGCCCAGAAGTCCCAGAGCTGTCTTACTGGGGAAGGCAGATGTACCTGAGGGAAGGTGGGCTTCGAGCCCCCTGTTCTTTCGGGAAAGGGGTGTTTGTACACGTGTGAAAGGACCCCCGAGTCAGTCACAGCCATTTCCAGGTTCTCCAGTTGGCACACGGGACTGGCAGGAGTTGGTGGCTGTGTCAGGCTGTGACTCTCTACTTGTAGCTGCTGTGACAACTCTTAAATGTACAACTAATGTGAAATATATGTAATTTCCTTATTATTCCCGTGGGCTGGAGCTCGGGCCTCTCTCCCCTCCCGTGGCGGGACAGAGGTCTCAGGCCGCGGGGCTCGCAGCAGCCCAGCCTCAGGCTGACTCTTGCCATGGCTCCGCCCGAGCCCCGGGGGGGGAGGATCCGCCTGTCCGCTCCTTCCTCGCCTGCCAAATCTGTGCCTCATTAATCACGGGGCCTGACGTTCTGGAGCCGGCGCGACCCTGTGCCGGGATGCCGCCCGTCCCCCGAGCATTGCCGGCTGTCCGTGGGGCAAGTGTGATCTCACTTTGTCCCCCACGTCCTGTCCCCGACAACCCCGCAAGTGTTTTCCTGCAGCCACCGTCACTTCTCATCATTTCCTCCGCCAAGCCGGCTCGGAAATGAGCCGCTGATGAAAGCTGTCATGAGAGTGAGTGGTGCGGTGTGTGGTGCCAGCCCTCCGGCCTCGGGGGATGAGGCTCTGGCCCATTCATCCATAGGGACCCCAGCCCCAGGAGGGATGGGGGGATCCTGCTGGCTTAGAAGGGGACCGGGTGGCTGCGCAGGGTGGTACAGCCTGGCGAGGTTACACAAGGTGGTGGCTCTCTGGCTCCGTGAGCATCTCTGTGTCTGCCAGGGCCACCACAGTCCCCTCCTGCTGCCCGTGGGGCAGGGCCATGCCCGGAGCCCCCAGCCCAGGCCAAAGGCAGGTGCTGACATCCCCTTCTGGCTTCATGGCTGCTCCGTTCCCAAGCTGACCTCTTCTCACAGCTCTCCCGGACCTGTCTGGCACAGTGGCTGTGACTCACACCCGTTATCTTTATCTGCCATCCGTGAGGGATTCCCATCCTCCTGCTGCCTGTCTGCAGCAGCTCGCCTGCTCAGCTCACCCTGGTCGCTGCCCGCTGCTGCCATCCCGCAACTCTCTACACTCTGGGAATGACTTGGAATGATCTCATGCTCGGCAGGGCAAGGGGGAGCTGGATCTGCCCAGCTGCCCCTTCCCAAAAGCAAGTCTTCCCTGGGGGAAGGAAGGAGGGAAAGCGAGTCAGGCGATGCTCCCACTGAGGGGACAGCAGTGAGAATTTGCGTCACGTTGAGGACCTCCAGTCCTCCCAGCAGTGGAAATCCGTGACCCCTCCGGCCACCCCACTGCCGGTGGGGCTGGATACCTTCGCACGAGGAGGATGGAAAGTTTTAGCTGCTGGCGAAGGGAGCCTGTTTACTGCCCAGAGGGGAAGGGCAGCGCCTGCAGCGCTGGGACTTCTTGGCTCCCCACAATCTCTCCCAAGGGTTTTGGCAGCCAACGCCCGGCCAGCGGCTGACCTGCCCAGCCCCTCTGCCAGCTGGTGCCTGGCATTGCCTGCAGGCCAGGCTGAGCTGTGGGGTGCAGCCCGGATTTGGAGTGGCCAGCCGGGATGCAGCCCATCCTGAGCAGGGCTGTCACCCTCTCGGTGGGGGCTTCACCACAAAAGCTGACACCCAAATGGTGCCGCTAACAGGAGCCACCTGCGGGTGCCTGCGGCCAGGGCTTGGTGAGGCACCAGAAGCTGACACCGAACAATGCTGGGCTTGGTGCTCCCGCCTGATCCTTAGGGAGCTGGTGGGTGGCTGGGGAGCACTTCCGTAGATTCAATCCCGCTTCCTTCCCCTGTCGGCCCCGACACACCCTCGCAGCCTGGTGCTTCCTGCGCAGGGGCACCCCGATGGCCCTCAGCCCAACGGGGCCAGCCCTGGCCGGAGCAGGCGGGGGACAGGCAGCACATGGGGACTGCCACATGCCACAAGGCTGGTCCCTGAGCCCTGCCTGTCCTGTTGCCTGCCGGAGGGGACCGGCGGGAGCCTCAGCTGCGCTCTGGGAAGGAAGCCCCCCCAGCCCTGTTACACCCTTGTCCTCTCCAGGCAGGAAAGCCACGGGGCCGTGGCTGAGTCAGCAGCACCGATTGCCCCAGCCCTGCACAGGATGTCCTGTCCGGCACAGCACCGCCCTGGGGTCACCACCGTCCTGGGGACACTGCTCTTGCAGGGACACTGCTCTTCGGGTGTCACCAACATTGAGGACACCAGCATTCCGGCTTGCCAACACTCTGGAGTCACCACCATTGTAGGATCACCAACTTTTTAGGGACAACATGATCCTTGTATGCCATCCTGGGGTCACCACCATTCCAGAGTCCCCACTTTGGAGTGGTGATGATTCTGGCGACACCACCGCCCTGGGGTCACCACCAATCTGCAGTCCACTGTGGTTTTGGAGTGACCACGACCCTGGGGATACCACCAGCCCCCAGGGGACAGCACCATCGCACCCCGCTGGGGTCAGCCCCGTGCCGCGGCCACCGCGGTTCGGGCCCCCCGGGCCCCTCAGCCCCGCGCTCCCCCGCCACCCGTGGCGCCCCCTGCCGGCCCCAACCGCGGCCCCGCCCCGCCCCTTTCCGTCGCGTGGGGGGGGCGGGTCCTCCCGGGCCGTACCAATCTCGGCGGGACAGGGGGATGACTCCCCGGTGCCCGGTACCGCGGCCCCACGGCGGTGTGCGTGTGCGGCGGGGCTCCGCCGCCGCCCGGAGCCCGGGGCCCCGCGATGGTCGGTGCCGCCAGCCCTGCGCGGCGCGGGGCGGGCGGGGCGCGGGGGCGGGGCCGGCACCCCCGCGGGTGGTGCGTGCCGGAAGGTTTAAAAGCGGCGGCGGGGGGGCGGCGGCGGTGCTGAGGAGCCCGCGGCGGGGGATGGCCTGAGGCGCGGTGAGAGCCGCGCGGGGAGCGGGAGCGGAGCGGGGCCGCCGGGGGCCGCGCCCCGGCGCTTTGTCTGCCCGGCTCGAACAAAGGCAGCGCCGCGCCGGCAGCCGGGAGAGCACGGGCGGGCGAAGCCGCTTGGGACCGGGATTCCCGAGAGCCAGCCCTCAGCCGGGGCTCTGCCCGCACTTCCCGGGAGCTCTCTGCCCCGGGAGGGGACTCGGATCAGGGTCTGCTTTGGGGGGTGCGGGCAGATCGGCCCCTGCCTGCACCCCCTCCTGCCGGCCCCGCTCTCTGACTGTGTTCTCCCGCCGCCCCCAGGTCCTGTCGGGCAGGATGCGCGGGGGCTGCGCGGCGGCGGTGGCTGTTCCCTGGCTGGCCCTGCTGGCCTTGGCCCGCCAGCCCCCCGAGAAGCCGTCGGCCGCTCCCCATCTCACCCGCCGGCCCTTCCTCGTGGCCTGGAATGTGCCCACCCAGGACTGCAAGCCCCGCTTCCAGGTGTCGTTCGACTTCAGCATCTTCGACCTGTACGCCTCCCCCAACGAGGGCTTTGTGGGGCAGAACCTCACCATCTTCTACAAGGAACGCCTGGGACTCTACCCCTACTACACCCGTCAAGGTGTGGCCGTCAATGGTGGTGTCCCCCAAAACAGCAGCCTGTCCGAGCACCTCGCCCGCCTCCAGGAGGGCATCGATAAGTACATCCGCTCATCCACCAAAGAAGGGCTGGCTGTCATCGACTGGGAGGAGTGGCGACCTGTCTGGGCTCGCAACTGGAAGCCCAAGGATATCTACCGGGACGCATCACAGGAACTGGTGTCACAGCGTCAGCCCTCCTGGCCCCCTGAGAAGGTGAACAAGCAGGCAGCGTTTGAGTTCGAGTCGGCTGCCCAGGAGTTCATGGTCCAAACCCTGCGCAAGGCCAAGAGCTTCCGACCCAAACAGCTCTGGGGGTTCTACCTCTTCCCTGACTGCTACAACCACGACTACAGCAAGAACAAGGAGAGCTACACCGGGCAGTGCCCAGACGTGGAGAAGTCTCGCAATGACCAGCTGAAGTGGCTCTGGAAGGAGAGCACGGCGCTCTACCCCTCCATCTACCTCGACCCGCTCCTGGACTCCACTCCCAACAGCCGCAAGTTTGTGCGGGCGCGGGTGATGGAGGCCATGCGCATCTCCCAGAAGCACCACGATGACTACTCCCTACCCGTCTTCGTCTACACCCGGCCCACCTACATCCGCAAGCTGAATGTGCTCAGCCAGGTAGGGCTGTGCCACTGGGACATCCTCATTCCAAGCCCTGTGCTTCTGGGCTCTGGGGTCAGCTGAGGTGGTTCCTCTGCCTGTGTGCTGCACCTTGCTCCCATGGAGCACGGTGGCTCTGGAGGCTGGTGTCGGCACTTATGGTGTTACTGGCACATGGTTTGACTGTTTCCATGTGGTGGGAAGCAGCGCCATTTGGCATGGGGCTGGCAGCTGGCCCCAGGGAGCAGGAGGAGTGTGTCCTCTCCTAGGACCCCCAGCTCAGCCCTTCTCTGGGGTAGATGATGGGGTACCACAAATTGTTTCCCTTATGGATGGGATGTCTGGCAGCAGGACTGGCACCAGTGGTGATTATCTCCAGGGAGCTGCCTGGGATGTACTGCAGGACTCAGGTCCTGGCAGCTAGGACCCTGAGGTGTGTGTGCCCACAGCCCCTGTGCTGTGCTGGCTTAGCCCCTGAGGAGGAGGGCAGTATTGGGAAGCCTTGTCCCCAAGTTGCTGGGACAGTCCCTTTTCCCTGGAGCTGGATTGGGTCCCTGATCCTGCAGTGGACACTTTGGAGCACACCCTGCTGGGGCTGTGGGTGCTGCATGGGCTCTGTGGGCACTAACCAGACCCTGTCCCCACAGGCAGACCTGATCTCCACCATCGGAGAGAGCGCAGCACTGGGTGCAGCTGGGGCCATCCTCTGGGGTGATGCAGTGGACACCAGAAACCGGGTAAGTTTGGGGTCAGTGTGGGAGGTAGATGGGTGGAGGGATCACCTGCCCCAGGGGGGGACCAGTGGCTGAGCTCTCCTCTTCATCTGAGTTACTCCTCCCTGGGTCTCACCCTGGTTCTTCCCTTTCCCTAGGAGTTGTGCCAGTTCATGAAAAACTACCTGGAAGGGGACCTGGGACGTTACATTGTGAATGTCACGACAGCAGCAGAGCTGTGCAGCAGCACGCTGTGCCAGGGCCGGGGTCGCTGCCTGCGCCAGGACAGCCATGCCGATGTCTTTCTCCACCTCAACTCCACCAACTTCCAGCTGCGGCGCCGGGATGCCGACCACCCCGAGCGCCCCCTCTTCTGGGCGGAGGGCCAGCTCTCCCCTGCTGACATACTCTTCCTACGGACCCACTTTCACTGCCACTGCTACCAGGGCTGGCAGGGCAGCGGCTGCCAGACGCGCGCTGGGCCCCGCAGCGATGCCCCTGGCCCTTTGGCACCGCTGGGACTCGGGGTGCTGTTGCTGCTTGCGAGCTGGTGCTACCCGCCCCTGGACTGAGCTGCCCCTCTCTGTGGCGGTGTAGGAGGAGCCTATTTAAGATATCCCTACCCTGCCTGGGAGGCAGCTAATTACGGAGGGCTGTCCCTCGCTGTGGTGGCGTGGGGGAAGAGCTCTGCGGTTGCCCCATCTCTGCCCACCCTGCTGCAGTGCAGGTGCCTTTCATGGGGATGGGGGGAGGCGGGGGACCCCTCTCCTGTTGTAAGGAGAGGGATGGGGGCAAGAGGGACACGGGGGCGGGGGGCGGGTGCTGCGTGGTGCTGATCCCCCGTGTGCTGCCCCACACTGAAGTGCTTTACCTCGAATAAAGCTGGGTCAGACTGACAGCTGTGGGGGCGTGTGTGGGGCTGTGATTTGGGACGAGGCGGGCGCGGGTCACTCGACTCGCGGTCACAATCGCCGGGACGGGCGTGCGGAAGCGGAGTGTGCTGGTGTGCAGTTCGGGGAAAGCTCTGCTGTGCTGGGAACTGCCCCGCGGAGCCGGAGCCGCTCGGGGAAGGGGCGGAGGGCCCCGCGGGGCCGGAGCCGCGTGGGCAGCCACGGCCGGGCCACCCACGTGGAGCCGCGGCCCCGCCCGGTCCCGCCCCCAGCGGGATTCCCCGGCCCCGGCAGTGTCCGGGATGCGGGGCTGCAGCCCCCGGCACCGGCATCGCCGTGTGGGACACCGTGCTGTGCGCCACGGCCGGCCGGAGGTTCAGTCCCGCGGGGCCGGGGACAGCCGTGGGCCGCGCCCGCCCCCGAGCTCCGCTGTCCCGTGTCACGAGTGTCCCCCAGCGGTGCCCTCGCAGTGCAGTCGCCGACACTGCCCTGCTCTGCCTATGCCCGTGCAGCCTCTCGGGCCACTGCCCGGTCCTGAGGGGTGCCCGTGGCCATGGAGCGGCCCCGCGTGGCACAGCCACCTCCCTGCCCACGCTCCCCGGCTGCTGTGAGTCCCCGTGCCGCGCTCGCTGTGGCTCTGTCCTGCGCTGTGGATATCCCCAGGCCGTGCCTTTCAGTGCCTCTTGTGAGTGGCCCCGGGCCGTGCCCTCCTGTGGCTGCAGTGCCCACGCGGGAGTGTCCCGTGCCACCGCGGGCTGTGTCGCGCCCGGTGCCGTGAGCTCCCTCCCGGCAGTGCCCTCCTCCCGCCAGGGCATGGCGAGCGGCGCCCGCCCGGCGCAGCCCGCGTCCATCACCGTGACCTTGCTCCCCCCGCCCCGTCCGTGGCTGTTTGTCTTTCCAGCCCACTCACCGCCGGCCAGTCATGGGGTGTTGACTCTGCGCATTCCTTCCCAGCCGAGCCCGCCGCCGCCGCTCATTCCGCGGGGCTGACGCTGCTGTCCCACTCCGGGGCCGCTCTGCTGGGCTCCAGCTGCTGATAAATTCAGGGGACGTTGAGGAAGTGGAAGAGGTGACCCTGGGTGACCGGCACCGCTAGGGAACGGAGGTGTGGATTAATGCCGGTCCTGACTTGGGGATAAAAGCTTCAGCTCTCCCCAGGCAGCTCCAGGACTCACCCTGAGCACACCAGCACCATGGCATCAGCGTGGTCCTGCTGGCTCCTCCTGCTGCTCCTGCCTGCCCTGGCCCACGCTGGGGGGCCCGGTCCTGTCCTCGTCAACCGGCCCTTTGTTACCATCTGGAACATCCCCACTGAGCGCTGCGCCGAGCTGTACAATGTCACCCTCAGCCTGGAGGTCTTTGATGTGTTGGCCAATGACCGGCAGTCCTTCACTGGGCAGGACATCACCCTCTTCTACAGCGACAAGATGGGTCTCTTCCCCTACTACACACCTGAGGGGGTGCCAGTGAATGGGGGGCTCCCACAAAATGCCAGCCTGGAGGCTCACATCCACCAGGCCACCCAGGACATCAAGGTGACCCTGGCCAGCCCTGACTACAGTGGGCTGGCTGTCATCGACTGGGAGAAGTGGCGCCCGCTGTGGATCCGCAACTGGGACTCCATGGAGATCTACCAGCAGAAGTCAGAGGAGCTGGTGCAGCAGCAGCACCCGCAGTGGCCTCCCAAGGAGGTGGAGGAGATGGCCAAGCAGCAGTTTGAGAAGAGCGCCTGCGATTTCATGAACCAGACCCTGTGGCTGGGCGAGAGCCTCTGCCCCAGTGCCTACTGGGGCTTCTATGGTTTCCCCGACTGCTACAACAACCACTTTGGCAGCCTGCCCTACAACGGGACGTGCCCAGATGTGGAGCAGCAGAGGAACAAGAATCTGTCCTGGCTCTGGAGGAGCAGCAGGGCGCTCTACCCCAGCATCTACCTGCCCCTGTGCCTCAATGGCACCAACAAGGTCCTTGCCTATGTCCGGCACCGCGTGGCCGAGGCTTTCGCTGTGCAGCAGGGAATCCTTGACAGCGCCATCCCCGTCCTGCCCTACTCCCAGATCACCTTCGAGCGCACTCTGCACTTCCTTTCCCAGGTGATGGGGATGTGGGGGTAGCGGGCACCTCTTGGGCTGATGGGTTGGCACCAGGGAGTCTTTATCTCTGCTGGGGCTGTGTGGGGGCTTTGGGCACTGCTGACTTCCCCTCTGCCCGTGGGTGCAGGAGGACCTGATGAACACCATCGGGGAGAGCGCGGCTCAGGGTGCTGCTGGCATCATCTTCTGGGGCAGCCTGGACTACAGCGCCTCCAAGGTGAGTGCAGACAGTGGCACCAGTCCCTGTCAGCAGGGACCCCCAGTTTCACAGCTGTGCAGGGCTGTGACACCGAATACCATTGCAGGAGATGTGCCTGAGGCTGAAGGACTACGTGGAGGGGCCCCTGGGCCACTACATCGTCAATGTGACAGCCAGTGCTGACCTGTGCAGCCAGGCCCTGTGCTCCGGCCGGGGCCGCTGCGTGCGCCAGGACAAGCGGCAGGGCTACCTGCACCTGGACCCCTCCCGCTTCTCCATCCACCTGCGTGCTGGCAAGCCCTGGCTGGAGGCTCAGAGCCTGGAGCCTGGGGAGGACATCTCCAAACTGGCCACGGAGTTCAGCTGCCAGTGCTATGACAAGTGGCAGGGACCCCGCTGTGACAGCCAGGGCTCTGCCCAGTGACCCCCCACGCAGTGCTCCCACCCTGGGGACACTGGGGCGGACAGGGTGACACTACCTCAGCACCCTTGCCATGGGGTTGAGAACCTGACTGTGGGACTCTTAATAAAACCAGAAAGCACCAGCAAGCGTCTCCTTGTCTTCTGCTGCAGCAGGTTTTGGGGTGGCAGGGTCCTCCTGGAGCACCTCTGCTGCCTTGTGGTGCTGCCAAGGGCTGTCCTTTGGGCTGGGAGCTTGGGAGGTAATGCCTAGAGAAAACACAAGGAAAAAAGAAAGTTTATGGGAAAAGACACAGGAAGAGGGAGGGGATGATGGGGGAAGAGGATGAGAAATGGAAGAATGATGGGGAATGGCCAAAGAGTGGAGGCAAAGGGGGTGAACAGATGTGATTGTGTGGCTGTAGCTGAGGGAGGGTGTGCTCCAACCCCTCACTGTGCACAGAGTGGCCTGAAACCAATGTCCCCACTTTGATTTTCCCCTGGATAACCATATGCAAAGCAGTTAAGCCCACAAATGATAATGCAAAAGCACTGATATCTGTAACCCAGGCCACAAACTTAACTGTACCTATTTCAAGGCAGCTGGGAGAAGGCATGGAACCCTGGCCCAGCTGAATAAAGATGTTGGTATCTTCCTCTGGATCTTCATCTTGGGGTGGGGCAATCACATGCTCATTTCTCTGATTTTAGGCTCTAATTCAGGTAATCTCTCCTTTTGGGGACTGCACTGCATGGCACTCTGTGTGTACTGGGGACATACAAAGCTGCACCCTTAATTTGTAAGCTGGTTGCTATAAACCATTGCAGAGTTACTGCATTTCTTATGTCCCCTTCTTATTATTGCATTGAGGAGGATCTGAGAAGGTACCACTGGAAACATAATTAGGCCTTTGGATTCCCAGCTTTCAGACACATACACTCTGTTATTACCAAGCTCTTTGACAAGCTGGGGGCCCCTGAAAAAAATAGTCATAATTGGATTTTGGCCCAGAATTAATAGTTTTATCTAATTCTTATAGAGATAGCTTGGTAAATGTTGTATGTTAATGTAGGAAACAATATTATCTTAGTATTTTTTGTATGTGAAATGTAATTTAACTTACATGAACACTCAAACACGCTCCTCCCAAGCTGCAGGAAATCTGATATTTGCCCTGTATTAAATGCTGAAATGGAAAGCAAAGTTCACCTTGCTGTTCACACAAAGAAAATTACCATGAATTTCAAGTCTTCCTTATGCCTGGAAGGGATCAGAGCTGTGTGCTTGCAACTTCAGGTAATTTAATATGCTTCAAGTATTCAGCTACTGGTGCCTAACTGGGGGCTGGTCTGAGATTCTCCTGGACAGTATTATCTCAATCCATTAACCAAACTGAGCACTGAGGTGGGCATCAGGAAAGAGACATTTCCTCAGGAGCTGCAGAGGCTCTGGCACTGTCAGAAGGCACAGAAGCCCTGCAGAAACCCTGTCTCCAGGTGTGGGTTTGTGGCTTTTCTTAAAGAAAAGTGAGGCCGGGAAGTGACAGACTTCTCTTATTTCTTGAAACAGCTCCTTTTCTTGTTATTGAAATAATGCAAGCTTAGGCATGAATGCAGTTTGCCACTTTTAAATAATAGCTTTGAATGTGTAAGGGGATTTGCTTTATTCATCCTGCTTATTGTAGCTCCTCTTCTGTCCTTGCCCCTCACACTGTGTCTAAAACCACCCAAAACACTGGATTTCATGTAATTCAGCTTGTTTGCTCCAGACTCTGAGGAGTGGAGACAGAAAGGCACTGCATGTGGTGCCAGCAGACAATGTGGAAGCACGGAACATCTGCTGGGTGTTTTTTCCAGGTCTGAAAACCTGTGCACGTGTCTGGCTGTGCAAAGGCAGCGTGCCAGAGCCAGCCCACGCTGGGCTGGGGTGTGCTGGAGAGCAGCCGGGCACAGCCTGTGTGTGGGTCACAGCTCTGCCTCTCGGGGGATTGCTCACGCTGTTGGCACAGCAGCTCCTGTTTTCTGCCCTCTGGGTGACTGATGAACCTGCTGTGTGCAGAGCTCACCTGTCCCCTGTGGTACAGGCTTCACACTAAATCAATTTCTAGGCTTTTTCCATGTGCTGCTCTAAGAAATGAAGGGAGACTGTCACTTAGAACTGTCCTTACATGCCACGTTTTTCATTTCAATTACTCATTATTTTTTATCTGCATTGCTTAAGCCTCATATCTCCATAAATAATCCCAAATATTTACCATAGTTAACTATCCCAAACAGACAGAATTTAAGTTCTGCGTGTTCTGAAGATAGAGTGGTAATTTTACAATCTAGAATGAAGATACCTGCAGTGAGGAGCCTTTAAATGCTTTGATGTAACCAGGACATAAGTAGTTCAGCTGAAGGGTAAGGTGTAGATTAAGTTTTACATAAAACACATGGACCCCTTTCAAGAAATTCACAGGCTTTTCAGATACAAGCAGGAAATCAGTGGCCTGTTATTTGCCTAATAAAAAAAGTTCTCATCTGCCTAGTTTCCCTGACTAAAAAATTCAGAATCTGTATAGAGAGATATTTCCCATGTTGTTATAAATCAGTTTAGTCCCACACTAAGACATTGTTTTCCGTTTCACCTTGGATTCACAGCCCACACCTATGGTTAGATGACCAAGGAGGTGATGTACTTTGAGACTTCAAAAGTTGTTTTAGGACCCAATTAGCTATCATTTGCTGTTGCATTTCACTTCATCCAAAGACATGGACTGAAGCCATAAAACCAAAATTGGGAGTATGTGGAGCAGGTCCTTCCAGACCACTTCTGCATCTCTTCCAGCTGGATGCTGAGCTTCTCCTGATATACAAGTACAAACCTCTCTTGGAAGAAATAAATCCTTCCCAAAAGCAGATCACAGCTACTGTATGTCTTGAAATTACAGAGATGGCACGTGGGTCTTTAAAATGCCCTTTATTGCACTGGCACTGCAGCGGAGGCTGGAGCACGCAGGGCTGGTCACTGAGAGCTCAGGTTGCTCGGTGGGCGTGCACACACATGGCAGCTCTAAGGCACAGAGGAGGCTGGGGCAGGTTTGGGTCACTCTTTGGCTGCAGTTGCAGAAAACAGACTGACCCCAGCTCCCAAACACACGCTGCTCTGCTGAGCCCAAAGCTCCCAGGTGAGCGGCCCACCCAGCAGCAAAGGGCACTCAGAGACACCCCAGAGAAACATGAGACCAGGAGGAGGAGGAGGCAGCAGCACAGAAACTGCCTCCAATGACACTTGAGCCTGTGAGCAGCTTGAGGGGCCACCCAGAGCAGCAGAGGTTTATTTGGCTTTGAATAAAGCACCCCCATATGCCAACAGCACTGAAGGTGTGCCCAAGGCTTCATGGCTTTCCCGTTAATGCTTTTAACTAAAACTTGCCGCTTCTTTTCCAAGTGCAAAGTTCAGTTCTGATTGTTGTTTCAAAAGTGAAACATCAGCTCCAACAGAAATAATTTCCAGAGCTTGAATGCCAGACTGTATCCCAACCCCCCCGTGTCACTCAAAGCCAACTTGAACACAAAATTTTCAAGCTACCAATTACCTAAAGAGAAAGTGGCTCTTTCTTACAATGCCTTTGTATCTCTGTTTTGTTTGAAAATCACCCACTCCAAACATTTTCCCTTGCTCAGGCATTTCTAGAAGAGGTGAAAAGATTTATAAAAAACAAACCATATTTACGAAAAAGATCTAAAGTGGTCTTCAGGGGCCACAGACTCTGCTACTGCCCTGGACCTGACATCCCTTGTTTCCGAGAACTAGCAGGAATATCAGCCTTCATTCCTCTGATTCACCAGATTGCAATTTCAAAAGTTACTTGGAAAAAAAACAAAAGTAAGCCCCGAAGCACCGTTTGTGGGCTCCCAGCGAGTGTTTAAACATCCAGCACAAACAGCAGACCTTGCTTTATGCTGTACAAACAAAAATGCCTCTGCTCTGGAGAACATGTCCCGCTTTGTTCCAGAGCTTTTTCGCTCTGCCATTCCTGGGGCTGGGCAGCAGAGCAGGACTTGCACCACAAGAATGTGGGCGCAGCAGCAGCTCCTTTGTTGCGAGTGCTCCCGGCCAGCCTCAGGCAGGGCTGCTCCGTGGGGTGCACGGGCTTCCAGGTTTTCTGCTTGAGGAAAGTCTAGTTTGTGTTTTTTCACTGCTGGTGGGACCGTCAGAGGCAGAACACTTGTCCTATTTGCAGCATCTCCGCCGCTCTGATTTGGCAGCAACTTCCCTCCCAGTTATTTTCCACCCTGGGGCTTTGAAACAGGCTGAGCAGTGTCCTGTGCTGGCATTAGTAAATCAGCAGGAGCGTTATCAACAGCCCGAGGAGGTCAGAGGGAGGCCCTGGGAGTGCTCCCAGTGAAGCTGCTGGCTTGCACTGTGTACAGCACCTTGTAAACTCATTTTCCTCCAGTAACATGTTAAGCACAAAGCCATATAGTGCTCCAAACTCTGCTGTAATCTGCTGGTGCAGACTTCAGGCAAACACCAAATAATATAGCAAAACATTTTGTGGGAACTGTCCTGCATTTGACTGTAACTTCTCAAGAGGAAAAATCTGATTTGACAGGTTACTGGTCATATTCCCCAATTAAGACATAAACAGTTGTAATCCTCTGTGCTGTTGGGCAGAGTTCAAGGTTAATTTCAGCAAAAACAAACCAAGTTAGAATTGAAGCAGGGAAAAAAAAAAACACCAAAATTTGGAGGCAGAACCTGCCCACAGTGCAAAGCATATATTCTTTATTATCTTATTTGTTTTCATACACACCAACTGATACCCGCAGATACCAGCTGAGATGACAGGCAGGGAGTTCAATATTTAAGGCTTGGATTTTCTCACCATAGCAACAAATCTGTAAGGAGAGTGAGAGGACATGGACAACTGGCAGCATGCAGCCCGGCGAGGGCAGAGGTGCAGGCAGCCTGCATCTCACACAGCACCACAGGGCACGGTGCAGAACCTCCGTGGCTGTCTGAACACGGGCACCCCGCGTGCCCTGGGGGCTGTGGGCTCTGCAAAGCAGCAGCAGAGTAAGCACAGAGGTAGGTGTTTGCTGCCTTGTCTTCCAGGCAGCTGGGAAAGAGGGTGGTCTCTGTTTACTCTTATTTTCCTTTTATTAAACAGTGGAGGTGGTGACCCTGGAGTGTGGGTCTGCTCTCCCCGACTGCATAAATCAGCTCCTGGGGCACAGGTGACTCTTCACAGGCACTGGGCTAGAACAGAGAGCCCTCCAAAGGTGCCCTTTCCTTTCTGCACCTCTGCCACCCTACCAAAATTAGTTGAATGAAACAGATTCTCTGTCATAAATCCATGCTGCATTTATTCACGTGGACAAACACCTATATTGCTTTTTATTTCATGGATTGACACTTGTTCATCCACTCATAGAATTTGTTGAATCAGTAATTACATTCAAATTGAATGAAATAACTTGAAAATCTGTCATCAGTGTCCCATCAGTGTCTGAAACCAGGTGAGCCCAAGAAGAATTCCCACCAAAATCTACTTGGAGCTAATCTTCAGGGTTAGCTTCAGGATGTTGGTCAGAAGGGTAATGAAATCTTTCCCACTTCAGCTGTGATTAGAAGGCATAGTATGAATGCTAATTTTCTGCCAGCTAAAAAAAAAAAAAAAAAAAAAGGCAAAAAAAAAGGCAAAAAAAAAAGCACCTTAATAAAACATAGTAAGCAAGGAAAAATTATTTCTACCTATGCAAGTTTACCACAAATACCTACCAATAACCAAGAGTAAGGGGGGATTAATCTTTAAAATGGCCTGATTTGGGTTCTTGGTAGATAAATCAATGTCAGAGTTATTTTAACAAGGCAGTTAATTGATAAGGAATCCCCAAGACAGAAGAGACACACACGAGAGTATTAATTTCCTTTAAGGCCCAAGCTCGTCCTTTATTTCTTCTATCACCCAGACACTGGTGAAAAGAAATGCAACACCAATGCAAGCAATTTGCCAAAAAATGTGCTTAATATAATATTTATATAATCTTCTTACATGCTGCCTGTTGTGAAGGGGAGCTGTGATTAAAGATACATTTTTTCTTAGTCAAAGGTTATGGAAAATCTCAGTTGTCTGGGATCAAGAAGCAACACTTGACTACAGCTGCACATACAAAAACTGAGCAGCGTAAAAATAGCACAACAAGCACTCCAGCAATGCACATAACAAGATTTGCCTCTTCCAAAGAGCCTGAGAAAGGCCAGGCAAGCTCCTGGGGTCTGACCAGACTGGAGATGAGAATTCCCACTCAAAAAGATAAGGCTTCCCAAATATTTTAAGTCTCCAGTCTTGGGGTACCTTTACATGCTCCTGTGCTTCAGGACAAGGATACACCTGATTTTTTAAGATCTTGTAGTCTAGACCAAAGAAACAGTTCAGAGAAATGAAAAACAAAAAGGTACAGCATGAGCAGTGACTACAAGGTGACTACATGAATAATTGTATTAACTTTTGCTTGCTGGTTCACCTGTTGGTTTCTTCCTTTTAATCTTCTCCTGCACACTTATAATTTGGGTAAAGATTGCAAATATATCTTTAAGAAAGAATTGTGTTATCTGGCTGAACTGAATGTAGTGCAATCCTGCATGTGGACAATTTCCAAGGAATTTAACAAAGCACCCCACAGCTTAAACCTTCCAATGAAGCTGAGGAACAAAAATCCAATTGATTTACTCATCTTTAAATTATTGTCATCCAGAGGTAAAAAATATTGGCTCCCATTAGAGCAGGAGGAATGTGATCTGTGAAAAACACAGCCAAGAGGATTGGTGTCCCCAGCCAGTCCAGGCCTGTCCCAGCCATGTTGCTTTGATAAGCCCCATCAGATGATTTCCCTTGCCAAGCAGCTGAAGGAAAAATGTATTTTTGTGTCCTTCTCTTCAGTTCTTTGAAACCACAAAGCCACATGTAGGGAAAAATATTTTCCAAGGCCTGTAAGTGCAGCAATTTTTCCAATTTAACTATTTTTGAGAAAGGCACAGGACTAAGTCAAACATTTTCCAAATGGATGACCCTGCTTGCTCACTTTATCCAAGCACAAGCAAGGGTCAAACATCCCAGGCAGAAACTGTGAGTATTCACCTTGAACACTCTTCTCTCCTGCTGTGTTCTCCTAAATGCAAATGAATTATCAGATTTATTTTTTCCCCCATGAATCTGTTCCTAGTTCCACTGGCCAGATTAACTACACCTCACCAATCTGGACAAAATCTCAACAACCTCATCAGTGGTTGGCTGCACAGATTTTGGGTAAAACTCAAGATTTCTAGCAAGTTTTGCTGTTAATGCTTGCCCTGGTTTATCAGTGATTTAATGTACTTTGCTTTTAAGAACACTGAAGTCCTGTGCACAGTTAGCACCCTGCGGCACAGCTTTTGTGAGGGGCAGCTGATGCACACAAAGGCCAAGGTGTGCCTTCCCACCTTGGAAAAAATGCTGTGGGGGAGGATAAACACGGTTGAGCAGAAGAAAAAAAGCACAGCCAGAAAGGGCTGTTTGATGCCCTGCAGGCTCTGCCCAGCAGCAGGGCAGGGGTACAGGCTGCCTTCCCTTTTGTTCTGCCAAGAGGAGGGGAGCCTTCTGGCTGACACTGAGCTGCACCTCGCTGCCCAGGGGGACAGGGGGGTCACTCTGAACCTTTTTACCAGCATCAAGCAGTAAGGAATCCTTGCAGATGGGTGGTTTTGTTGGATTTTCTTTGTTCTTAAGGCCAAGGACAGGAGGGTGAGCTGCTGCAGTGCCCAGCCCCCTGAGCTCCATTTCTGGCTGTGCCTCACTACCTGCTGCTTCACGCCAGCTGCAAAAAAAACTTTTTTTTTTTTTAATAAAACATAGGGATAAAGTTTCACTAAGCCCAGAAACTGTGACTAAAACATGTTTCACGGGGAGAGCAGATGAAACAAAGGGCCTCTCTCCTATCCCAGGGCTCAGAATTGTAAGCTATTTCTTTCAGAGAAACTCTCAAACAACGCCAGTGGCCCTTGCTTCAAGCTGGAAGCAGTCAGTGACCAAAAGCAGAGTTAACTAAACCCAGTTTTGAGCTATGCCATCTGTGCCAGTGACAAATGCTCTGCTCCAGAACAGCACAGTGATGTGGTGGCTCTCAGTATCCACCACATCATCCCCCTCCTTCACACTCTTTGCTAATGTAGAAAAGGCCGCAGTTATATAAAGTCACTTGAGCTCCTTAGAAGATAAAGCAAACTAATCATTAATACTTCAGATGAAATCATGGAGAGTTAATAAGGATTAAGTGCTGTCCAGAAGGTGGTCACAGGTGACTCCCACCTCCACAGACCCAGCACCTGCATTCTGGCACCTGGAGAAGCCGTTCAGCTCTAGGGGCTGCACAAGGAGATGGATTTTGACAGTTCCCCGAAAGAAAAGGAATTTTCCCCAGCACTGCACCAACAGTGTTACACTTAATCTCTTGTGTTTGCCCTCAGCTGTGACAGCCTAGCACTGGAGAAGCAGTAGGAGTCTGGTCTTGAACGAAAGTAACCCAGTCCTTGCTCTGAGTCACCCACCACACACACAAACACACGTGAAGGAAGGGATACCGAACATCCTACTGATCTCAGCTGCTGTTTCCTCATTGCTGGAGGCATCATCACCTGCAGATAAGCATGCAATTCTCCCTGTCTAAAAAATCCACACCAACAAACCACCCTTTCTTTCATGCGGCTTCATTTCTAGAAGCAATTCAGAAGCTGTACTTTGTTAACTGAAGTTTTAAATCGTCAGGTGGTGCCCAAGCAGAGCCAACATAGTTACAATGCTTATGTTGCCAGTGGGGGTCTGAAACCAGCTGGCCAGACAGAAAACTTAGAGTTTACTCTAAGTCAACTTGGAGACAATTATATCACTTGGAGACAACTTGGGATGCAGGATGGAGGTGTGTAGGTAGATGAAAAGACATCCTGACAAAGTAAAGAAAATTTGCATGTGAATTTTACGCAAAACAAACAAACAAAAAAATCTTAACTCCATTGCTTATGTCGACCATTTTCATCTTAAAAGGGGAATTATTACTGATTTTTCACTAGTAAGTGGATTCAGACTGCTGCTTCCTGAACCCTCCTTCATGTCCTGTTTGGCCCCCTCCCAGTGCAGTGGTGTTTCCCCCTCCCCACACTTGTGTTTGCCTATCTCCGCAGGCCAAAGGCACGGCAGCCAGATAACCCCTGAGCACAGTGCTGCCTCTCCAGCTCCTCACCCCAGCGCAGGACTCGCAGTGTGATAACAGCTCTGAAGCCTCCACACACACCCATGTAGTTCATGCCTGCCTCGGGGGGACAGCCTAACAAAACTACAAAGCCGTGAGGAAAGGCAGCCACAGAAATAACGTGTCCCAACCTGAACAGAACAACAAACGCACTTCAGTATCACCCCAAGGATGGTATAAAGACCTTGAGGATTTTTGTCATTAAGCTCAAGCTTGTTTCAGGAGGAATGCTGTGTGTCCTGAGGGATGCTGTTTGCAAGGGCAGCGCAATCTGCAGCCCGAAGCGGGCGGGCGGCTGTCCGAGTGCACGTAGAGGCTGTGTGTGCCCAGGCTGGGCTGTGTGTGCCCAGGCTGGCTTCACCGGGACCGCTCCGGCTCCCAGGGAGATGGATCCGGCCCTGCTCCTCTCCTTGCCCTGCCCTGCTCTCGGAGCGGTGAGCTCGGCTGGTTCAGCGCTGGCTCCGCGGAGAAGCTGCGCGGTGCTGCTGAGCCCGGCCTAGGGCTCGCTGCTCCTTGAGCCCGGCCTAGGGCTCGCTGCCCCTTGAGACCAGCCGAAGGGCTCCCTGCTCCTTGAGCCCAGCCTAGGGCTTGCTGCTCTTTGAGACCAGCCGAAGGGCTCCCTGCTCCTTGAGCCCAGCCTAGGGCTTGCTGCTCCTTGAGACCAGCCGAAGGGCTCCCTGCTCCTTGAGCCCGGCCTAGGGTTTGCTGCTTCTTGAGCCTGGCTGAGGGCTCACTGTTCTTTGAGCCTGGCCTATGGCTCGCTGCTCCTTCAGCCTGGCCCAGGGCTCGCGGCTCCCGAGCCCAGCTGAGCAGAGCCCCATTCCTCCGGCCACTGCCAACCTCCACCTCCTGCCCCCCGGCTGCATTCACACCCAGCTCTCCAAAATGGCTACAGCCACCCCGCCTCCCTCACGTCCACTTAATTTTTTCTTATTAATTTATTTATTTTAAATTTCTCATTTTAACAAAACACGACGCCCTGGGGAGCAGACAGCGGCGGGACGCCGCGGTCCGGGCAGGGAGCGGATGATGGGACACGCAGCGGTGTGGTGCGGTGCGGTGCGGTGCAGGGGGTGCGCTGCGGAGGGTGCGGGGGTGCAGGGCGGGCGGTGCGGGGGTTCCGCGGCCGTGCCCGCGCAGAGGTGCGGGAGCTGCTCCCCCAAACCCCCGGGCAGCCCGCGGGCTGCGGGCGGCGCGGGGCGGAGCGGGGAGCGGAGCCCAGCCCGCCGCCCATGTGGGGCTGCCGCCGCCGCGGCCGCTGCCCGCAGGGCCGGCGCTGCCGAGGTAGGACCCCCGGGACCCCCGGGACCCCGCCGCCGCTTCTCCCCTCCCGCTCCGCGCTTCCCCCACGGGGCGGCCCCGAGAGAGCCCTGCGCGCTCAGGGCACGGCTGAGCGGGGAATGTGTGTTTTCCTGGAGCCCTGGTCGGGGTTTTCCCTCCCGGCTCCACCGAGCGGTGAGGGTGCCCGGCATCTCGGAAAGCTCGGCCGGTGGGAAATGGGAATTGCGGCTTCTGCTGGAGCAGCCCTGGGTGAAGGAAGGGTTGGGAGATGTGGCGTGGAAAGAGGGAATCGTAGTGTAGCAGCAGCTGTTTGCTTGCCGAGTTATTTTTGGAGGTTGCTGTGCTGTGATGGACTTTTTTTTTTTTTTTTTTTTAACTGTCTGTAGGAAGGCGGGTTTACATCTCACTCCTCCAAGGCTCGGTGCTCTCCATTTGCCGAGGAACGGTGTAAAAGCTTTGGCAAATACTGATCTAACTGGTTAGCTCTTCTTCCCTTATTCCTAAGGGCAGCTCCATAAAAAGCACACAATCTGCACCTTTTTTATCTTCCTTCGTGAGATTTGGCTGCCGGCTGGTTGGGGCCTTCCTTGGGAAGGGCTGGCTCTCTCTGAGCACCGGGGTCTGGCCTGTTTGCCAGGCACTTTGTGTAATACAGGCTGACAGCTGTGATGCAAGTGCACCAAAACTTCTGCCCATGGCCTTAGTCATGGTTATGTTTGGATATCATTTCCCCACTTCCTAGGAAAATCGTGTTACGTGGGCTGGACGATGAAGCAAGCAGTGCTGCTGCCGTGGGGCAGGAGGGGAGGCAGAGGTCGGTGTGGCAGTGAGGGTGTTGTGCTCGGGTTTGGTGTGGTGCTCGGGTTTGGTGTGGTACTTTGGTGCAGTAACGGGGCAGGACCCCGCTGTACCCGGTGCCACACACAGCTGGGTGTCAGCGGGTGCACAGTGGCTGTGGCTCTGCCCGGTGAGTCACCGGCTTGCTCTTGTTTACAGCCATCCCTTTGCCTCTGCCAGCCTGACAGCGGGCAGCTGCCTGCCGCCTCCGTGCCTGGCTCCAGGCAGGGCGTGGAGAGGGGCCTCACTGAGGCTGGGGTGTCAGCACCTCTCGGAGGGGCAGGGGGACCCCCTTTCAGCTCTTGGAAGGTGCTGATGGCCATTGCTTTGTGGCTGAGTGAAAACCCCTCGGCTGCCCCTTTGGTCATTGCCACGATGCTCGTGCTGGTGTCTTCCAAGAGCAGGGATTTGTGGCTGTGCCGGGGGAACTGCATACTGCCCTTGCTGCTCTTGTCAGCACCTGGCTCCTTGTTGGCTCTGTGGCAGGTCCCTTGGTGCTCGTGTGGTGCTTTGGGATGCGAGGAGGAACAATAAAGACATTAATACTGAAGAAACCTGAAGACTCTTCAAGATTTTTCAATCTTTAAAGACGTTAATTCTAAATTAAACTTTTTCTGTTGGCAAATGCCACAGAAATTAGTTCATTTGAGGCAAAATGAACTAAACCAGCTATAACTTGGAGCAATCCTGTATATATAGGATTGATTTTGTAGTGCTTTACGTAGAGCTGAAGATGGGACTGAATAAATGCCCATTGTGGGACTCCTGGTGCCCGTCCAGTGTGTTGCAGAGCAGTTTGCAAAGTTTCCAGTAAGTTTGCTTAATGTGACCTTACTCAGTTCGGAGGCACTCCCATAATTATGGCTGCAATTAAAGGCAGTAACATCCATTTACATAAGATGCCAGTCCTTTTAAATCAGTGCATCATCTAATGAGAGCATTCATGTAGGGATAGCTGTGCAGGATGAGGGCCCAAAGCTGAGAGCACTGTGGGGAGGATTTGGTTTCAGAACTTTCTTGAGGTCATTTGAAGGAAGGATCTGCCATGAAATAGGACATTTTGTTATGAAAATGTACTGATTTATAAATACAACCCTTACTAGTAGCAGGATGTTGTTGAATTGAGTGATCGTAACACTTCATTTTTTTTTATGTATCATCCATCCAATTAAAAAAATCAGCCTGGTTGCAACAATATTTTTCTCAATTTGATTGCGTCAGTGTTCCTTCTGCTCTTATGAGTAAGAGATTTGGTAAATCCAACTTGTGGACAGTATTTAATTGCTGGTGAAGCACTGTGGATGTGTTCTGAATGGCTCACTGGACTTGCATGGTTTCCTTGGGGCTTAATCTCTGCGTATGATGCCCACAGATTTTCCCTTGAGATAAATACAAATCTTAGACTTGAAGTGCTGGAAAAGATCACATACTTGGGGAATGCTTCGACCATCTGAAAGGAGTGACCTGGTGGAGTATTCTCACCTTCCCACTCCATATGTTTTTGTTCTGTTTCTATTTTTTTTGTTTGCTTTAAGTTGCTGAATACAGTGTAAGCTTATGGCCCCACACCCTGGGTGGGGCTTCTTGGGAAGAGTCACAAGGTCAGTGTGGTAGAAAGGGTAAAAATTGTCAAAATACAAGTGAGGAGGCACCAGACATGAGCCTGGGAAGTGCAGGGTTCCTTAGGTCTGCACTGGTTTTCCCAGAAGCCATTTTTGCCCATTATAAGAGAAATAATTAGTCTGTTAACCTTTTCTCACAGGCAAAATGCTTGGCTTGCGGTGTCTGAGACCATAAGAGGTTAAGTAATTAAATTGTAAAAGGCAGCAAAAGAGAATAATCAACTCCAAACTCCCTAGACTGTCTGGTTGGGCTCTCCAGTGTCTAAAATTAAGTAATGTAGGTTGATTCCTGATTTAGATTTTTACCAGGCACTCAAAGCCGGCCTCCAGGAGAGAGTCCCATGTTTCTTCACACAGGTTGTTATTTCCAGCAGTGGTGGGTTGGTTTTGGGCATGGTTTGGTCGTGCAGAGGGGCAGGGGCAGCTCTGAAAGGCTCCAGCGTGGGGCCAGGGACCTTCTAAAGCAGGCTTGTTCCTGGGTGCCTGCCAAGACCTGGCCCTGGGTACTGTAATCCCTCACTGATTATGAATCCTAATCTCCAGACATACCTGTTACCTGCTGAGGTGCAGACCTGGTGAAGTAAAATCCCAGGATGGTTTGGGCTGGAAGGGACCTTAAAGTTCATCCCATCCCACCCCCTGCCATGGGCAGGGACACCTTCCCCTGCCCCAGGCTGCTCAGGTCCCATCCCACCTGGCCTTGGGCATTCCAGGGATCCAGGGGCAGCCACAGCTGCTCTGGGCAGCCTGTGCCAGGGCCTCACCATGCTCACAGGGAAGAATTTATTCCTAATATCCAACCTAGCCCTGCCCTCTGACAGTTTAAAGCCATTCCCCTTTATGCCCTTGTCCAAAGGCCTCTGCAGCTCTCCTGGTGCTCTAATATCTCTCAGAGCCTTCTCTTCTCCAAAATCACTCAGATGTACTGAGCCTGTGAGTTTGTGTCTGTGCAAAGAGAAGAAATACTTGGGTTTTTTTGAGTAAAATGTGTCAACTTACCTGTGCTATTACAACAGTGCCGTTTTAGGTGCCTTTAGGGTTGTGTTTTGATTCTTCCAAACTTATCTGTCATTTGAGAAGCTGCTGAATGAGGGGCTGTCCTGGGTGTTGGTGTCTGTAACATTTAAGGGTCTGAAGTAATGCTCTGGAATTAATCCTGAAGCCCTGAGCTGCCATGAACACAAATGATGAGTCTCTTTAATTGCAACTGACTTGTATCCATGTGATGGATAAAAAGGTTGTTTTGCAAATGTTTTATTAATAAAATGGGATGGATTTGTCATGGGTGCCCTTGTAGAAATAATGTGCCTGCTGCATTGGAACATGGAATTTAAAGCTGTAATTTCTGCACTCGGATATCTGAAATGACTGCATGTCATTAGTTTCCAGGTGATTCAGTATGTTACTATATTGTTTACTGGCCATGCACAGGTAGAAAAATATAGGAAAAAATAAAAACAAAAAAAAAAAGGTGAATAAAGGGTTTTGAGTTCTTGCCTCTTTTTGACTCTGAAGGTGAGCCAGAGCTACCCGAACTCCTTCCTGAGTAGTTATTTTTAAAAAATTTCTTTCTGTGGGCATAGTGCCCTGTCTTTGTGTGGAGCTGGCTTCACACATGTTGAGCTGTGGCCCTGGGCACTGCCAGGGGAGCTGTGTGATCCAGGCTCCTGGCACTGTTCTCCTCTGAGCAAGGAGCCACAACAGCCCCTGCCAGCCTTGATCTGCTGCGGGCTCCGTGCCTGTCACCAGAGTGACACCCAAAAATGGCTGGGACGGGCCTAAAAATGGCTGGGACAGGCTAAAAATGGCTGGGATGTGCTATTCCTGCCTGGCTGGGAAGGCCACTCGTGGTGGTGCCTCTCTGGCAGCGGGTTCCCCCGTGAGAGGTTTCTCCACGGGCACGCAGCAGCAGCCTTGGTGAGCTCTGTCTGATCCTGCAGGTTTTAGGTGCCTAAACGGGGAGGTTTCCTTAAGCAGCAAGGAATCCTCATGTCTGGGTTAGGTACAGTTTGCCAGTGGATAGTTTAAATCAAAACGTGCAAAGAGAAAATATTTGTGGTGGTTTATTATAGCTAAAAGCTTCTATATGACTGCACCCCCCTCTTTGGACTTAAGGAGCACAACCACCACGAGTGATCTGAAACTGCAGCCAATGATCATTGACACTCTTTGGATTTAAGGCTGGGTTTTCCTTCCTTTTAAGTCTCCATTTATGGTCATATATCCCTGGAAATCTAATTGATGTTGTTGGTTAATAACAAGAGACATTTGTTGTTCGTGGGAACCCTGTCGATATCCTTGAGCTGTGCAGCCTTTACCTTCTGCATTAAGGAGGGGGGGGAAAAACTTTGTGGTTTTTTTCTGCTACCCGTGTGCGATTAGTTTCTCCAAAACAATGAGGAGATTTCAGGGGTTCATGACCTCTTGCAATTAGAAAATGTCAGATAGCTTGTGAGAGGTGGATTGATGGGGGAGCAGCCCTGTTACTGCTGAAGTCATTACTCATTTTTGGTGGGAAATCAATCTCTCAGATTCTTCTTCATTTTTCCCTGAGAAATGCTACATTTGGGAATTAGAGTAGAGGAGCTTAAAAATGTTAATATCAAGAGACATTTGTTGTTCGTGGGAACCCTGTCGATATCCTTGAGCTGTGCAGCCTTTACCTTCTGCATTAAGGAGGGGGGGGAAAAACTTTGTGTTTTTTTTCTGCTACCCGTGTGCGATTAGTTTCTCCAAAACAATGAGGAGATTTCAGGGGTTCATGACCTCTTGCAATTAGAAAATGTCAGATAGCTTGTGAGAGGTGGATTGATGGGGGAGCAGCCCTGTTACTGCTGAAGTCATTACTCATTTTTGGTGGGAAATCAATCTCTCAGATTCTTCTTCATTTTTCCCTGAGAAATGCTACATTTGGGAATTAGAGTAGAGGAGCTTAAAAATCCAAGCAGCTCTGGAAGAGATATCTCCCACAGATTTATATCTCGGGGTTTTATCTGATTTTTCTTCCTCAGGCTGAGCCAGTTCCAGGGATTTGGGCTTGTCTGGTGTCAGTCCCAGGTCTGCTGGGACCAGCTCAAAGCACTGTGTTAGGGCACCTCTTCACTCCTGCTAGCCAGTTTTCATTAAAATGTGGAAGACCAATGTTTCTGAGACCTCTGTCCTGTGTAAAAGAAGGTTCAGATGTCCCTGGTGGTGAGGGGGACCCTCAGGCACAGAGTGACCCAGGATGGGGTGTCTGGAGCCTGGGCAGCTGCTCTTTCACTGGGGGTGGTGAGTGTGAAGGCTGCTGCACTCATTTGCTTCTGATTGCCTTGCTTTGTTTTCTATTTTTGTATCCTTCTTGGCTTTCAATTGATATTTAGATTTTGGAACGTGTTTTTACACATTCTGGTGCCAAAGGCTGTCCCTTATGCTGTTTGTGATGCAGTATGGCCTTCTGTGCACCTGAACAATTTTTTGCATTTTTTCTGGGGACACACTTGTGCTGAGCCAAAGTTATCTTTCAAAATATAAAGAGAATTCAGGTGGGCTGCTTTTATTTTGTTTGTTTTAAAGAGAAGGCTTCTTTACTAATGCTGGAGCCTCACTTGGTGAATGCTTCCCCTTGCAAGGGTTTAATGCATAGCATTTGTGCTGTTTAGCCTGTCTGCATTCTGTAAATCTGATTATTTTGGCTGTCATAATTTTATTACTCTTATTAAGCTTCTTCATTTGCACATTGATCCAGTTAGTCTCAGGAAGCTGATAGGCCATCTAGGTCTACTTGCAAAATGCACAGAAAATGAGAAATCTGCCCTGGAGGCTCTGAATACTGCGATTCTCTGTGATTTAGATCTGTGTATCTGGCCTGTATGTTTTTCCCCCTTCAGTGCTGTTTTAGACTACCTGACTTCATTGCAGTTTGCCAAATTAAGATTAATTTTTGCTTTTATTATAAATTCTGTTACTGGTAGCTTCTGAGAAGCGTTGCTCTGGTTTGCTTGTATTTTTATTTGGATGAATACCCTCCTTTTTCACAGAGCTTAAGAATATTTCCAGCAGCAGCAGCTGGCGTCGCATATGCTGTGAGTTGTTTTCCTCCCTGTGTCAGTGTCGGTTTTCCATGCTGGCTTTCCAGGCGGATTTATTCCTTACTTTCACAAAACCTGCTTTACTGTTGCTGTGGGACATGCAGGAATCTGAGAGGACTTTGGGCCCCTTTCTCTTTGCTCCTGCTTCCATTGCCATGGGCTTTTCCCTGGCTGCTCTCTGAGGTAGGCTGGACTATCCTCTGCTGGACCTTTAACTCTGTCCCCCTTTTAAAGTTTGTTCTGGCTCTCAGTGCAGTCTAGTCCCTCTCACAAGGTGAGGTTGCACCCCCTCTCCCTCAGCCTCTGCTGTCCCAGGGCTGCTTGGGGTGCTTCTCTCTATTTCCCTGTTATTTGTGTCGCTGAGATGTTTGCAGACCCCTGTTTTGTTCCTCTCTGCACAGTCACTGCTGCTCCAGAGGCTGTTGTTCTTTCTTTGGTGATGTTCTTCCCCGCTCCTGGTCCAGCCTTTCCTCCTCCTCCCACGGTTTGACCTTGTCTTGCTCTTGTCTCCCTGTGCCCTTTTCCAGGCGTTGACATGGCTTCAGCTTCCATTAAGTGCTGCTGACTCACAGGTTCACTCTGCACCTCCGAGGCTTTGTCACCCAGCCCAGTGGCTGTTTTCCTTCTTGCCTTTTTCCCTTTGGGCTCCCCATCAGTCATTCCGTATTTCACACCCCAAACCCCGGGTGGTGCTTCCCAAGCTCTCTTATCTCTTGTCTTTTAAAGTGCTGCTATCTGATAGGTAGCTCTGTCCCGAAGCCTTCAAGATTTTTTAAAAATTAATTTGGTGTATTTCATGCATTTGAATCGCATGCAAATTTTGTATACTCTTTGTTGTCAGTATATTCTCCTTTTTCATCTCATCAGACAAATCCCCTAACTCATGTAGTAAGTTTTTACAGATGTTTTCCTTTGAAGTGACAGCTCTTGTAGAAATGTACTTCTGAAGTCAGTTGATAGCATTTGGTTTTAAAGGTGGCGTAAAGTGTTTTAGTTCTACTCTGAGATAGCAGCTGCCTTGTTTTATCTTTTTTTTTTAATTTAGCAGCCTAGACCTACAGTTTTGAGCAAGTGGGATTCATAGGATCCTAGCTGAGTGACAGGAGAGAGGGTGTGTGTACACCAGAAATGTTCAAATATCTAATATAAAAGTAACTGAGCATAATTCATAAGCCTGTCAGCCCGGATAAGGGCTGTCTGTTGTACTTAAAGCTGTCAGTCCCTTCCTTGTGCTCCCTTGAATTACATTACTCCTCATACCTGCACACTCAAACTCAGTGTTTGAGTGGGGAGCTTTTCTCATGTGCTTGGTGATTGAAAAGGAATAGAGAGCTCTGAGGTGATAGAGGCACTTTGCTTAGCACAGATTGCTTTTCAGCAGGTTCAGGAGGCACAAACACAGACATCCCCATGGCTGCAGGTGTGTTTTTGTTCTCCCTTCTCTTCCAGGCAGTACAGATTAACGCAGCCCGTGTTTTCCGTGGTTAAATCGCGGCTCTCAGGTGACTGCAGTGTGTCACCCTGGCAGGGAGCTGGGCACTGTCCCGGCTGCAGCCGCCCTGCAGGGCTGTGCCGGGCTGGCCGTGCTGTTGCTGTAGTAACAACATCAGGTTCTAGCACAGCAGTGTGCCGGAATGGCTCTCTCAGTGCACTTGCCATCTTGGAAACCCGGGATTTTCACTTCACCCCCAGACATGTGAATGCAAATAGGCAGTTTGTGCAAACGCTGTGTGTCCTGGTGTCCTCTTTCTGCACTTCTCACAAGCACAGGCCCCCTCATGTAAATAGTTTGGAGTTCTGGTATACAGTGAGAGGGTTTATCTACAAAGGATAAACCTTTTTAACACTGGGTTGCACTCAGAAAACATGAATAATGGATGCCATCTTTCCTTTATGTTGCATCATAACAGAAAGATTTAAAATGTTGCTCAACTTGGTGGTGATGGGAATAGTTTTAAGCAATACCTGGAAGCACCACTTGAGGATCTTGCCTGTTTTTCAGGGAAATAATTTCAGTGTTCTCTCAGAGGGAAAGATGGGAGAGGACTGCTTGGTCTGAAGGTGTAAAGATTTAGTGATTAGTCCTTCAGATTTAACAAACAGAATTAATGCAGGCTGGCCTTAAATCTACCAGTAATGCCAGGCTTAACCCAGGAAACTTCCCTGTGTGAAAACAACAGCATCTCATCAAAAGGGTTTATCTCCAGACATTAAATTTCTCCCACATTTAAAAGAGATCAGTTATTTCTTCTGAAATGTAAACATCTAGACTAACATACTTAGAAATAAGGAAAATACTCTGAGTGACCATGCCTTGAGGAATGGTTCACGTGAAGATAACAAAGAACAGAGTGGCAGTGTTGCAAGGTGTACATTATTTTAGTTGATATTGCTGTGTGTGAGTCTCAGTGTTTGCTCTGGGCTCTCGTGCAGTCCACGTGCTGGTGAGATGATGTTCTGCTGATCAGCTCTGTCTCCCCTAATAAAGTTCATGTGCCTGCAGTGCAAGCAGTGAGTTCTGTGGAGAGCGATCCAAGAGTTTTATTGGTACAATTCTTACGATAAAACCTTTGTGTGGCTGGTGCTTGTTTCCTGCTGGTTTTTTGGGAAGCACACCTGTGCTGGAATCCAGGCACACATGAGCTCTGCTGCCCGGGCTGCCTCATTGCTGTGCATGCACCATGAATAGCTCTGATGATGTTTCAGCAGACAGTGAGGAAAATGTCATAAAAGCAAATTGCTGTGGGAATTTTCTGTCTCTCCAGCCAAGTAAGTGTGGTGTGAGGCTTCTGAGGGCCCAAACCCTGTCAGATCTTCCCTTGTATCAGACGTGTTGGTGGTTGTTGGAATAGATAGGAGCTTGTTTTCTTGCTGATTTGCCTGACATTAACATTTTGTGTTTGGATGAATTATTTTCCTTATCTACGCTAAGGAATATTTTGTTTCAGCTCAAGGAATCTCTTTAGTATCTGTATTTATATGGCTTTGTCTGTGTGGGATCTTGGTGTTGTTTAAATCTATTCCCCAGTTAGCACTGAAGAATTTTCTTGTCCTTAGTAGTAGCTTATTCTCATCTAAAGCATGATTACACCTGGGTATTTGTTATCAATCTCTTTGATAGATTGATCTGTAGCCGTGAAGTCTGGTAGTAAAATGAACTCTTAGAAAATAATTTCTGTAGGTGTGTCTTGCTGAGGGCAGATTCTTGCTTTGCTTCTGAATTCTTAGTGGCTTTTTGCTTGTCTTTGGGGTAGCAGTCTACTCCAAGACAATTGGAAAATTTTTCCTTTAGGCAGTGATGGGAAATAAGATATGGGGTGGATGGTGCCACTAATAAAACTTAGTTGTTGCTCAGAAGAAATGGAGGAAGTGCTAGGGCCGTGTATCACAAGGCCTGGCCCTTGTGATTTCAGTTTGTTTGGAATCAAGTCCCAGATGGAAGGACCTGTGGAGATGGTCCGGGGAACCTGCTGAACCTGTCATGTGGGATGCTTGACATTTTTGGGGACTTAGTGGGCTATTTGTTATTTTTGCTGGGTTGACTCCTGGGACACTGGACTGTGGGAAAACAAAAAGGAGAATGGCACTTCGGGTTGAGGAGGGAGCCAGAGGTGGCCTCGATGAGATGGGAAGTCTTCATTTAAGCAGCTGATGTAACAAAATGTCCTGAGAGCCTGAACTGAGGAGTGTGAGTCAGTGTGTGTCACTCTGCTAGCCCAGCACTGCACCCCTCTGCCTGCATTGCTCATTGTGCTTGCTAAGCTCTGAATGGGAGAGAACTTACTCTGTTCCCTGTGGGAAGCTCTCGGAGAAGCCTTTAGCTCCTGGGGGATCTCTTGTGGAGGATGACTGTTCCCAGGGCATTCTCTGTGTCATCATGCAGGAGCTCAGGAGCAGCCCAGGCAGGAAGAGGGGTGCTGTTTGTGGAGCAGCCTCCCTCACCTCTGGGTTTCCCTGGCAGATGGACAGCGAGGCTGGGTTAGTGCCTGGCTGACAGAGGTCACAGCGTGCTGAGCAGAAGGGCATCATGTTCCAGGCAGCTTGTTAGGGACTTCTCTTGCACAGGGAGGAAAAACCTGCCAGGCTTGATCTGCACTTCAGGAATATGGGAATTACCTGGAGGAGAGAGCAGTCTGTTCCCTGCTGAGGTGCCAGTGCAACGAGGGATGTGACAGAGCAGGCCAAGTGTCCCAGCTGCTGTGCAATAAGTTTGGTCATTGTAGCAGAAATTGGGTGCATTTACACGTATTTTCACCATGTAAGAGCACCCCAGCAAATACTTGGTCAAAAAAACTCCATCAGCAGTGTGCCTCACATCAGCTGAGTGGGGAGACATCTCTCCCATTCCACCTGAAACCCAGTTTTGAAATGCTGGACAGTTGTTACTTGTGAACAGAAAGGGTGAAGCATAGTTGTGTGTGTGGTCGCTGACTCCTCTCATTGGCTTGCAGTGTGGTAACAGCCTGGTATAAATTAGATAGCTGCTGTCCTGGGGTGATGCTTCCAGCTGCATAGATTTTGGCCAATGAAGGACTGCCGCCAGCCTGCTGAAGGTACATTTAAAATCTTTTCGCTTGTTTTTTTGGGTTTTCTTTTGGGGGGGTTTTCTTTTTTAATTGAAAGAGAAAATAAATTCTAAGTTCAACAGGAATTATCCTGTCTCCTTTATACAAACACTGTGATGCAGTGTAGAAGGATGCCTGTTAGCTGGTCAGAGCCAGCCAGTCCATGTGAAACTGGGGAGCTTTGGATGGGTGTCAAAGCTGGATATGCAAGGTATGTGTGTGGCTGAAGGCTGTGCAGGTGTGTGTCTGTATTTCTTGAATAACAGCCATGTGTAATGATTATTGCAAGGTCTGTGTTCCTCTGTCTCTCCTCAATTTGTGCTGAAACAAAACTGCTGCTGTGCTAGGGTTGATGTCTTTTTGAGTACTTGTAAGTGGGGAGCCTCACAGCCCTGTCTTTGCACCTTCATAAACAGGGATAAGAACTTAAACTCTGGTCTGTCCCCCTCTCATTATTGCCAGATGTAGAAAATGCAGATGCCAACCTTAAGATGGGATAACTGAAACAAGTTCCTCTTTGTCACTCGGAGCTGGAGCAGTTACCTGCCACTTGCAATAGAGAGGGTTTGGATTTAGGTTTTTCCCAGCTGATTATTGCCAGGTGTGTGTGTAGAGGTCGGGCACTGTGGGTTTTGTCAAAGTGGGTAGCTGAGAATGTGGGACTGCAAAGTATATCCCATGATTTATTGGAAGGAGAATTACTTTAGAGAAATGGATGGTATAGATTAATGATGAAATATGATTTATTGCTGTTTAATGCCTAGAAAGCAATGTGGATATTTAGTTCTGAGTGTGGGCTCACTCTTCCGAATAGTTTTGGGGTTTTTTTTTGTTATTTAAGAAATAACTCAGGCCGGTAGATGGGCTTTCCTTCCCTGTAGCTTTCTGCAACCTCTGACTCTAACACGTACGCTTAAAAGCCAACTCCTGCTGCATTTTAGTTCTGCGGAGCTTTGCTGTCCCCTGGCACGGCCATCGCGGTGTCACTTGGCTGTGACGTTGCCGTTCTGAAGGGTGCCAGGGAATTCCTGTTCCCAGGAGAACTGTCTGGGCACGGGCCGGCCCGGCGGGTTAGAGCGGCTTCCAGCACAGGGATGGCCGGCGCTGTGGCTGTGTCCGTGTCCCCGCTCCGTGTGTCCGTCTGTCCGTGTCCCCGCTCCGTGTGTCCGTCCGTCTGTCCGTCCCCGCTCCGTGTGTCCGTCTGTCCGTCGGGGGCGGTGCCTTTGCCCGCCGCGGCCGCCAGGGGGCGCCCGCGCAGTGCCCGCGGAGGGGCCAGGGCGCCGCCTGGCGGCGCGGGCGGTGCAGCACCCGCGGGAGCCTGAGGCGTCCCCGGTGCTCCCGGGCTGTCCCCGGTGCCCCCGGGCTGTCCCCGGGCGGTGCGGGAGAGCTGCCGGAACCCTCTATAACCCCCTCACTCGCTGGCTGTGCCCATGTGTCGTTGTCGTGCCGCAGTGCCTCCCGGCTCTCGCTCGGATGCCCTGCGCTGCACAAGGGCCTGGCGTGGGTTTGTGGGGAGCTGTGCGTGCTCGCGGTGCTGAGGGTGTGGGCACCGCAGAGACTGGAAAATCTTCCTTCCCTGTTCCACATAGTGAGTGTGTGCTGCCGGAGAGATGGTGGAAGGACAGGAGGGAGAGATGTTGTGTGGTTTGTGGATGTTTTTTGGGTTGTTAGACTAAAATGTGATACCTTTACTAGGGAAATGAGGTACGTGGAAGTTATTGCACGTATTGTGAAACTTGGGTTATGTGGCTGTCGTATGGTACAGCGTGTTCACAGATACAAGTTGGGTTTATGTAACATCAAGCAGAAACCTTGGTTCAATCTCGTTTATTTCTCCCTGTCTCTAAATAATTACCATTTGCTGTAGGCATTGAACCCCTACATTTCCTGTCTTGTCAGTTGTTCCCAGAGACTTAGTGTAACTTTGTCACTTGCCTCAAGCGCGCTTTTTCCATGCTGCAGCCCATTTTCCAAGACTGCCCTCCCCCTTGATGTTCTGCCTCTGGAGAGAGGTGGTTTCTCAGGTGAGCTCTCTGCTCACCATGGCCCTGAGAGCAGATGCTTTGTGTAAAAGCCTTCCCGGGAGTAAAGGCTTGCTTGTTCATGGTTTCCCTGTAGAAAACAAAGCTCTTCACCTGCAGGCATCAGCTCTGCTCCTCCAGCCTTTGCATTAAGACAGCAGCTGAGGATAATGAGATTTTGCAGGAGGTGATCTCTGTCATTTACTGGGAATCTAACGGGCAACACTTGTTCTGTCTTTTCCCGGGAAGTGAATGTAGTGCCCTTGTAAACCATGTTTTGAAACGAGACCTCAGGAGTAGCACAAGATACCTGTATTTGCTTTCTCCGTGTCCTTGATCAAATAGTTCATTACTGCACTGAGGTTTAAAAACAAACCACGAACCAACTAACCCTTGAGTACAACATAATCATGTAAGCTTGTCCTCAGCCAAGCTGAACTCTGTGCCTCACAAAAACAAAGGCTAGCAGGTGTCTCTGAACACCTCTGTTGTTATTACAGACACCTGGACAAACCCTTAACTGAAGTTTTGTGCAGGTGTCACTGGTTTGAATCTGCCTGAGCAGAAAGAAATTAATTAACTGGCCCTGTGCCTGGTGCTTTGAGGACGATACTTAGAAATGTGACCATTCACCCCACAGGCTTCTGAAAAATGCTATTCTTGTATGAGCAAGATCAGGTCAGTGTTCTTGGCTCGAGGCAGTTGTGCGACTGGGCTTCCAGTTCTTGTGCAGGGTGTGGATTTGCAGAAAGGAAGCACAAACTTTATTTCTAGAGGCTGAAAGGATTTAGTAAGTTTCCTACTTAATGTATGTGAAACAAACCTGAGAAGTGGGGTTTATAAAGGTGTTCCTATTGATATCTTATTTCTGTTAATATTTTGTCTATTGTGGGCTCTCCGGGCTTTACTGGAGGCATTGCTAGGGAAGCTGGGGCATCTTGGCGTTGGCCTTGCTGTGATCACAGGAGGGGAAGGTGGGGACGTCCTGCTGCTGGACTCTACCCTGGAATCCACGTCCTGTGTGTTGCGACATTCCCTGCGTGCACAGGAGACAGGCTTCTGGGATAAACCTGGGACACAGGTGGAGCTGTTCCTGCTCACGCCTCTTTGGGCTGCTGCTGGAAGTAAACACACAGCTGACAGAAGAAGCTTTTAAGCATTCAAAACCTCCCTCTCTCTGCTCCTAGTTTTCTTGCAATGTAATTCTTGTAACCCTTCTGCCCCTCCCCACGGCAGCTATTGACCCAAAAAAAAATAATGAAGAAAATCCTGGATAAAAATATAGTGTGGGGCACCTACAGAGGAAAACTGTCATTGGCCTTGGAGAGAAGGAAATGGAACAGAGGGAAGAGCAGGTCACGCAAACATGGTTCTGGAAAAACAGTACTGACTTTCCCAGAGGTGTCTTCCCAAATGTCTCTGAGAAGATTTTTTTGTTGTTTAGAAAGGTACATTTTAGCTTGTAGTAGAACAGAAAGACTAAAAATAATCCTCAGGTGATCAGAGCCTGGTTAGTATTAAAAAAGAAAGTATGTACTGGGCTCCACTTGTGTTTAGGCCAGTGTCATAACAATGGAGTGATTAATAATGAAAGTGTGTATTGCACTTCACTGCCACATTTTCATTATGTTGCTTTTATTTTCTGTAAAATATATAGAGAGGTGTATATATGTGAAGTATTGAGCTTTTTTATGGCTTTGCTTAGGCCAGTCAGTGGGTTTCCCCAAGCTGTAAAGGTGATGGGGAAAGGTGACAGCCGGGTGTTGTGTTTAGCCAAACCACTGCAGCTTCCAGGGCCATTTGTTAGCAGCTTTTTTGGGGGGAGCCGAATAGGATGTAGGAAACCTATGGTTTGTTTATGTGTTTCTGCATCGCTATTAATTTAGCCTTCAGGCCAAAACAGAATTTAATTGGAAAAATGTCTCAGTGCATGATTTAAAACAGTGCGCGCTCCCTGGGCGTTCTATATTTAGGTTTTGAGGGGTTTTTTTGTGTTTTAAAAAGGCTTTTCAGTAGCAGCAGCACGGAGCGGAGTCACCTGCTCGCAGCACGATCCTCGCCAGGCCCGGGACCTTCCCGCGGGGCTCTCGGTGTCCCGGGGCGGCTTCCCGGAGCCCGGCGGGGCTGCGGCCTCCCCGCCGGCCCTGCCCCGGGGGCGGCCCCGGCGCGCCCCGCCCGCCGCCACTGCGGTGGGAGCCGGGAGCGGCCGAGGATGGCGGCGGCTCCGGCGGCTCGGGAGCTCACGCAGAACCCGCTGCAGAAGACGTGGGAGCCCTACGACAACGGGCTGCCCGCGGGGCACAGCGCGCAGCGCGGCGGTGAGCGGCTCGGGCCCGCCGGGCTCGGGGGGCCAGGGGATGGAGCCGAGCCCCGGCGCTCCGGGTCGGTCACTGCCGGGGCTGCGGGGCGGCGGTCGCGGGTCCCCCGTGGAGGGTCGGGCCCCGAAGCTGCTGGCTCTGTGCCCAGCGGAAGGCAGGGAAGCTCAGCTGGAGTGGATGTGTTTTCTGGTTGCTTTTGTTGGTGTTTTGCGGGTTTGTTTGGGTATTTTATGTGTTGGGCGCTCTGGTGTCAGGGAGCGTTTGTGTTCAGTATATTCTTCTTGGAGAGAGGCCTAAAAATGTCACAGTCTTCTTGTTTTGGTTGTTGTGTTCCTTTGTATTTTTTTTTCCTTTAAGGCCAATGCTGTATCAGCCCATCTGTTCCATGAGTTAATGACTTCCCATATTTTGAGGTGCAGCCAGCCAAGTCATCAGCCTCCTGAGACTTTGGCTGCGGCGTTTGTAAACCATAGTTCATTAACAAACTTTGCCTCGCAGGTTGTTTTTCCCCCTCTTCCTTTCATTTTCCCCCCTTATTTAAGTAACTGCGGTCCGGTACACGGCAGTTTTGCAGACAAAAGGGGCTTTGTCGTGTAGAATTGTTTGTATTTGTCATGCAAAGAGGCTGTGCTGACAGAGCTGAGGCTCTGCCGCTGTGGCTGGAGTCCATGGGCTGCAGCCTTGGCTCTCTGCTCATGCTTTGGTCCAGCCCTTGCTAAAGGAGGAAACCAAACCCCCTCCCCCCAGAAAAACCCCAAACCTCCCCTAACTCTCTTGTTGTGTGCTGGGCAAGCAGGCAGGAGTGTGTTTCTGTGCGAACTGAATTACTGCAGCGTCTGAGCCATGGTAGATTGAGATGAATGCTGAAATAGAAAGAAAATGTGTATAAATGCTTTATAAACATGCTAAGAAGACTGCTTCGTTTTAGCCTTAATGTGGCATTTCTTTCCCAAACAGAGTAATATCTGTTATAGCTCTGACACAGATACTGCTTTACAAAAACGTCCCCCAAACCCAAGAACAAAATTGCATATGAGTCATGTGTAATTTGACGATGTACATTATCTTCTTGGCAGAATTATTTAGCTTCACTTGGCTATAAATTAAAAAAAAAAATCACATGCCAATGGGGTTTTTTGTAGGACTCACTAAGTTTAATGCCCAAGACCCCTTATAAATGAAAAAAACCCTTTTGCTAGAAAAAGAGATTGCCTTTTTTTTTAAATCCTTTTGCAGCTCTACCCATAAAAAAATCTGCAGTCATTTGTGATATGCAAGAATTACAAACAGCCTGCAAAGGGGCAGAAGTTACTTTTCCTTGATAAAACCTATCTCATGTCAGCAAACTGAGAGCACTTCATAATTTTTCCCATGCAGGGGTGTTGCAGACTCCTTTTCCCTAAGGTTTCCCTGTGTTCTGGCGAGGCAGTGTGACCTGTGGGTGCTGGGGCAGCTCAGGATGGGCTGCCCCGATGGGTCACTTGGGGCCCTGTTGGGCTGACCAGTTCTGGTTCTTTGCTGCTTCAGGTAACTGTGGTAGATGATACTGTTCCAAAAATACCTGCTCAAGGTGGAAGTGGTTTTGTCCTCAGCTGTAGCTTTGCAGTGGGAAAAGTGAAGTTAGTAGCTCTGTGTTGAGTTTCTTGGCTAAACAAGATGAACTCTTTCAGTCTTCTTTGTTTGGTGGTTTTTTTTATTTTTTTGCTTTGTGCTGCTGATCTTTATCTGCACTACCTTTAGTCTTTATCCTTCTAGAAGGTGGATGAGCAGAACTGTACACACTTCCAGTGGAGGACTCAGCAGGTTTGTCTACAAAATTATGTACAGTGTTAGCTGTTTCTAGTATGATTTTTCTGAAAGTTGTAGCTACTGCTGTTGTCTTGGGAGGAAGAAATCTGTTGAGCTGTGCCAGGGTTTAGCTGTCACAGGGCTTTGAAGAGCCATTTCTTTCAGTCTGTGCAGTACAAGGTCTGTGAGGAGCAGTTGTGTCTGTGTGCAGCCTACTGAGCAGGCAGCTTTTAGAGCTGGTGGCACAGGTGCAGCTGAGGTGACTGTTCTGGTGACCTTCCAGAGGCACACCTGGAGGCACTGCAAGTGCAGAGTGTTATTAATAGCTGTGGCTTGCCTTTTGTGGTCACTTGTGAAGAGTTTTGTCTGTGAATAGGTTGAATTAAAGCTGTTCTTGGCATTGGATGTTCAGATTGTTGCAACCTCTGAATCAAGCAGAGGGCTGTAAACATGGACATAAAAAACAAATAGCTGAGTAGGCCCTAGTGAAAGTTGTTTGGGGAGGCCAGCAGAGGATGTTTATGGTGAGAGATAAACAGTGAACTTCCTGTGGTTAAACATTCCTCCCCCACTACAGTTAAATGCTTTGTTTCCCTACAGCAGCTGCTGAAATTTGGTCATTCTAATAAATGTCATTTGCTGATGATACAGCAGTAGAAATGTACATCCAAAAAAAAAGTATCAAATTATTATCTCTGCTCTAAAGAGCTCTACCCTTTGAGCACATGCTGCTGGTGTGTATTTATGCTCCTAACGCTAGGAACTGAAAACAGGAGAGTGAATGAGGTGAGGGTGGTGCCTGAGGAGCAGGGTGTGAGATGGGATCCTTGCTGTTGGCATCAAAGCTGTAGGAAGCAAAAGGTGACCCTGAGGAAGTGAATGACAGAGCAGCTTGGAACAGCTGGTGGCACAAAGCTGGCCAGGAGACAAATGAATTCTGAATCCCTCGCACCAAGGTGATGGCAAAAACTGGCAGTTTGGACAAAAAGAGGAGATACAGATTAGAAGATGATGGACTTCTTCAGGTCTAGGAGCAGATGCTTTTCAGGAAGATGGGGAACTCATCCCTGTGGGATGCAAAGAAGGGAGACTGGTTGTCAGTGTTGATTAAAAAGATATGATGGATTAACAGTGGTTGACTGGGATAAGTGGTGGGTAAAACACTTAGGGCTAACCTTATTTGGAAGGGTGGTTGTGTTGGCTTAAAGTCAGAGATATTTGTCTAGGAGCCTCTAAATAGTACAGGATTTTTGGAGAGCAGGCCTTGAATTAAAGGCCATAGAAAAACTGCAAGAACACTTCGTAAACTTCAAATCTCTAACAGTAACAGCTTGATACAAAAAACATCTGTCCTTAACACATATAAGGAAAAAACAAAATCTAATTCTGGGTCAAAGGAAAGGACAGCTGATCATTTGTTTGGTAGTAAGTGAACCTGGAAAATATCAACTCTTGACTTGGATTTCACAAGATCCAAAAGAGTTTTGAGGGCTGATGAATTGCAGCACGGCTCATCTAGATTGTTCCATGTCCCAGTTTGGTTTCACAACCTTCTTTTTTGCATTTGCGTTGTTTCACAATAGAGGCAAGAAATAAACATGTAATTTCTTTCTCCTTGACTGTTAAGTCTTAAACTTCAGCAGGGTAGGCAGTCATAATTTTATTCTCGAGCTGCAACTTGCTGTGTTGTTCTAATGTTTAAGAAATATTAAACTGGGATAATGACTTTGCTTCAGTTGCAGCATTTCATCATTTAGCCATTTTCCCTCACTGGTATTTTGGGTGTGTTTTTTTCTCTGCTCCCTCTCTTTGGCGATGCTGTTTATAAACATGCACTCTTAAATGCATATATCACAAGAAAAAACTGACTGAAGTCTTGGAGCATTTTTAGCAAAAGATGGTGTACAAACCGTAAGTTTTGTTTTACTGTTCTGAGTGCTTGTGTTCCTCTCACAAAATCAGTGTTGATGGCATATCCACAGGTTGGGACTGTCAGAAACCCTTAGGAGTTACATATGCAAAGGAGTAGTGGACAATGAGATTGTTTTTTGGAGACTAGACCATGTAGAGATATTTCTGAAGATACATCAGACAATCCAGTGGTAAGGAGTGGAGAGAAAGCTGCCCTTAGGAGCCTGCCTTGGCTCTAACTCACACACCTGTAGCTTACACTGGAAGTTTTTTTATATAAATTGAATGGTGGTGAGGTGCTGTGAAAAGGGGGACTGACCACTGTGCCACTGGGATATGTGTAATTTGTGGTATGTTTGGCTATTTTTATCACCCTACTTCCTTGTGTCAAACTTGCTTACATTTCTTCAAGGGAAAATGTAAGCCATGAGACACTGATATTGAAAATACCTCCGTGGGAATGACTGTTTCTCCCTGCTTGCAGTGAGTGTTGGCAGTGTTCTGCTGAGAAAGCTGTGGTGTAGATAAAACGAAGGATAATTAATTTATTTGGAGTATTTGTTACATCCATTTGATACATACCAGAACTTGACATTCTGTTCTGCTCTTAACTTTTTAATTCAGCTAATGAGCAAAATTAAGCCTTGTTAATTACACAGGATCATAAGGGAGGAAATAAAGTCTGCTGTGCTGAGTCTTTGTGTGTTGAGAATGCTACACTGAGGTACAGAAGAAGTGAAATAGCTGCTTTGTGTGCTTTTTAGTCCTGCCTTTATAGAATATAAGCACAGCCTGGCACCTAACAAGAGTAGGACTTAGCTGTGAATGGGCTGTTTTGGCCAGCACAGGTGCCTTTGGCTTCCACTTGCCAAAGGTGTGTTTGTCACTGAGTGCCACCTGTGCAGGTGGTATGAGGCTGCAGCCATTGGTGGCCATCTAATCCAGAGCACCAAACATTTCTTTAGTGCCCTGAATTTTAATCTATGAACTGCCACCCTCTTGTTAAGGACAAGCACTGAGGGGTGGCATGTCCTGTACGCCATGTCCTGTGTAGTGTTGCTTACAGGGCTGTGGCATTTTGTAAAAGCAGATTTGGCATCATTGGCATCAGTGATGTTCCTCCTTACAAAGACAGGGGCATCTGTCTTTATAGAATAAAAGCACAGCCTGGCACCTAACAAGAGTAGGATTGCTGCTTGTTTATTGGGATATTTCTCTTGGTTTCTGCTCTGTGGTTACTCACCAGAATGATTGGAATAAAAGGTGTGCCTGTTAAACTGGACAATGTGGGGTTCTAACAAAGGCAGCTTTCTCGTTTTGTACTTTCTTTGAGAAAATATGTGTAAAAATGGAGGTGGTAGCAGACTGGCACATTGAATGTCCCTCGTGCATGTTGTAGTTGTATTGATCTAGTTTGCTGCTTGGTTAGAAAGCCATGCAGGCATTAGGACTTAATTTAGAAATGTAGCTGTTGATACAATCTGTGAAGCAGCCATTTAATTTAAGTGGTTTGCAGGTCTCTTCATGGAAGCTTCCAGACTTCAGTTTTGCTCCAGTACAGGTTTATCATTGCATTACAGAAGACAAATATTCTGTGAGAAGGTGAAATTTGTATGGCTGACCCCAGCACCAGAAAAAGAAAGAAAAAAAAAAAAAGAAAAAAGAAAAAAGAGGTCTCTAAGAACAAAAAGTTGGCAAATTCTGCTTGGAATGGATAGAAAAGGCTGTTGCAGCACAGTTCCTTGCAGAGCAGGAGGAGTTTGGGCTGTGTATGGAGCCTTTCTGTACAGATCCTGGTTTGTCTTTACAGCTCTTACTTCACTGCTTGTACTGAAAAATTGTCCAAAACTTGAGCTAGGTGTTTCAGGTGAAGGACCTTTGAACAGGCTTTGAAGAAAAAGGTCTTCTCTTAAAATGTCTTGGGGCCCAGGGGTTTCTCTCCTCTCAGCATTTTACTGTACTGTCCTTAAAGCTGGAAGCAAGGCTGTTAACTTAATATGCACTGTGCTCTTGGCACTCCACAGACTTTGTTGTTTCCCTAGAGACTTCCTTCACCCTCTTGGAGAGGGGTTCACAGCCTGAACTTATGACAAAGAGGAAAAGAAATTATTAACATTCTTGTTTATAGGCTTCTGCACAGAGGAGCTTACTCTGAGGGCTTTTACCAGTGTCCTTCCAGAGACCTGGTCATGTTTGGACAGATCTGTTCTGCTTGCATTTAGTTCCCTGTAGTTGCCATTACAGGGAGTAGTTGAGTTTCATGGATTTGAGGTTGGGTACCATTTTTCCTCCTTTCCCTCATGAAAAGTGGTGTATTTTTAATGTTCTTTGTTTTGTGTCTTTCAATGTGCATTTTAAAGCAGCACATCTGCCTTTGCTAATCTGCTCTGTTACATGAACTATCTGCACCAGATTTATGCAGATGGGAGTTTGGGAATTTTGAGCAATCACAGCCCTTTGTACAACAGTTCAGTTCAGTTATGCCTTACAGCAAATCACTGAGATTTGGTCTTTTGGAGTAAATTGATGTCTCCTCTGTCAAGGCATTTAGGAAATTGTTACACATGTGGATTGTACAGAACTGAATTCCCTTAAAAACAGAGGGTGGAGGGAGCTGGTGGTATCTGCCTCACTTTAATATCTTCTTTCTTTTTAGGGAGTTCCTTGTAGCTGTGATAGATTAATGCAAGGTATCCTTAGTTTTGTGCTGTTAAAATGTTCAAAAATTTGTGCTTTGAAAGGAAATGCCTCAAGGTTTTCAGATTGTACATACAATTCCTTCAGCCTCGTAGAGTGTTGAGGTTTTTTTTTTTAATTAAATGCTCTGGCTTTGATTAAGAGTGTGTACATATATATCTATATCACATTATTGTACTTGGTTGTATAGAGTACTTGTCTTATTCTTAGTAACAGCCAAAATGAGCTCTGCTCAGGAGAGATTTTAGTGTTAATTATGCTTAAAGGAGAAATAATCAGTAGTGAGTAGCATGTCTTACTGTAATGTATTAAGATGCATTTGTCATACTCGTTTTGCTCAAAATCAAGAAAAGGTTGAACAATGTTTAGGTGTTTTATTAAAAATATAAAAATTATTTAAAAACTGTACACCTTGCTGTTTCCTTTCAATGCAAGCACTGAACTGAGGTACAGAGGGGCATAAGATGTCAGTCACCTTTATTTTGATATTGTTTCTGTATGCAGGTACACAGGTTTCTACTTTCCTGCCTGTTTACACCTCACATGCCCATCATTGCACTACCCCTGACTGACCCTTCCAAAATTCAGCGTAAGAAGGGTGGTCACTGTCCTGCTGTGGAGCCCCAAATGGTGGGGCACAGTGCATGAGCTGCTTGGGTGGGCACCTTCCTGGGGAGCTCTCAGAGAGGTTTTCCCCTGCAGCAGCAGCAGCCTTGCTTTGTGGGAGTGCTCTTGGTAAATCCTGTTCCTGTTTCTCTTGCAGTATGTATGACCAACTGCCCTACTCTGATTGTCATGGTGGGTCTCCCAGCAAGAGGAAAAACCTACATCTCCAAGAAGCTGACACGCTACTTAAATTGGATTGGAGTGCCCACGAAAGGTGATGGGTTTAATTTTGTTTACATCAGAAGGACAGGTGGTTTATAAACCTGATTTCCAGTAATTTTGTTGCCAAGTTTGACTACTTTAAATCCTTCTGCTTTGTTGAGGTATTTTTAAGCAATAACATACAGAGGCACGTTGCTGTTTATGTGTTAATTAATCAAATTATGTTGACTGTCCTTTTGCCTTCTTCTACCAGGTGCCTAAATAAATATTTTTCCCTTGTCATGAGGCACTGCCCTTTTTTGTTTATTTATTTTTCCCTTGTTTTCCTTTTCCTTTCTTCATGTAGGTGAAAAGGAATGTTGTTTACAAGCAGTTGAGCAGTTCTGGGTTAAACTTCCCAACTTCTCCATCTTTATTTCTCTGTGAACTTTGTGCTACTTGCAGTTCTTTACTTCTTTCTGTTTGTGGAATGACTTGCAGTTCTTTGTATAAATACTGAGAACCCAAAGACTGAGGCAGCCAGTTCCTACTTGTTATCATCTCCTTAAAGATTTCTGTGTGTTTTGGGCAGGAAATTGGCTCAGACTGGCTGTTCCAAGGACCTGCCTGGGCTCCTGTGGTGTCTTGTGGGCCCAGTAAACAGGACCTCAGTGCATTTGAGGTTCTGGGCAGCCACCTCCCCTTCCTTCTCCTCTCTCTGCAGAAGAGTAAGGCATGTTTGGTGTGCTGTGGTTCTGTGTCCAGTGCAGAAATAGCAGCTTTATGCCTAGTTAATAATTTAAATGACATTAAACATGTGAGGTCATACTAAAGTGTGGAGTTTTGGCTGGCTGTTCAGAGATGTATTTCCTAGTCACTCTAGGAAGTCAAGATGAAAAATTCTGGCCTATATTTAAACTGCCTTTTGATTCTAGGGTAAAGCTTTTCGTGTGGGTGTTTTCTTATGCTTTTAGGAACTTGTATAACGTGCTTTATTTAGAAGAGACATTATGAGGGATATATTATATTGAGTATGAGAGTTTAGTGGATTTAAATTATCACTTGATTTTGACTGTTTTCACCTGGTTTAACCCTTCTGATGGCCAATACCAGCTAATTCAGAGTTCAGTTTTATCCATTAGGCTGAAATGGAATAACGATCCAAGTAGTTTAGCATATATCCAAGGTGACAAAATGCTGGTAATGTTAGATACACATGTAAATGAAATTTATGGGTGTATTATGTACAAATGTCATTGAGTTTGGGCACTTCACTGTGTGATCTTGGACAAGCAGAAGTCCAGTATTGGACAGCAAGCAAGATATTATTCACATCTGGCTCATGCTTTGTTAGCTGTATCCCAGATATTAATTTTACTGTAGGTGAGGTTTGGCTCAGCTGGTAGGAAAAATTCTGTGGGCTACTGTGAGCAGCATATCAGAAAACACACACACTTGTGCTTGATGAAAAACAAGTAGAGCATTGCTGCCTGATTTTACAAAATATGTAATATAAAGTTGCCATATGATTTTGTGTCCTTGGTTGCTGAGTATTGTTTGTTTTTGTTAGAAAGGGTGACTTTGAGATTTTCTCAGAAAAACCACAGAGCCTTTCTGTTTGTGTCTTCAGTGAAGCAATTTTACTGAAGTCCATGTGAAACACCTCACTGCCTGGCTGAGGGAATAGATGACATTTTCCCTAATTCTTCCAGTTGGTGGGACTGAACTGATAGAGGATCAGTATCAAGTAGCCCTAACATCTGCTACCCTTTGGCTCTTAATGTCTTAAAATTAGTGTGTGCTTAATTTAGCAGGAGTCCTTGTTCTCTGAGACAGATGGTTCAAATTATGAGGTTATGTAAACCAGAGAAAAGACAAATGCCATCTTTTCATGTAACGTTAAGCAAGCTGGAGAGTTCAAGAACAGAAGGTGGAGGTAAATAGCCCAGGCTTTTGGTGATGGTTAAATAATTTCAGTCATCATTTCTGTGCTTTTTTCCTTCCAAAATCCTCTGTTGTATAGAATGTGAAATGGTTAAAAGTGCAGGGGACTTTTATCTGTGCTTTTTGAAGGAAATGAGGTCAATTAGATGCCTGAATAGAATTGTGTTGCAATGTGGTTTTGAGATACTAAGCCTTGGAAGCTCTTTTGAATAGTTGTGGTTGTGATACCAGTGGGCTTTGGGAAACTTTTCCGTAGGTGTGGCTGCTAAGAATAAAGGCTGGAGATTGTCCCACTAGATAGCACTTTTTCCTCTGCTGTGCATGGCCCTCTGGCAGTAACTATTCTTCTCATGAAATTAGTTGTTTTTTACAAGGACCCACCTTTTCATGTAGCCACTGTGGCCTGTGCTTATTAAAACCATCACAGAATCACCTGGATTGTTCTGTAATCCATATCATGATGAATTCCATCAACACTGCTGAGCTCAAACAAAACTTGACTTTTGGGGAGAAAAATAATTTCTATATCTTTATCCTATGCCTCCAATCCCATCAGCAATCTGTATACAGCAGCTGGTTCATGAGGTTTTCTATTCTATGTCTTCTTTCTTGACTACAACCTTGTAATTGAGTCTACTGCTTCTTTTTCTCTTTCCAGAAATGTAGCCTGGCAAATAGAGTTGTACCTTGGCAGCATCTCAAACGGAATGCTTCAGTGTGGTTTAATGTTAAAAGAAACAAAACCAAAAGCTTTGCAGTTCAACAGAAAAAACCTGTAGGTCTGAAACAACTTAAACATTAATTGCATTTCAGAGGCCTGCTTTCACAGCCATTGAATGAAATTATTTAGGGTTCAGTGTCACTCTGCTCTGGGGCAAACCAGAAGTGTCTTGCCCTAATCCCATACCTGATATTGCAACCTGATGTTGTGTTTGGCTGTGGACCTTTTGCACCTTTGCCCAGATAAGGAGAAGGTATTTTTTGACCACTGAGATGAGATCCCAGTGAGATTGGTTAAAACAAAACCAAAAAATAAAAATTAAAAATCTTTCTAAGTATGAAACATTTTTCTTTTCTTTTTCCCAGTAAGTGGAACAAGGGTTGTGAAATACTAATCCTTAAGGAATAGAAATATTAGAGCAGGGTTCTGAAAAAATGTTTTCACTACTGGAATTTTAAGTTTTGTTTACTTAAAGCAAGAGTGTTCAGTTCTATTTAGAGCTCTGCCTTGTGCTGAAATAAGAGTTGTAAGTTTTGGGAGGTGCTACTGTTTCACTCTACATATACACAGAAGACAAAGCTAATGATAATAAAAGATTATTATTAATACCAGTAATCATTACTAGTCCTTTATAGACTTTGAGTAACTTCTGAAAAGGAGGAAAATAATTTCTGTTTGTTGTCCAGGCAAACTGGGAGACAAAGGCACTACAGAGTGGCCACTGAAGTAGAGTGACTACAGCCCAAATGTCCTTCAGCTATTTCCAAGATTTATTGCTGCCTTGCTATTTTAAACCTCACAAAACACAAAAAGAAGTATGATAGATTGACTTCTTACAGGCCAAGTTATTTTATCTTTGCAGGAAGTTTGGTTTCAAAGTTGATAACTTTTGTCTTTTCATGTGCCTGTTGTTGGCTCTTGCTAATGCTGGTTTCTCTTGGCAGAATTTAATGTTGGTCAGTATCGTCGAGATCTGGTGAAAAAGTATAAATCCTTTGAATTCTTCCTGCCTGATAATGAAGAAGGCTTGAAAATCAGGAAGTAAGTTTTGATTGTGCTTGGTACACCATGCTAATTGTATTAAAAGGATATCCTGTGCAATTTGCTCTTAGAGATTGCTTGAAGTTGCATTTTTGTATGATCAAGAAGACCCTTAGAGAGATTGCAGGAAAAGACATTTTAGAGAAGGTGGAATAGTGATTGCTTTAGGCTGATTAAAATTTGGGGGTCCTTTTTTCTTGATTGTTTCATCTCAAGCATCAGAAATGGAGAGAAGTCCTTCTTTTGATTCCTTTTCATTAGAATGTGGCTACTGTTACTCCTGTAGGATATTTTCACTAAAAAAACATTTTAACGGATAGTTGTAACTTTTCCAACCTTCTTGTAAAGTACCAGCTAATAAATGTGACTCTTTCTGCTGCATAATTCCTAAAATCCCATTTTAGAGCTTTTGTTTGCTTCATTAAGGAAAAAAAAAGGTCTAACTGCTTTTCTTTTTGATTTGGATAGTGAAATTCCAGTTGATCTGGAACACATTGAATGTATTCACCATTATCTGTTGAAAGGAGTGAGAATCAAACATGATCATTTTCTCCCTGAAATTGTGGGTTTGACCACCATGCAGGTGCCTCATTCAGTGCCTCAATGCACAGCCTCAAAAATTGCCATATTTTGCTAATGCTGTGCAAAGCAAGCAGAGAACCAGAGCTCTGTGTCCAGATGAAGCAGCTGAGTCTCTGCTCCTGCCTGGAAAGAAGCTGTGCTTTAATGTAGGGCAGACCTGGCGAAGAAAGGTCAGAGCAAGAGGGAGCTGCTTCTTTCCTAGAGGAGATCAAACAAAAAGGCCTTTTGATTTTGTTGGACACTCACTGTACTTTTTAGTGTGTTCAGGAAAGCACTTAGAGTGTGTAGTGTGAAATGAGAAATTTGAGATGGATGGAAATAATATTTAGTTAGGCTACTTAAAATATGGACTGTCTTGTTCTTAATTCAGCTTCATCGTATGTATCAAAAATGTCTGGACTCTCTCTTGTGGCTGTCCCTTGCCTTGTTCCCCCTCTCTCTTCCCTTTCTGCCCTTCAGCAGCATTGAGGAGAACAGCTTGCATAAGAACCTCCCAATCCTTGGGGATAAAGAGCAGTTATGAGGTGCATTAGCCTTGCAAACCACTACCTTTTGCTGACAGGTAGAGCCAAACCTTTTAATGTGCCTTTGTGCCACCTATTAGGCTAAGTGGTGAGGGATGTTACATGAAATGGGCTGTGTGAGATATTCTGCCTGGTTAGCAATGAGTAAAGAGGGTTTGTATTTATTCAGTGAAGATCTGGGTGATGAATCTCAGCTCCTGACATCTGTTAACTGTGCTAATGTGGAAATACTGTCAGAATCCAACAGCCTTCATTTCTCTTTCAAGATAAAGCTGTGCTTCCAGAAGATGGTAAATAGAGGAATTATGAATTTGAGTCTGGAAGTCAAAACTCAGGAGTAATGTAGGGAAGGGCTGTTGAAATGGGCAGGCTTTTATGTTGGTACTGCAGAGAGGCTGTACTTACTGGGAATAAATGGAGCTTTGTTCTGCTAACAAGTAAATCGTGTACAATGTTGCCCTCCAGCATCTCTGATGTGTTAGGAATCATAATGGACTTTGAAGATAATGCTAGTGCTGGGGACAGAGGGAAGTTGCATATTCATGTGTTCTTGTCCAGATTTAACACAAGTGTAAAGTATGTCAGGGTGGGGATCTTTGTGTTTGTGTCTTCAGCAGTCTCCAATACTAATTACACTGGGTTGGTGACTGCAGTGGGATGATATTTCACCTCAATCACTAATACTTGATGCTACCTTTGTTTTGCTCTCTGTTTTAACAAATTTTTTCTACATAAGCAGTTTTCACACAATAGCTCAAAAGAGAGTAAGTAGATTACTGAAAAATAGTTGCCTCTCCAACTTAGTGCCACAAGATAAAGGCCTTAATTTGGTTAATTTTGTTTCTTATTGTGCAAATCAAATTAAGAAGCAGTTATGTATGAATAGGTAATTGGGAAGAGCATTCAGTTGCAGGGGTGTTTCAGTGGTGTTATTTTAGATCAGTGGAAGTGTCTCCTGGTCAGCAGAGTCGATGGGTGTTCTGTGGACATGTGTAGCTGTGTCAGTGACACAGAGCAGCAAGGTTGCATGACCACATTTCCTTAGTGTAGCTTGGCTGACCTCTGTTGGCTTTTTCCCATGTTTGGAGGGAGATCTGTGTTTCTGAGATAAATGATCATAACATTTCCAGGGCCTTTTGCTCCCCCGTGCATAGACAAAGTGCCTTTATCTAGCATTTGACTGTGATTCTTTCCCTCTGAAGACAGTGTGCCTTAGCCGCGCTGAACGACGTCCGGCAGTACCTCAGCGAGGAGAACGGGCACGTGGCTGTAAGTGTCTACTTGGAGACACCTTCTTGAGGTGCCTCTGCACTAAACTCTGTGTCTGCTGGATAATGCACAGCCTGAGGGGTGACCACAGCTGGCCAGTACACCAGATTTCTTTCCTTTGGCAGTTAGGTCTGCCTTGTTGCTGCAGTGAAGTGAGTGCTGGATTTCAGGCTGATGATGCCATATTGGGCAACTTCCTTTGATTTGAGGGGTTAGCTGAGAGGAGGATGACACCAAGAAAAAAGTCCACCTTAAGTCCACATTACTATAGGACAGTGCTCCACAATGTACCATTAAACACATCTGCCATTTTGCTTGCATGTCTGTTTGGTAGTTTAGTGTTCCAAGTGGAAGGTAAAGACTTGCTGAGCAAAAAATGTCCTCTTGGCAATTGTTAGTGGCATGAGAAATGTCTGAAGAGAGTAGGAGAAACTAATAATAATTTGGTGCATACCTGAGTATTTAATAATGGGATGCCAACCATCAGTTCTTCCACTATTGACATTGTGTGTTGAGACTAATTTTTAAAATTTTTGTCTTAAGACTACTGACACAACTCTGGGGTTTTTATTAACTGTAAGTTCTGCTGGATACATAAGGTAAATGTTACGCTTTGGCAAACTTCATACTTTAGTAAAACACGGATGTGTCCAGAGCTAAACTGAGTTCCTAGAAAAATGGCTGCATTGATGGTGTTATTCATGGTCAGGATTTACAACTCTTGCAAGTTTTACGTTTCCATTTTGAGCAGCCTATTGAACTGCAGCATCTTTTTTTTGTAATGTAAGTTCACTAAAACTTGTGTGTTAATATTTAATGCTGATAATGGGCAAGGAGGAAGATCCTCTCCTGTACTATGTGCTAGGCTTAAATTCTGATTTCCTTTTCTAAATCCAGAGTTCTGCTAGGATTGCTTTCAAAATATTGCTAAATTTTGAAGTAGTAATGTCTTTGTTTTCTTGTTGAGCATGTTGAGATAGTGGGGGAGAGGGAAGGGGAAATATTTCCATTGCTTTCCTTCACACCGAGGGACTTCGAATCCATAATTTTTTTGTTAGTAAGTGCATTCCACAGGCTGTGCTGCTTTTTAAATTCCTTTTTCTCTCTCCCTTTAATGGTTCCTAGGTCTTTGATGCTACAAACACAACTCGAGAACGTAGAGAAACGATTTATAAATTTGGTGAAGAAAATGGATATAAGGTGAGTCAAAGCAAATAAATTCTGAGCTATTACATGGCCAAGTAAGCCAGTGGTAGTTTTGCCCTTATCTGTACTCTTAAGTGCACAAGCCATGTCCTTTTTGGATGTTTAATCAATATGTTCTATGTTCCTAAGCATTGTTTTTGGTTAGAAATCATTCAGTCCTCATTTTTCTCATCTTCAGTGTTTGTACTGTTTGGAGCAAAGCTATTTTGTGCTACAGCTTCAATTTTGTCTTCCTGGACCTGTGGTCATGAGTGCAGTATCAGAAAGAACATTTAAAGTGTGGTTCTTCATGCAGTTCAGGTCTTTGCTGCAGGAACATGAAAGGGGTTCTGTGTTAGTTCTGTAGAAACCAAAAACTTAGTGGTTTTCTGCCTTCTGGTTTTACATTTAGCTGTTCTCCAGTCATCTTTCATTTCCTCTGAGCTTAATCTCTGCAAACCTTTGACACAGCAGAACAAAAGCCTCTTTATAAGGGAGGCTACTCCATAAACTGGGAGGCTTCTAAAATGTTATTTCAGAAATGTTAATTACTGTTTGTGGGGCTGAACTAGCATCCTCTGCATTTGTTTCTTCCTCTTCCATCCTACGTTTTTTCTATGGCAAGAATTTTCCACTTGGAGGCATTGTTGGGGAAAAGAGCACAGGGCATGATGTGTCATGGAATGGGGAGCCAGGGATTTCTCATGAGAGGGTCTGGAGAAGCTTTCTGAGTAAATGGAGGGAGAAAGGCCTTGACATGGAAGTGGGTGACAAGCTGCTTGTGTGTTAGTATGCAGAGGTGTTCTCATGCATCTTCCTTCTTCCTCCCTTCTGTTCCTTCTTCCTCCCATTTGGATTGAAGACCTTTTTTGTGGAGTCTGTATGTGTTGATCCAGAGGTCATTGCTGCAAATATTGTGGTGAGTAAAGTTTGCTTTAATGGCTTGACATTGGGAGGTTTAATGTAGCTTAGTATTTTTGGGAGTACATGATAAGATCTTCCAATAGCAAAAACCCCACATTAGCTCTCATTAATGGAAAAAAATTTTTTTTTTTCCCTGTCCATGTGAATGTTACTAGCTCAGAAGTTTAATTCTCTGAAGAGTAGGGGTTTTTTTTTGCTTTACATGTATTTTAATGAAGTTGCAGTTGTGTTCTCCCACTCCCTATTTCTTTAAACATCCATGAAGAAGGGAAGGAAACTTAAATACTGTTCTTCTGTCTTATTTTAAACAGCAAGTGAAGCTGGGTAGTCCTGACTATGTGGATTGTAGTAATGATGAAGCAACAGAAGACTTCATGAAAAGAATAGAGTGCTACAAGAACTCGTATGAGACCTTAGATGAAACTCTGGACAAGTAAGTGATGAGACCACACTGTTATTACTGCTGGTGATCACAATATTATTAAAATGTTATTTTAAGGGTTGGGGCATCCTGTATTGGGGATTAGGGCTTTCAAACCGTTGTTTTAGTGGCTTGATCTCTCTCTCCTTTGGCAAATTAGATAGTGTTGACTCTGGGGGTGTAGCATAGAAACTTCCTTGTTTGAGGAAAATTGGCTAGTGAGTCTGGTCTGGGACAATATTCTTTTAGATTTTCCCACTTGGAGAATGGTATTTATTCTTCTGGGATAGAACCAGCATTTAGCAATTATTCCAGACTTTCTACAGTGGTTGGTTGGTGCTTGTTTTTTTGGTTCATAGAGGAGATGTGAGTGATTTGTAAATATAACTTAATTGGTTGGCATGGTGAAGGTTAATTATGAACACATCAGTCTTAAAAATGTGACTTCTGAATTAATTTCTTCGTGTTTGCAAAATTATCCTGCAGGTGCAGGGCTCTGAGAAACTGTCTTAGCTACATTATTTATCCTCACGCCAAAGCATTCTTCTGGTATTTGTTAACTTTGAACTCTTGAAAATAAGGTAGAGATGAATGTGAGGAGGAGCCCCTTTCTTCTTGCCACGGCCCAGGATTTCAGAGTAGGATTTGGAGCTGCAGCCATCCCAGGTGCTGCTGGTTTGTTCCAGGCCAGAGCTGCAGGGAAGGCTGAGCTGCATTTTAATGTAATTGAGCGTGAGCAGGGTGAAGCCGGCTCAATCGGCTCAGTCCATGCGTGTAATTCCTGTGATGGACCTGATGGCTGTGCCTGGCTGGAATGGTAATGATTAACTCCAAGGAGCACAGGCAGCAGTGAGGGTGCTGGTGTCTGTTTCTCACTACCTCTGTTCCGTTTTATTATCAGTTTTCTTGTTTTATTGTAGTGTGGTGTCTCAAACACATAGCTAGAAACCAATAGTGGTTATTTTCATGTAATGATTAACTCCAAGGAGCATGGGCAGGAGTGAGGGTGCTGGTGTTGTTATCAGTTTTCTTGTCTTATTGTAGTGTGGTGTCTCAAACACATAGCTAGAAACCAATAGTGGTTATTTTCAGCTTATGAGACATTTTTCCTTGTGTGAATGAGAGGCTGCTTTAGAATTATAGCTCAGATAAAAAAGGATAAGTAGTGAAAATTGAAATTATAAGCTGTCTGATGCTGAGATAAGGTAGTGGTGGGGTAGGTTACAGAACAGTTAACAAAGGGTTGCTCACAGAGCAGTTGAGAAAATGTCTTGCTTCAGAATACTCCCAGGCTCTTCTGGTGCCCTACTTTTCCTGGAGGGATTAATTGAGATGGGTAATTAGTGACCATTCCTTATGGCCCCTGGGTGCAGTCAGACAAACACTTGGTGATGGAAAGTGTTTGTAACCTGGGGAAAAAACCCAAATGGTATTGTAAAATAGCTGTATCTCTTATTTAGCTGTGGTAACTTGAGTGACTCCACTGAATCTCCTTTTTAGTGTGTGGGCTGTATTTTTCCAAGAGTAGGATCTAGATTTGTATGAAATGCAAGTAAAGGAAGCAGAAAAGAAAGTGATGTGAGCAGCTCCACGTGAAAGGAATAGAATTCATCCTGTACCTTTGGAGTACCGAGTTATTTCTTAGGACTAATGCATATTCCATGGCTAATTGAGGATTTTTTCATTTCTTTGGCATGTTGCCCCTTTGTTTCATAACGACAGAGAGGCTGGAAAGATTGTGGTGCGTGCTAATAGCAACAATGTGGAACCTTATTTTTTTTTTAACTTGCTTATAAAAGGGATCTTTCTTACATTAAAATTATGGATGTGGGAAGGAGTTACCTGGTGAACAGAGTGATGGATCACATCCAGAGCCGGATTGTCTACTACCTCATGAATATCCATGTGACTCCTCGGTCAATCTACCTCTGCCGCCACGGAGAGAGCGAGCTCAACCTGAAGGGCAGGATAGGAGGAGACCCCGGGCTGTCTGTCAGGGGCAAGGAGGTATGTACCTCCAGCCAGGTGTAACTGTGCTCTGGGTGTTTGTGCTGGGCACTTGCAGCTTTCCTCCTCTGCAGCTTTGTCCTCTTAATGAGTTTAAAGGACTTCTTTAGTTGTGTGTTTGGGTAGTGGAAACAGGACGGGCACTTTGTGTGTTGTGGTTTGTACCCTTTTATCTGTTTGTCTCTCTGTTGGCTAAAATTCCTTTTTATCCTGCACTACAAAGCAGTTGGCAAGAGGGCTTTATTTTTTAACTGTATTTTTGTGAAATCCTGACTAGCTGGGTAATTGGGAAAGTGTACACAACTTAAAGCTGAAAGGAAAGTAAGTGGAAGGAAAGCTAGGACCTGCTAAAAATTTGTATTTTCCTTGTACTCCTTTTCTTTCTCCCGCCCCTCTTGGATAATGGAGTAGGTTGTATTTCTTAACAAAACCTTTGACAGTCTTTTGGAAAAGCTACAGTGAGCTTACAGAGGCTGGAACCCGTGTATTCTGAACTGAACGCCGTGTGTTGGCTCTGAGCCCTCACCCACTGTCTCTTGGTTTTTCTTCCAGTTTGCCAAAAGCTTGGCACAGTTTATTAATGAGCAAAATATCAAAGATCTGAAAGTTTGGACCAGCCAGATGAAAAGGACAATTCAGACTGCTGAAGCCTTGGGAGTGCCTTATGAGCAGTGGAAGGTTTTGAATGAGATAGATGCAGTAAGTTCTTCTCTTTTAAGTTGCTTTGATTGTTGGGGGTGAACAAAGTACTTAGTTTTTTAATAATATGTTTTTTATGGGATAGAAAGTCATTGAAGCTGCTTCTTGAGGCTGGAAATAATTGTCATTACCTAAGGCTAAACGTTTCATTAAATTTTGCCATTGTTAATTTGTCCTTTTGTCTTTCCCAGTAAAACATTCCTCTGTAGAAGCCATGGTGTTCTGAAGTTGTGGTTAGTTGGGCTTGGAAAGAAGTTTGTGTATGTGGGGAGTTTGCTAGCTGGCAATTTCCAGCTGCAGCTGTAAGATATAATAGAAGGTGCAGTAGGTAAAACATGGCCTTGCTTTGTGCACAGATGTAACTACACCTGTAAAGGGATTTAATGATTTCTCCTAACCACCTCTGAGCTGAGTGCCCTGTTTATCATGTGTGACAATTTTAAGTGTCAGAGTAGCAAAATAAAACCATTAAAGGTTATTTGTATATGGTTTTATTTAAGAGTGATATCTGCTTTTTGCATTACTGGGAATACATGTTTTTTAATTATTTTCATTACTGACAGGGAGTGTGTGAAGAAATGACATATGAAGAAATACAGGAAAATTATCCTCTTGAATTTGCACTGAGAGACCAAGACAAATACAGATACAGATACCCTAAAGGAGAGGTATGATATTTTTAATCTCACAAGTTGAAGGGATTCCTTGTCTTCTTGCATATATGCATGCTGGCTTTAGGAAGGAAAAGTAAATTTTTAAATTAATGGAAAGGTTGTTCCTTTCTCCATGGAAAAGCACATAGGATCTTGCAAGGATTGAGCCCAGACCACTTATGTTGATTCAGGGCTTGAAAAATAAAACCATACATTTAGAAAAACAATGGAGAGCTTTGATCTTGTGGGCATTGTACCCTGTGCAGGAGGAATTGTTGCAGGGCTTCAACTGTTGCATATATAAACATGCTGCTAAGATGCCCTGTTTCTGTTCATCCCTGCTCTTGGTGGTGGCTATTTTGCAGGCAGCTCTGGCTGAAATCCTGGGGAAGTCTCCAGCCACGTTATTAAACTCCTTGCCTCTAGGAAAATAAACTTGCTGATGGCTTTTGTAAAGCAGCCCTAGTACAGTGCAGTGATGGCCGGATGGTCACAGGGCTATAGCTGGGGGCTGAGGGTCTGGAGGAGGGATTGGCCCAGCTGCTCCTGCTCGAGCTGTGAGGAAGCAGAGCGCTGCCTGCTTCCTCAAGAGCAATCACTGTGACAAGAGCAGTGTCCCCGGCAGTGTGACCCCCGTCCTGCTAATGAGGCAGTCATTAAGCTGCAAAGTGCTCCTCGTTCATTTGAACAAGGAGTGTTTGTTTTTCAAACCAGTGCAGTCCTGGGGATGGTGACTGGCATGTCAAACTCCCTGGTGCCCTGTGGGGATGAGTTGGTCTCGTTTATCCGAGGCAGTTTTGTGTCTGGTGACAGTGTGAGGGCTTGCACAGCTCTCGGGGGGGCTGGGGGCTTTCTGTTGTCCAGGGCTCAGTCAGCAGTGCCACTTGGTCCTGCCTGGGGACCAGGGTGAAGGTTTTCTGCTGTGCTTGGTCCCTGCCCTGCTGGGCAGTGTGCTGAGCTCTCCACCTGTGGTACATGACACATTTTGGACATAGGTGACACATTTTAGGAGTACCTGGTGCATTTTGGAAGCAGAGTCTTTACCATGCATGTGACATTTAATTCAGTTGTGCCCATGCAGGAGCCCTGCTGTTCCCCTGCAGCAGCAGTTCCCTGTGGATGTCAGGCAGGACAGGCCACCGGCAAGTCCTCGTGCTGGCTCTTGGTGGCTGCCATCACCAGGCCAGTCCAACATGCCCACAGCTTCTTTTGAAAGGGCAGCCTGAACAAGTCAAGCTTTGTGAACTTTTTGCATGCTGATTGTTGGCTGAGATTCCTAGATTTGGACTTGGAAGAGAGATGCTTTTGAAGATGAGCTATGGAAAATAATGTGCAAGACTCCTATTTGCAGATGTGAATTAAATCTTAGGGATTTTCTGGAAATTCTTGATCAAAGTGGCTAATTTAATAAATCTTCTCTGTGCTGTGAGGGAGATTTGTTATGTGCTTTGGTCTGAACTATGTTCTTAGTTTAATGAAAATTATTACTGCAGTATTTGTCTGTGCACTAAATAACGTTTAGAAGATGACTAATATGAAAGTAAGATCCCCTCTGTATATATACACTGTTCAAAGAGTTTTCCCTTTTTAATATGCTCTGTGTTTCTCCTCCCCACCCAGTCCTATGAAGATCTTGTTCAGAGGCTGGAGCCAGTAATTATGGAACTCGAAAGGCAGGAAAATGTGCTTGTCATTTGTCACCAAGCTGTCATGCGCTGTTTGCTCGCGTATTTCCTTGACAAGCCCGCAGGTGAGTCTTCCTTGATACATTACAAACAGGCTGTTTTTTTGAAAATTTACTGCTTAAGGTTCCACACAGTAAATTGTAACAATGTGCTGTATCATCAGAGGCTGGTTTTGCTAGGCAAGTACCCAAGTGTATTTTTTCATATTTGACCGCCACATGAAACCCGGTAGTTGATGTTCTTGAGCTGCTCCTCACCTGAAATACTGTGATAGCTATTTTTTGCTCTGATTAGCATCTCTGTTGCATGCTAGGAAAAGAGATATCCTGTTAGCTAAAGAGTCATTCAAGTAGTTGGCCTGAAGCATAACAGAAAAGTCAGTTGTAACCTGTAGTTCATGTGTAATTTGTGGTTTGATTTCTCAGAACAACTGCCCTACCTGAAGTGCCCACTGCATACCGTCCTAAAGCTAACCCCCGTGGCTTATGGTAAGTGCAATTATGTATGTTTGTTATATAAGTCTGGCTATACTGTCTCTGTCATCAGCAAAGGTGGTGGAGTGTTGAAAACACACTTCATGTTGCTTTAAAATAGTCAGGTTTGCCATTGCGTGTATGCCTGCAGAGCTTTGCTGGAGTAAATGAATCCTCTGGATTATCCTTGCTTTGCCTTGTGCCAGGAAACACATGTGTTGCTGAAGGCCTGAAACCACCAGTGGCTGTAACTGCCGGAGGGGACAGTTTTGTGCTCAGTTCATACTCTATTTCAATAATTCTTCTGGCAAACCCATGCATTTACATGTCTGCTACAGCAAGATCTGAGTTTTTATTGATGTATTGGAGGGTATTGCTTTTCAGAAGACAGGCAAATTTGCATTTGTAAAGGTTTATCATCTTGCCAAATGTGTTCTCTTAGCCTTAAATAACTTTGTTCTCTTTTCCTGAACTATTTTTTTTCCGTGGACTGTGGGGGTACCCCATGAACTCACCTTGTTTGTTAATGCTGGCATTTGTTTGTCAGCAGCTGTTCCTGGCTCAGGGGCTTTCCCTGGGCTCTGTGGGCAGTGTGGGGTGATGGTTACTGTGTGCCCTGCTTGGGCTTTAGGCTGATTGCTGATGGAGTTTCATGTGTGTTCCCACCTCAGCTTAGTGTGTGCCCTCTGTTCACTTTTGTTCAGTTGTATCTGCTCATATCCCACTTCAGAAGGTATCTCAGGCAGAGGATTATCTGTGTAGCTTAGTAGGAAAAATGTATTGCCCAAAAATGCTGGTCCAGTCATTAATTGGAAGCTGTCTTTGATTATCAGCTCTGAAAAATAGTGGTGCAGATCAGTACTTTGTTTTTTGTTAAGTTTCAAATGAAGTTGAAACAAAGAATATTATGAACGAAAGTAGCTGCTACACTGGGAAATCCGTGTGAGGAGATTTTTGTCATTTGGGTTGCAGTTTCTCTTACAGGAACAACAGCCTGTGCTGTGGTGACATCTGGTGTTCCCAGCCTCGCATGACAAGCTGGGGTTTTGAAAATAGAGTCACTGCAGTTAAAACTTGGGCTTCCTTTTAAAACTGGGTTCTTCTGACCTGCTAGAGTCTGCCTGTTTTCCACAGCAAGGATTTGCTTCGGGGTTCTCTTTGGTTTTGGGGGGTTCACTGGTGATTTTTTTTTTGGTTGTTGTTGCTGTTTTTCTTTGTGGGGGGAGGGAAGTTGGGTGACTTCATAAATTTTGAGGGTGTGGATGTTTGAGTGTTTGCTCACGAACTAAGAGAGGAAGGAAACAAAGTAGTACAAAACACTGTCCTTGCCCTTCTGACTAGAGGGAAAGAAATGCCATTGTCCTCTTTTGAGGTGTTGGATATGTCTGTTTGATGAGCACATTTCAGCCAACCTGCTGTTTGGAGTTCAGCCGTCTGGAAACACGAGCACTGTGTAAATTATTTCTGCAGTAGTGATCCATGGCACTGCTCCAAGCTGATGTGTCACTGGGCTCCAGCCAGGCAGGATGCAGGATCACACCTGGTGTGTTTGATACCTCCCAGCTGAGCCTGGTCTGGGGAAACACCTCCCCAGGGGCTTTGCTCTTCCTGGTGTTGGAGAGGAGCATCATTCCCACCTTAAGAGTGTGACCTGCAGTGGGGGAACACCTGGTACAGCCTGACAGCTGGATCAGGGTGGGTGAGACCTTCACCCAGCAGTCCAGGGCAGTGGTGATCTATGGAAAGGGAAACTGCAGCTTGCTGTAGGTAGGAACTTGCTCATCAGTAATTAAAAATGAGCTTGGGAGTATGCACGTGGTAATTGCTGTGGAGCAAGGCCTGTCCCTTTGGTTTATGTTTAAAGTTCTCCATACAATGCTCTCTTTGGATCTGAAACTCAGCTTGTGGCAAGGACTGAGAGGGCTCTGAAGTGTCTGCTGTGTAACAGCCCTGGGGAATGGCCAGCAGCAGGGCTCAGAGCTTGGCTTGGCTTGGTCTCAGGGCTCACAGTGGATCTGTGGACAGTTCCTACTGTAGGTAGGAACTTGCTCATCAGTAATTAAAAATGAGCTTGGGAGTATGCACGTGGTAATTGCTGTGGAGCAAGGCCTGTCCCTTTGGTTTATGTTTAAAGTTCTCCATACAATGCTCTCTTTGGATCTGAAACTCAGCTTGTGGCAAGGACTGAGAGGGCTCTGAAGTGTCTGCTGTGTAACAGCCCTGGGGAATGGCCAGCAGCAGGGCTCAGAGCTTGGCTTGGCTTGGTCTCAGGGCTCACAGTGGATCTGTGGACACAAGGATGAGTAAGGATCCTGCTCCAGTGGGAGATGATGTGCTTTTCCTCCTTCAAATCTGTTTTATAGTTCATTATTTCTCTGACTTCTGGCCCTCCTGCAGTGTTTGCTCAGAGTCTTTCTGACAAATGAGCTTTAAAAGGACAGGCTTCCCAAAGGGAAGGCAAATACTGGTCTTACTCATTTCTTTTTATTTTTTTAAAGTGCAGTGGCTTTCTAAGGAAATTCCCTTTTCTGTCATGTAGCAACTCAGTGGAGTGTGTTATGACTTTAGGGAATAAATGAGGAGAAAAATCTGGAAACCTGTTTGTGATAGAGGATGGACTCTGGTGTGTCAGAGGAAGTGACTTTAATGATGTTCTGTAGAGTAGTGGTAGCTTATAGAAGTCATGTTTGTGTGAGATAAAGCAGGGTTTGGCAATCAGAGATGGCTTGAAGTGCTGTGGCCATGGTGTATGGAGCATCATTCTCTAAGTGGATCACTTTATAATGTGTCAGAGGAAGTGACTTTTAATGATGCTCTGTAGAGTAGTGGTAGCTTATAAAAGTCATGTTTGTGTGAGATAAAGCAGGGTTTGGCAATCAGAGATGGCTTGAAGTGCTGTGGCCATGGTGTATGGAGTATCATTCTCTAAGTGGATCACTTTATACTTTTGGAAAAAGTTGTTTCTTCTCACTGTTTCAATTTTTCTTGCCTCCCTGGCATTTTGAATTTTTGAATATGAAGCAGAAGTTCCTCTTTGGGAGTCCCTAAGTGGATCACTTTATACTATGTGGGAAAAAGTTGTTTCTTCTCACTGTTTCAATTTTTCTTGCCTCACTGGCATTTTGAATTTTTGAATATGAAGCAGAAGTTCCTCTTTGGGAGTCAACTTTGAAGTTCTGTTTAGCTTGGGGTTAAAACCATTTTGCACATATAGAGGAATGGGGGTTGTTGACAACACACTGTACTTTCTTGTAGTTGTTGTTATGTTTAAGAAATGAGAGCAGCATTTATCTTCTTAGAATTTTACTGTAATATAGGAGTCCAGGAGGTTTAAAACACAAAGTTACAAATAAGAACTTTATTACTGAACATTCATGTGTGTTTAAAAAAAAGATATTTTTTTCAAAGAAAATAATGATAAAGCTAAGCTGAGGAGATTGATTATTGGATTGACAATAATATTCATCCAGGGAGAACAAATTAATTTCTGTAGCTTTAGCTCTTGAGAATCCAGGAAATTCTGGTATAAATCAGAAGGGGAAAGTGATTAACCTTCACCATCTTAAAATTAGATTGCATTTTTATTATAACTTCACTTTCGAAGCAGATGTGTCTAAAAATGTGTTTTCTATCAACAGGATGTAAAGTAGAATCCATATTTCTGAATGTCGAAGCTGTAAACACACACAGAGATAAACCTGAGGTAAGAACATTTTTCAAATTGGAGAACTTGATATAATGTATGGTCTGAGCTGATTTCCATTGTCCTTGTGGCTAGAATTGATTTGATAACTCAGCTGAGTGTATTTTATTTTACATATGAAACTTTGCTACTGGTTCACTGTGAGGGGGGAGCAAATCTTTCATTGAATTTATCTCGTATGTGAGTTCTGGCTGTGGAATAGCTTGTCTTTGAGAAATAAGGATGTGAAGATGAGGTTTCAGGCTCGAAGCTGTGTGAAGCTCTGCCAGGCTTTGTCACTCAGCAGCAGTAGGTGTAGCCCACAGCTGTGTTCTGAGTGCCACGCCTGGTCTGGAGAGAGAAGTCATCAGCTTTTTCATCACTGCTGCATGAAAAAGAGGAATTGATGATGTCACCTGTGTTTTAAGCCAAAGCTGGAGAGCAAGACTAGCTCTCGGGAAGCAGCAGGACAGCTGGGGGAAGGAAATTGAGCGTGTTTGTCAAATGTAAGTGCAGAGAAGATGCCAGCCCACGGCAGCCCTGTGCCCCGCCTGCCTCAGGCTCTCTGTGCTCCTCAGTGTCCACCTCAGCTCAGGCTCATTCTGCTGCTTGTGCCAAGCCCTTCCTTTGCTTTAGCATCAGAGTTGTGTGAAATGTGTCACGGTTAAAGCTCTCTGCTTCCCTTGCAGATCCTCAGGCTCATGCCACCAGGCATGATTGTGTGCTGAGGGTAGGAGCAGTGCCAGCTGGTGAATTGGAAGGCAGTTTGATAACATGAGAAAAAAGGGCTGTGTTTGGTGGTTTTCAGAGCAACAGTTTATGGTGAAAAGGAATATAGTGAGGAATGAGGTTTTATCTGTGTATTCAACAAGGCACATGACATAAAGTGCCTTTTGTAACCGAGGGTTCACTTTTGTGCAGAATTCATGCCAGAATTCTTCTGCAGATAAGTTTTGCTTTAATGACCTGGGTATTCCAAGTTCTGAAAACCCTGACTTCTGGACATTTTCTCTTCAACAACTGCATTGCATAATTTCCTTCCTCCTCCTTTTCCTGCTTTGTCATTCTGCTTTGCCATTTTGTATCTTAGTTTGATTTATTATGTTTAGGAAATCCAGTCTGTGTTTCCACATTTCCCAAAGCTGGAGAAGCATAGTGAAAAATCCATGGGGGTGTCTTAGAGCAGTAGGTTATTTGTGTTAAATAATGTAGATGAACATCTTTAGTTTGGCTGATGAAAATATCAGTGCTGAATTTACAGCTTGCTAAAATGTTGCTGAAAATCCAGTCCTGTAACTGAAGGGGTTTATCTCAAGGGGGAAAGCTCTGCCTGAATCACCAAGTGACTCTCCCCATGTCTAGCAAGTGATGTGGCCATGCTGGCACTGCTGTGGGGTGGCTCTGTTCAGGTGCAGGTGGAGGACCAGGAAAACACTTCCAGTGCAGTGGGCTCAAAGACACAAGACTGATTTGAGCACAAATAAATGGAGTGAATGAATTTTATAAGAAGAAAAAAAGGAGGAGTGGCATTTTCCTAAAAACCCATTAAATTCTCTTCTCCCTCTGCCCCAAAGGAAACCCAGCCTGGTGAATATGGATGATGTTATTCAGGTAGTGGGTCTGGATGAAGGACTTTAGGTGGTCCTGTCTGCATTTAATTGCTGCTCAGAGGACTGAGAATTTCAAAAGCTTTCATTTAAATCACCTATGAAAACGTTAATTACTTCTGTAAAATTAACTTTTCAAGTAGTCTATTGAAGTCAGAGCATTTAATTAAATACAGTGTCACATAACAGCATTGTTAAACAATGAAGCTGTTAGATTGAGAATTGCCCAGTGTGCTGTTCTGTGCCCCACCAGCCACTTGTAGTCTGTGCCCCAGAACAGTGCCCTCCTTTTGGCTCAGCTGAAAACATCTATTTTCACGTGGCAGAAATGCAGGCAGAGCTCTGGGGTGTTTGTTTGTGGAATGTGTGAACCTCAGAGCACCGTGGTGCCTTGTCTGGAGCAGACTGAAGCCTTGTGTTTGTCAGCACTGTGGTGGCTGAAGTTCTGACCTTTTCCAGTGAAGGAGTCTATAGTCTTTTACAGAAAAGAATTCAGGGGAGTTGCTTTAGCTGTTGTTTTCTGGCCCAAAGAAGGGACCCAGCAAGTGCTGGGGTGAAATGTCTGCTTTGCACATCTGGCTTAGTCAGTGAATGACAGAGAGGGGGTTGCTCACACCAGATCTTCTATTTTATTTTTTTGAGGGGACCTGAGGGAGGGAGATGTTAGTGGAAGGTGAGCTGGCTTACCACAGTGTGGCTCAAGCAGGATTAATGAAACCCATCAGCGTGCAGTTTGCAGAATTGGCAATGATTTGGCCTAAAATGGATCTTGGGAGAAATTTCAGAGCAGTTTGTCATGGTCTGCTGTCTTGGTAGGAGGGTGAACACCAATGGCACAGGCTTTGGGACTTGCAGGAGGTGGTGCCATAGCAGATGTGATTCCTGTTTGGCTGCACTGGGGTCTTGGTTTCATTTGGTTTTAAATAATTGAGTGCTGCACTGAATGCCATTGTTTTCCTGCAACCTCTGCAAAAGGAGGTGAGGTCTAGTTGGTGTGATCAGCCTTGAATGGTTAAGGTGTCTGAGAACATATTTTATTTTGTTAGAGGTGTTACATTGCCTATAGCACAAGCACATGTTAAAAGCTTTCCCTTGGCACAGAAGCACGTGGCAAATTCACTGAAAGTTTCCCAGTGAGGAGGTGTGTGTGTGCTGAAGCATTTGATTAGGTGGATTCCTCTCTGGACCTGTAAAAGACTTCTTCCTAAATGTGACTGACTTGAGCTTTGGGTAGTGCTGTCAGCAAGGGAGCTGTATTTAACTGCTCCTCAGAGGACTGAACCTTTCAAAAGCTTTTATTTTGTTTTTTTTTACTGTAAATGCATTTTTGTGCTGTCTCATTCTGGGACAGTGACCAGCTCTGTCTGCTGTGTTCTTGGGGTGTGGGGGCTGAAACCATCTCTGCTTCTCAATCAACCCAGCTGGGTACTTGTGAAGGGACCTGATTGGTGGCTTTTGTTGGTCTTACTGCTGCATGATAAATATTCTCTGTATTTTTATTATTACACAGAATGTAGACATTTCCAGACCTACCGAGGACGCTCTTGTAACAGTCCCTGATCATCAGTGAATCCTGTGTCCTGACCAACTATCAAACTTGGGTGCTGTTTTCATCCTGCTACTTCAAAATAAATTGAAAAACTAATCATTCCAATCACTTTGAAATAAAAAAAAAAAATAACCACACCCAAACCAAACTCATAATGGCAACCAAATGTTTGTACAGCACATGACTTGAAAAAATTAATCAAATCACAATAAAACTGTTGCACTGGCTAATTTATTGTGGATGAGTTATCAGACCTTGATTGGCTCTCACTGGAATGCTGGTTTTGTAAATTGGTGTAATTTAAATATCCTGCAGCATTAAGCTTTATTGTAATAGCCAGCAATCATTTAGTGTTAGCTGCAGTGTGTTTATGAAAGCCATGGAACACAACATCCTGTGGGAGATAAGGTGGTCAGAATTTGTTTTGCCCAGCAGAGCACCAGTATTATCTGTTTCAGGGCCCTTGGGAGTGATTGGACTGCCATGCAGTGTAAAATAACAACCCATAATTACTGTAAATCCCTAATCCCACTGATCCACAGCACTAGTGCTCTCCATGTGCTAATTAAGGATGTGCTGTTAGAGTAGGGTAGCAAGTTTTCACTTAGTTCCAGGACAATTATTCAAAGAACAGGAATGTGTATAAATGTTTTTAATCTACCACTTTTGTTAACAGCTGTTCTGCATTAACCAGGCTCTAGGGTTTGCCTAGAGAAGGGATTTTACATTCCCTCTTTTGCTGCTTGTGTGGATGTGGGTGATGGAGCATGTGCAGCTCTGCCCCAGCTGCTGTGTACCCAGAATTTAGGAGGGCTCCAATGAGCAGTGCTGACCATTCCAGAGCAGGGAGGCAGAGTTACCCAGAGCATTTTGTAGCTGGGTGGTGGCTCCAGCAGACACAGATCTCAAACCAGCAGGACATGGATCCCAGACTGATTGAAAGGACAGCCTCCTGCAGGAGGGAGGAGACTGCAGGCTGTGGGATGTGTCTGTGCCATGGAGCAGGCAGCATTGAGGCAGGGAAAGGCAGAAAAACACTGAGCCTCAGAACTGTTTTCTGAGGGGGTCTTTAAGCAGTGAAAGTAAGCAGGACTGTAGGTTGTGGAAAGCTTTTGTCTGTTAAGTTTCTCAGGTGGTATGTTTTTTGCAAACCAGAATTTTGGAAAATAAAAAGTTACATATCTGCTCTTCTAAAATGGTACTGAAGTCTTCAGAAGTTTGTAGCAATTGGGAATGCTTGCCATAACCAGAGAGCCTCCTGCTGTGGTGCTTGGTGTTTAACTAAACCACTGCCCCTAGGCTGAAACTGGGAGAACCTGGATCATTTTCCTGTTGCTGTCATGACTGTGGTGTAGGAGTGGTTGGTCACTTTTCCATGTTTCATTGCTCCAGGGTCTGGGCATCAGCTCTGCTGTGAAGGGTGGCCCAGAGGAGCAGCTGAGCCTGCTGTACCCCCTGGCACACAACAATGGTCTGGTTGTTCTTACCTGACAGCTGAGTTGACATTCCTGAGGGATCACAGGGATGCCAGGCCCTGAGGAGCCACATGGAGACAGCTTGGAGTGCTGTCACCTCCACAGGCCACAGCCAAGGAAACACCATCCAGATGAAATTAAATGCATTGCATTTCTTACAGAGCCAAAATCTGCAGGCATCTGCTGTGGAAAAACTGAGTTTAGCTGCTTAAAAAAGGATGGCTTGGGCTGTCAGAGAAAGTTGAGGGGGAGGATGACAGGAGCAGGAGCTTGGCCAGTGAGGAAAGCAAAGTTTGCCTGGTCTGTGGAGGTGGCAGAGGGAAGGGAAGCAGCAGGAGCACCCAGGACCCTCCATTCCTGCCAGCTGCAGATTCCCTGGGGCTGTGTCTGCATGTTGTACTCTGCTGAGCACAGCACTCACAGTGCTGGTGTGTGCCACAGAGTGAAGTGGGTGTTTAAAAGCAGAATGCTCTCAGGGGTCTCCTCTTACAGCAGGATGCTTTAACAGCCCTTGAAAAGGAAGGGCTGATGCTGGATGGAGGTGTCAGCACACCTGAGGGGTCGTGGCACAGCAGCTGAGGGGAAGCTGATAGAGTGCTGGATGTTTATCTTGTGCTGTTTATTTCTGTGTTGATGCCTGTGCTGGCTCTTGTCTCCAGAAGTTCCTCCTTTTGCCTGCAGGAGCCTTTCTGCAAGATTTTCCTGTCCTGTGAGGATCACATTGTAGCTGAATCCAAGCAAAACTGAAAACAGGGCCTGTCCTGTTGGGGACCCACAGCACTGTGCTGGGGGAGGCTCTGTCCTGTAGAACAAAAATGTCCAAAGGCCAGGGCGTAGTGAGAGCAGCAGCAGTGGTGTAGGAGGGTGTTTGAGTTAATCTGTGTACTCTGAGCCATTCCAGGAAGGGCTGGGTGAGATGGGCTCTTGTGCAAGGCAGGGTCAGACTGCTCCTGCCTCGGGGAGCAGGTTCTGGGAGCAGCAAGCTCCTGCTGGGGCTGGCCGGGGAAGAGGGTACATGGCTGGGTAGAAACAGTATTTGGGACATGTGTGTGGTTTTTATTCCCCCTCCTGTGTTTCCTGGGCTTTCCAGACCGTGTGGCTGCTGGTGTGGGGCTGTTCCCAGCACAGTCATTTGTCCAGGTGTGCTTTGGTGCCAGGAACTTGCAGGAACACCTTCTGGTCCCAAAAGTAAGGCTGAAGCCTCTGTCCCCTTTCTAAGCAGCAGCACTGTCCTTGTTGCATGGCTTTTCCCTCACAGTGCCCATGGCTGTTCTGAAAGTGGGTACAATCCCAGTTGCCATCATTTCTTGTGAGAAGGAATCCACTTACAGTTAATGAGGATATTGGTCCCTTTTTAAGCCTGTGCTCATCTGCTCTCACTGCTGGCTGTTGTTTGTTTAATAAGCCCTTGGGGGTGTTTATCAGGGTTTATCCCAATTTTCTTCCTTCAGTGTGACAGTTCAGCACATTTTGCTTCCAGAGGCTGTTCGTGTTTACTCAAATTCAAGCTTTTTGTGCTTTCAGCTTTCTTGCCTGCTTAACAATATTCCCTTTGGGTCTGTCTTAGTTGTTAGAATGCTGCTTTTATCCAGTACTTCTCATTCACTGAAATAAGCTGTATCTTCTGCCTTGCCTTAATCACCTCATTTCCTTTTAGCTTCATGTTTGAGCTGTCTAGCTCTTGCTGCTTGCGGACTAATTTCCAGTACCTCTGGATTCCTGCATTTTGATGCTCCATTTCATGCTCCATTTAATTTTCTTTGAATCAACATCAGATGTTCAGCTTAAAAGATTTCGGCCAGTATTCTGGGAGTGCCTGTGGAGACCTCTCTGCAGTCCTAGGGAAATTCTGGGTATGTTGCATCAGTTGCTAAGAAAAACACAAACACACCAAATGCCAGCACGTTCTGTTGGTTTGTTGTTTTTTTTTCCCTATAACCATGCAGAGTATGACTTGTTTTGCTAACTCCTCATGTTCTTAGCAGATACTGGTGCTTTCTGATGCTTTCCCCCTGCAGAAGAGATGCTTCTTGTAGAAACTTCTTTTGGAAATAGGGCTGTTGCTTTGCTTTCCTTCATAGAGGTGTAAGGATGGGTCAGGCTGTGTGCTGGTGGGTGCAGAGATTTACAGTACTTGGACAACTCTGTCCAGCAGCATTTGTTTGTGTGTTCCCAGAAACCTTAGTGTGGTATTTGTGGTGGAAAATGGGGATTTACCCAAGGGCTGATGTGGATGTAGCAGAACTGGTAAGGGCAGAGCAGTGTTGGCAGAATTCAACCTGCAAGGAGAATCTGGTGCTGCTTGTTTATAGCCTGCTTTCATGAGAAATGGCTGAAAATCTAGAAACTGGGGTTGGGGAGAGGATTGAATTGCTTTTTGAGTGGATGAGTTTTGACTGATGGAGTTGAGTGTCTGTGTGTGCTGAGAGGGCCCCTCGCTGTGTGCTCGTGGGCCTCTCCTTTCCCCAGAGCCTGACTGGAGAGACTTGTTTTGAATGTAAACTAATAAATGTGGTTATAAAACCACTGGAGCATTCCCTGATGTCACTGTGACATCTGCCACATGCCATGTGTATCCCAAAGTGCATTTAAACTTTATGTTACCAGCTCTTCAGGGAGCACTTGGTGTTACCAGCTCTTCAGGGAGTTATTCAGCGCTCTTCCAGTGGTTTGGCTGCTCACAGATAGGATCAGGGTTGGCTTTATGGCTGTTGGTGTTAAGGAATTATTTCCTGGGGTGTGCTTGGAACAAGGAGAGGAGGGCTTCCCTCCCTCAAGATTTTATTGATTCCTGTGGGGTTTATGGCCTTCGCAGGGTTCTGTTTTTCCTTACACTACATGCATAAAGACTGGAGAGACAGAGAGTTAGAAAACTGTGGTTAAAACAGTGATTAAAGGAAAAAAAGGTTTTAAAAGCTGTAACAGTGAGACCTGCATATAGTGTACAGGGACCAATTGTCCTGGTGTGATACAAGTCTGAGGGATGCATTTCACTGGCAGCAGAGATCCTGCCTTTGGGTGTCTGAGGGGCTCTGTTAAGCTCCTGATGGGATGAGGTCCAAGCCTGGTTCTGACTCCTGCTCAGGGGCTGGGACTTTCCTTGTGTTTAACAGAGCATTTTGAGGAAACAGGAATTACACCTTGCTCACCTTTGTGTTGTGTAACAGCTCTGCGTGCTGAGCAAAAACCACAGCTGCCCGTCAGACCTCTGCTTTAACATATTCTTTTTTATTGTCTTTATAAATTTGCAGAACGTAGGTGTGAATAGGTCGAGAGAAGAAGCTTTGAGGACAGTCCCCACGCACCTATAGCTGCAGCTCCCGGGGCAGCAGCCCTTCCTCCAGCAGCTCAGGGCCCGGCGGTGTCGGAGCAGGGCGGGATGGACGCGCCTCCCCTCCCCTCCCCTTCCCTTCCAGACATTTCGAATGTGATTCTGCTCCTCCCGACAAAACCTGTGCTCGTGGATAACTCGAAAGGTATCAGTGAAAAGATTGTGGGGAGCAGAGTTGGGTTTAGGTTTTTCTTATGTAAATTTGTGCAGTTTCAGTGGGTTTTTACTGTTTGTCTGTGGATAACGCAAGGTGGTTAATTGCCCGTGTTGATTTTACTGTCAGATTTTAACTAGATTTTATTTTCTTTTTGTAAGTGTTTTTTCTAAGAGTTCTCTTATTTTTACTGTGAATGATTGCCTAGAATTACATGGAGTTTTTTCAATGGCGTATTTAACATGGACAAAATTCTACATTTTTAGCACTGGAGGCTTTATGTTGCAAAGCTGCTTTAAATGGGGAAGCCCATCATTGACAATTGTCCTGTGTTTTGAATTGAACTGTGGTTTGCCAACCACCATTAAAATTTTTCAGAAATTCACAAGGGAGATGTTCCCTTTGGAAAATCAAAGCATTAAAGCTGGATTTGCTACCTGGGAAATTGACACTTTCCAGAGACCAGGTGTGTTTTGGAGGGCAGTGGGGGACATGAGTGTGAGTGACAGATGGGGAATGAAGGGAGAGAGATGGAGAGAGACATGTCCTTTCTGCTGCAGTTATGGGAGGGGATGAGCAGCTTTTCTGAGTCTGGAAGGGAGGGGGAAAGGATTCAGTCTGTCAAGGCCCGGAGAAGCTGCTTGTCTTGTTAGTGTTGTCTTTATATTTTTAGAGAATTTTTGGAATGAATTTCAACATAAAAGTGTATGTTTTCTTTTATAGCCACGTTTAATACGTACAGCAGGAAACAGTACAGAAAGGTTAGGTGAGTCTAACCATTCTAACAGCTCATGCAACAAAAACACCAGGTAAATTCTCAAATAATTTGGACAGGGCACACCTGCCTTGGAGTTTTTTGTATTGTTTTTAAGCACCTTCCATCATCCCAATTCTTTGTTGCTCTTTTTTGCCTAGTGAAACTCCAGTGCTAAAAATGGAATTTTCTCTGTCTGTCAAGGTCACAACCTTTTAACTGTACTAAATCAAAGTGTATTTTGTATGTGTGTTACCAGACAACTGAAGTGAGCTGCCAGCACTGCTGCTGGCTGTAGCTCTGCAATGAGGAGAACTATTCTTTGGTAGTTGAGCTGTGTTTTTTCTAAGGATTCTCTCCAATTAATTGAGCTTTTACCATGTAAGTTGGTGGGGTTGCTTTGTTGTTTTGTTTTTTTTTTTTTTCTTTTCTGAATTCCTGTGTGAAATACCAGGCCCTGGTAACATAGTTTTGCAGGCAAGGGCTAAATTGTCTTTTGTTTGTGCAGGGTTTATAAAATAATGTGCTGCTGTTGTGATTTTTTTTTAATAAGCTAAATTCAGCAATATATTCAGCTCTGGAAGTAAGCCATAGTGCTGGGTTGCTGGGTTCTGTTTCAGAGGAGGAATGTGCAGGGTGCAGAATGACCAGGAACACTTGCTTCAAGCGCTGCTGTCTAAAGCTTTGTGTGTGTGTGTGTTATGGTAATGCCATTTCAGACCTTTATTAATTCAGCTGTGCCCATAGTTGTGGGGTGAGGAGAGAGCCTGCCTGGCACTGCTCAGAGGAGTGAATTCATTGATGTGTGGTTAACAAGGCCACCTTTGTGGCACAACTGAAGGAGCAATTTCCCCTCCCACGGTGGGGTGGGAAAGCCAGGCTGTGCCCAGGCAGCCCTGGCTCCTCTGCTGGGACAGGAGGGGTGGTTAAGCAGTTTTCACACTGAGAATGTCAGGATTTATCTGTAAAAATCCCAGGGGGCTGCATTAGAAGAGTGGGATTTTACTGGCAGATTGTGAGCTCAGACCTGGCTGAAGAAGTGTGGGCAGAAATGTTTCCCCCAGTGAGAGATGAGCCCAGGGTTGCTTTTCTTTGCTGGCAAGCACAGCTTGAAATGTCTCCTCTCCCCCTTTGTTTTACCTCTCTGATCTGTCAGAGGTGCTGTAACATCCTCGAGGCTACATGTTCTATGTACAGTAGGTATTTTTATAGCCTGCTTTTAAATATACTGTGATGAGTGTTTTACTACAATGGGTGTTCAGTAAAAAGAGTTGTATAGAAGTGTAAATAAACTATTGTGCTGATACTTGAAGAGAAACAAAAAATGAAGTTGGTGGTTCTACAGTAGAAAGGTACTAAATCAGTGACTGCATCTGAGCCTGGCTGGAGAGAGCAGGTGTAGATGATGAATGTAGATTTGAGCTGAATGTAGATTTGGAGTGAGGGGTTCTCCCAGGGTGTAACCCTGACTGCTGTTCTGGGAAGGCACAGTTAAGAACCGCAGTTAATTGTCACTTTCTGTGAGTGTGTCCCCCACTCGACAGAGCAGTCACTGACAGGGGAGGGGAAGACCCTTGTCCTGACCTTGTGTGTTTGTACCATGACTGCCTCTGTTCTGTGTGCCTGGCTCAGATGCAGTCTCTGGACTGGGATTCAACTGTCCTTTCTTACATCGTTGGCCTTTGTTGTGATCTTTCAGACAAATGTAATCATTTGACCTTTGATCCAAGTAATAAAGATCAAATGCTACAAGGTGCACTGATGTGTGTTTCTTTCCATGTCCATTTCCAGTGGCTGAAGTGCCAGGTGAGTGTTCCTGAGCCTCAGCAGGGTTCCACAGCTTCCACAAGCTGGGTTTAGGGAGATTAGATATAACTGTAAGGATTATATTGATTCACCTTGTGGTTGCTTTACTGTGACAAATAACTGTGATTTAAGTAGGAAGGTCAGTAATGGAGGAAGAAGTTGGAAGAACTGATTAAATAAATGCATGCCAGGATTTGCACATGATGGAGGAGAAAGGTAAGGCTTTGTTAGCTTTATCTGGTCACTGGGATTAAGATCTGCTCCACCCTCTCAGATTTACACTGTTCTTACATTGTCTTGAACATGCTGCTGGTGTTTTGAGAAAGGTGAAAACCAACAGCCAAATGCTGCCTGTCAGTACAAGTTTGTATGCAGAGGGGAGCTGGAGGGCATTACCTTTTCCCGGGGTACTTACCCATCAGAGTGACAAGGACAAAATTAATGACTGCTTTTAGAATTATGTACTCATATTTTCATGTCTTGCTGATTGCAGCCCCCCAGGTGGTAACCACTTGTCTCTTCTGGGCTAGGTGGGAGGAGTGTTTTAATTGTTTTTAACTCCTCTGTGTATTTCTGTTTGGGGAGCAGGTAACTTCTTTCTTTGTTTTAGAGCTTTTAGGCTGCTTTCTGGACAAAATCTCTTAAAAGCTGAAGCTTTCTGTAGTATGAGGATGACCCAGAGCAGATGGGTGAGTGAGCCCAGGTGCTGCTCACAGGTGGCTGCAGCAGTTCTGCAGGGGAGGTGGAGGAGCTCCCCAGGCCCTGGAGCTTTGGTGCCTGTGCTGTAACACAGACAGTGGTGCAGGGCAGGGGCTGAGCAGGACAGGCTGCTGTGGAGGAGGGGAGGAGTAGCTGCTCTGCAGAGGAAAGAGATCTGTGCCCCTCTGTGAGGGCAGCTGGGCACAGCTGTGGCAGCAGGAGGTGCTCCTGGAACATCAGTCAGATGCCAGCTGGAAGTGTTGCTGTGTGAAGCCTCTTGAGCAGATCTGGCACTTGTTACTCCAGAGCAAAGCAGGTGAGCACAGGGAGCCAATTCCCCCAAGGAATGTTTACTACTCCTTATAATTGATAACACCTTCTTTGTGTGCTGATACCCACTGCTCCTGGCACCCACTTTTGGAACTCCTTACCCAGAAATGCCTTTCTGCTTGGGTGCAAGGGCACAGCACTCACCCTGGAATGCAGAATCACTTTCTGGTGCAAATGGCAAACCAGAAGTCACTCTGTAGGTTATGTGAAGGGAAAAGCCCAGGTTCCTGCTCTCCCTGCAGCACCTCACAGGGCCCTGCTTGTTCCCTTGGGCTGGGGGTGGTAAAGCAGGCCAGCCCTGGCTGTTTGGAAATGCCAGCTGTGTCCTGCCCCTTCCAGCCTCACTCTGCTGCAGGCTCAGATGGCATCCCAGTCACGCTGGCATTACTTGAGTTATAACAATAAACTAGAGCTGTTCTTCAGGAGCAGAACAAAGACAGCAGTGTACTTTTTGAATCTCTACAAAGTATTACAGCTTTCTGCTGCTCTTTCAGCAGGATTAACAGTCTGAAACTACCCAGAAGCTCCAGGGTTCTCCTAGGAGTCCTGTGGCATTCCAGAACTCTTGTATGAACTGACACATGTACATTTTTTCTGCCTGCTCGGTGTTAAGAAAATCAAAACATTTGCAATAGCCTTACAAGATACAGAGAGCTCCTGAGAATCAAAGAAACTTTGCTTCAGCCTGAATTTTATGAGCTGACTGCAAGGCAAAGGTTTTGGAAGGAGCTTTGCAGTTATTACATTAGTTTTTCTTTCTCTCTAATGGCTAAAAATCAAAATTCAGAAGTAGGTGTTGCAAGTCAGCAGGATCTGGTTTTGTGCCCTTCTAACAGCAAGCAGGAGGAGCCACAGCTGCTGTGTTACAAACAAGCAAATAAAACTGGAAGAAGGATTTTGTGTTTGGCAGTTAAACAAAATAATTCCTCAGGCAGAGCAGGCAAGCAATTCTAGTCATTACCTGGGATCTGTCCTGCTGTGATTGTTGTGGCTGTTAGCAGGAGGTGGCATTTAGTGGCAGAACCCCACATTCCCAGGCAGGCTGGGGCTGCTCTGGGATGCTGAGGCCTCTTTGTCTCACGCTTGGACTGCCTTGGAATAAATATGAAGCATTTATTCAGCAAAAGCCCCCCAGAGCTGTTTCCCACAGCAGCTGGTGTTACACTAGGAATCTCTGCTTTCTCCTGACACTTCATTTTGTTTAATTCACAAAAACAAGAAATATTTTAAGAAAGTGAGCAACGCTGACCAGGCAATATTTTTTCACTGTACCTTAAAGACCACTGGCGTTAAATTGTATATTTTTAAAAATCATAGAGCCATGAGTGAAAGTTACATTAAACTTTCTTTTAATTGAAGACAAATAAAAGAACCAAGGGCTCAAACACATTTTAAAAAGACATCTTCTGTTCTCCAATGTCTTCTCTCGAGCAAAATATACAGCACACACATATATATATAACATAACTACATTCAAGTACCAAACAGAATTTACATTTCCCCAAACAGAGAAAATAATGCACATGATTCACATACCTTAAACCCAACCATGCATAAGAACACTGCCAATAAATCAGGAGTTGAACATAATTCATCACACTAGGGTGTATTATTCTGAAATATCGACGTCGTTGGAATGCATTAACGCTTGGGAGTCTGGTTTGTAACCCTGCTGTAAAGTCCAGCTCTTCAGGGACTTACTTGTTCAAGATCTGTTCAAATTTCGGGTTAATAAAAGAAAATCCATCAAATGCAGACTGGTCCATGGACTCAATCAGGTTTTTGTCACTGTAAGACAGTTTTGGCTTCTCGCTCAGAAATTCTCTGTCAAAGTTGTTGTAGTCACTTGCTGATTTCTGTATTAGAGAGGGAAGACAGTTTGAGACAAACTGTATTTTCTTCAAGAACAAATCACTTAAATACAAAATGTTGTGAAGTTAGTATTTTAGCTCCCTCCCTCCTTCCTCTGCTTTAGAAAGGAACAAAATCTCATTTTAACCTATTTAACCTATTTTAACAAGACTTTAAGATTATAACTGGGCACTTTCTTATTGTTAGTTGGGAACCAACAGAAAACCCAAACCCTTTGGAGACCTTTCTGGAGACCTCCAAACCAGATTGCTTTGGAGAAGAAATCTGGATTTGGGATAACACTGGGTTATTACCCAAAGGTTATCTGTTGACAAAAGCAATGCAGCATTAACTTACACATCAGACCAACATTTTTTGCCTTTAACCAAAATGTTTAAATTTCTGAGAACATTTTACAGGCAATGCCCTACAGCAGCTGTTTTGTTTTTGATAAATACTCATGTAACTAGAAACTGTTCTACACTCTCAACCCCCAAAGATTTCCCACTTCTCTGGGAACAAGCAGCACAAAACCTTGTGTGTTTGAAGGGGACAGCTCTCCTCCACAGAGTACATTTTAAAGAGACTGTTGCCTCCAGACCATTTCACCTGTTCTAGGAACAGGCTGGAGAAACACTGGTTTGGGATTTTAACTACGTGAGCTGAAGCAGCATCATCCCACTGTGACACAGACTGAGTTACAGTCTGTTCTGCAGGTGTTTTTCCAGGTAACATCAGGCATGTATATGAATTCCATGTTCAATAGCTCAGAGAATGCTGCTTCTTGCCCCCTTGGAGCTGCCTGGGTGGGTGTGAAGCAGCAGGGATTTCATGCTTGCACAGAGTGCCTGCAGCAGGCAGCAGCTGAGCAGCCTGGAGCTACTGCTGCTCCTCCCATGTGGCATTTCAGAAAAGCAAACTGCAAGGAACTGTGAACATTCTGACACAGAGGGGAATGGAGATCAGAGCTATCTGTTGGTTTTCATGAACATTTTATCCACAAAGCTCCTTGAGAGCAACAGGAAGACAGTCTTAACAGGAAGATCTCAGGGCAGTCACAGGAGTACAGAGCACGTGTGTATAACTGAACCATCCAAGAACAATAAGCTTACAGATGCATGTGTAAAATGTGAGGAGAAAGTGGCAGTGGGATCCTTTGTGCAGGAACAGCATTCACACCTTACCCCTGGGCTGCTGTTTACTAAGAACCAAGAACAATCCACTTACCACTTTTGGTCTGAAGGGAGGGTCCACCTCCCTCTTCTCTAGTGCTGTCCAGTTGATTGTTTTGAAGAAAGGATGGTCTCTGATATTCCCAGTGACCCCAAGTCGTTTTGCTGGATCCCTTTCAAAGAGACACGTGTAAAATGTGAGGAGAAAATGGCAGTGCAGGAACAGCATTCACACCTTACCCCGGGGCTGCTGTTTACTAAGAACCAAGAAAATCCACTTACCACTTTTGGTCTGAAGGGAGGGTCCACCTCCCTCTTCTCTAGTGCTGTCCAGTTGATTGTTTTGAAGAAAGGATGGTCTCTGATATTCCCAGTGACCCCAAGTCGTTTTGCTGGATCCCTTTCAAAGAGCTGCAGGAGAAGACACCCAGTAAAGAGCTGCTCCAAAGGGGCACAGCAGTGCAAGAATTACAGGTGTGGTGCTGAAACAACTACGGGTGCTGACAGCAAACAGAGCATCTGACCTGGCTTTCCCTTTGTCAGAGCAATTTGCTGATAAACAGCTCCAGTACCCCAAGCTGCCCATCAGTCCTACCTTTTCCAGGATATCCTTTGATTCCTTGGTGATCCAGCGGGGGTAGTGAGGGGTGTCCACTCGGATTGACTCAAACAGCTCATCTTCATCATCCCCGTGGAAAGGGGACTGGCCAATCAGCATCTCATAGAGCAGCACCCCAAAGGACCACCAGTCCACGGAGAAGGTGTAGCGCAAACCCTGCAGGATCTTGGGCCACACAGGAGGAATTCAGGTAAGGGGTAAGAAGCAGCAATACATCCCAAAAATCAGGAGAGGTATTTCAAGAGAGTCTTTAATGACTACAGCACTTAGGGGAAAAATAAAAATCCATCTCTCTGGGAAATTGTGGACACTGCTGCAGAGCTGTGGTTTTACCCTAGGCTGCTGTTTGTGGGAATGTGGCCAGCTCCATGGGCAGGTCTTTGCTCTCATTTGGGAATTTTCTTCCTTAACTTTAAATAACCATAGACTTAAAAAAACATCCTCTCTAGTTTCTTTACAAGCTGAAGGGAGAAGCAAGTAGTAATGCAAAGTACATTCCTACAGAAGTCTTTGATATAACTTATGACTTTAAAAGCAAAATACCTTAGCTGAGCTGCTTTGCAAATGAGGTTTTTAAAAGCAATAACACAGAGAATTAAACTATGTGAGATTCTCCTTAAAAGCTCCTTTTGTTTTCAATTCTGGTTGCTTGCACAGGCACAAGTCTCTTCTCCATCTGCAGTGCACATACAGATTCATTCTGCAGGAGGTTCATGCATGTGCTGGCTACACCTAACACCCAGCTCTTAAGAAACTGAGCATTTTAACTTTCCAAACCCACATTTTTTTAAACTTATAGCTACAGAATATTTTGAAATCTCAAGTACCTTCTATAAAAAACACGGATACAATTTTTTTTCTCTGATTTTTACCTCTAACTAGAATTGGACTTTTCTGAACTATTAGTCTACAAACAGGTGATTAATAACAGCAGCTCTTGTGCCATCAGGGCACTAAATCCCTGCCAGCAGTGTCTGTGTGCCATACTGACCTCGGGAGCGATGTAGTCGGGGGTCCCACAGAAAGTGCTTGCCTTGTTGTCACCAACAACGTTTTCTTTGCACATTCCAAAATCAGCTATTTTGATGTGGCCTTCTTTATCAACCATCACATTGTCCAGTTTTAGGTCTCTGTAAAAAGTGTTTTTAAAACGTTGTGGTTTAAGTAGTATTTATAATCAGATGCACACAGTGTTCACTGATAAACACCTCCCCAACTGCACACACAAAGGCTTTTCAAAAAGAATCATCATCCGTGAACACAATCCATCCAAAATGGTACTTTTGTGCTTTGAAGGCATGAGAGACAAGGGAAGAATTCTCTCTTGTCAAAGAAAAGAAGAGGCTGAGGTGCATATATAGAAAGTGACCTTATAATCCTCCACATTTGCTTTCAGATGCAGAAGCACAGCCAGAGCTGCTGTTGCTGCTGGAAGGCAGTGGAATTAATGCCCCAGCAGCTGACACAGCAGTGCTGCACCAGCTCCATGGCTCAAAAGGAGGATTCTGAGAGCCTTTGGCAGGAATTTGATTGTTTGAGACCTGCCCAACTCTTAGCACTACCTGTGGCTTATTCCTGCTTACAGCACAAGTTCATGTGTTGTGGCACAGCCTGTGAAGGGTCCTATTCATGTCTTTTCTCAGAACAACACTATTCAACCAAGAAAGAGCTTTTCTCCCAGCAGTTTCCAAAAGCTACATTCCCTCCCTTTGACCATGCTGCATTTTTTTGTCCATCTGGCTGCAAATGCACATACCAAGGAGGGCAGGCTGAAGAGAAACTGAACAGCCCTCTGCTTACCAAGGGCTGAAATAAAGCAGAGAATTTCACAAAAGAACAGGGCAGTCTTTTCTCCTGGGTAGCTGAAGTTCCCAGAACCAGCAGTGGATCAGGGTCTGGCCCTTGATGCTTCAACCTCACGAGGCAGAGGCATCAATGTTGTGGTTTCACCAGAAGGCAGAAGCAGGGAACTTTCACCTCAGTGGTTTGCTCAAGGAGCCTCTCCCTCACCTCCACACTAAACAGACGCATGATTTGAAGGCAGTGTTTGAAAATGACTGAAACAAAACTGCTTTTGTGTAACACAAATCCCATTCCATCATTCCAGTTGCCAAGGAAAAAAAACACACAAATAGAGATTCATTTCAAGCATGTTAATGGCCTTGGAACTACATCAGATCTCTGACAGACAGCTTGTGTTTGTTACATCAGTCAGGAACTCAAAGATTCATGAAGTGCTAAGACAATTCCTAGGTCCCAGCCTGGAGCTAGCTGGTACTCACCTGTAAATAATGCCTTTGCTGTGAAGAAACTGGAGCCCACATAAAATTTCAGCTCCATAAAACCTGAAAAGACCAAAACATCTTTTAATCTTTGCTCAGCTACAACAGTCAATGCAGGTAGCCAAAATAATGCTGTGGGCATCTTTTCATGGAGTGAGAAGCACTGTACACATCTTTAAATCCCAATATCTGTGTGTTTGTGCAGGCAGGGCTGTAACCTGCAAGGTAATCCCTTCACCACACATCGGCAGTGTCCAACACCAAACAGCAGAGGGGACACGGCAGCCACTGCTGCAAGGCTTCATCCCACCTCCCTCAGGAAGCATCATCCCCGTCCTCCTCTTCAATAAGAGTGTTTGTATGGTTTTAGGGATAGGCACGTGCCTTTGAAGAGAGCTATGGGAGCTCAGCCCTCCAGAATTGCTGCAGGAGGGACTGGGCACCAGTGCAAGGTTAGAACTGAGCCTCACTCGTCTCCCTCTGCCTGGTCACAGACACCCTGCAAAATGCCACCACTTCAGGGGCACTCCCCTCAAAAGAAAGAGGTGATAATCTAAGGGAACATGAAGGAAAATCTGAAAGAATGCTTCCCTCTGCCCCAAAAAGCATTATTTCTTTTTAAATTGGAAAAATACAAAACTGTTTCAATTTCTGTATAGCAGATGAATATTGGTCCAAAACAAATAGCACAGAATACATCCAGAGAGGATGGCAGGTGCACAGGTGTTTGCTGGGAGCCAGGTAACATGGAAGGGCTTTATCCACACTTTTGCTGGGCAGAGAGGGGAGGGAGCTGACCTATACAACTGGCTGCTGTTGATGCCAGACTTCTTGTGATCCCATCCAGTCAGCAATCCTTAGTGCAGTGCCAGTAGCAGAAGTAATTTTTCTGGGGCTTACAGACAGGTCCAGTACTCTGCACTGTTAGTTTTTAAGGTTTACATGCCACCCCTTCAATGATGCCATTACAATGCCCATGGGTTTGGATAAGAAAAGTAGGAACTGACCTCAAACTAAGAATGATAGCTGAAGTAACAATACTACAATATTTTTGCATCCTTTAAAGATCACTGCAGCTGCAAACTTAAGTCACAGATAACTGACACAAGTGCACTTACTAAACAAAGTGCTTACCCATTTAATTAGCATTTCATGGAATGTACAGTTTTTTGGTACTATCATGTCAATTTTGCAACAGCAGTAAATAAGTGCTGAATCTTTTCCTCCCCATGCTGTTTTCCAATTTTTTTTTTCCACCAGAATACTGTCCTAAAGTACACTGAAGCTGCGTCTTTTGCTTTTCAGTGCTGGCTCATGTTGCAATTTATTTTGCACCTCTAGGAACAAGCACCCCATAAAGTACAACATCACTGTTATGTAAATTAAGGAAGCCCAACTCCACACATCATTAAATGAACTTCATTGCATTCAGCCAGTGCCTAGAAACTTATTTTCAACCATCAGCCACTGCAGCTTGACTGCAGGTAAGGAGGGGCACAGAACCAGAAGATGAAAGAACCCAGAGATGAAAGCATGCATGGAGGTGGGGAATGAAGGGCTGAGGACTCACGTTGCTCTGTAGAGGTCGAAACGCCCCTTGTCTTGGATGTGGAACATCAGGTCTCCCCCATTCAGGAACTCCATCACGAAGAACAAGTGATCCTTTAGCAGGTAACCAGGGAACAGAACAGTTACTGATGCTGTCCAACCAAAAATGAAGTAGCAATGTGCCTCCAGGGGACCAAGCTGCCACCTCCCTCTTCTCCTGAAGGATTTTTGGTTTCATGCACCCCTATGAGGCTCCTACAGAGTTGAGTGGCCTGGTCTTGTAAATATAAACATCTGATCCTGTATTCTGTGGGTTTCTAGACTTAATACACTCTGAAATGGACTTTCTGATTTCAACCTGTGACAGTCCCCTCACCGATGGCAAAATTCAGATTAAGGACTTAATTAAACTTCTTCTTATTCCAGACTGCATAGATGTTTTTCTGATCTTATTCTGTCCTTATCAAGGTATGTGTTGTCATACTCATTTACTTTCCACCAGGCCTGTGAATTGCACAGAGCACAGGAAAAGGGCATTTAATTCTTGCATCACTAAATTACTTTGATTTGACTGCTGGTATCAGCATCCATTAAAGGCTCAATCTGTTGTGTTGCTGTCACCATTTAAATTTTTCTTACCTTTGTCTGAAACGTGCAGTAAAGATGTGTGAGAAATGGATTTTCCCAGGCAAGAGCCAGGACCCTCTTTTCCACCATGGTACATTCCACATCATCATCAATTAGCACCACGTCCTTTTTCAGAGCTTTGATAGCAAAGAATTCATTCTTCCCTTTCAGCTCTGCAAGCAGAACCTACAAAAAATGAAAGATAAGAGTAAAGCACGTTCAGGAAAGACTGGTGCTGATGTATCAGTGAGGGAAAGCCTAAGGTATTTATAGCAGGTGCACTGGCAATTAAAAAACACATTTAAATGGGAATGATGAGGGAGGTTTGGGAAGGTGAAGCTGCTGGACACAGATGAGATGGGGCTCAAGGACCAGGCACCACAGGCAGTTTTCCTGTCAATGCCTTGTGAGTGCATAAACAGCAGCCATGTAAATAAAGCCTGGTCTGTCACTGAGCTGCAGTTTCAGAGACAGCAGTGGACACAGTCTGGAAGTCACACTGCTCTCCCAAACATCCCCTGCCACTGCACTGGGGCACTGGGAGGCTGCTGTGTGGAGGGAACAGAACTAAAATGTCCATTTGCACTGGATATGTGCATTAAAGGGCAATTCCTCTGCCTCTATGCTAAAAACTGACAAACTGCTGTGCACTAGAATCACTTTGGGGTTCACACAAGATCCAGCTGATGAATTTCCAGTGTCTTTGACAAAGATGTCCACACACAATTCTGCTAGAAGATTACTGACCCAAGAAGCTGGGAGTCCTTTCTGGTTAAAGGAACAGCCCATCACACTGCAGACTCCTGAACTCTCAGTTTGTCACATACCTTTCCAAAGCTTCCTTTCCCCAGCACTTTGTGGAAGACAAAGCTGTCTATGTTGAATTTTCTCCTTACAGTTCTTGGCACTGGCTTGGTTGTGTTGACCTCCCAGAGCTTGTCGTACTCGCTGTTATCTGCTGAGCAAAACAGGGAAGGGAAACTTCAGGGGATGCAGGAACCCTGCAGGACTCAGAGCCCTGTAGGAATGAGGTACTGACACAGCATTTCAAAGATCTGCTGCTGGAATTACTGGTGAACCTAAACATCAGGGACAAGTCCTGGGTAAGCCTTTCATGTGGCCAGGAGATGGTAAAAAGAAAGACATGCTGCTTTTTTTAATAGCACTTATTAAAAAAATTGTCTGACACAAGGCAAAAATGAATAACTTCTTAAATTGTCTGGTAGGTAAGTGGCTGTATTGAAACATTGTCTGTTTCCTCACCTGTTGTGTCTCCTCCTGGAGCTTTATGTTTCTTATCAAAATCTTGATAAATACCAACACTTTCTACAGATCCAGAATCAGACCTTCGTGTAGATTTCTGGGGAGAAGGAGAACATTTGAAATATTGTGAATTATATTAGCACTGTTATTTAGAAATAGAGTAATAGCTTTAAATGTAACATGATGACAGCATAAACATTACTTTTAATTATTAATTCCCAATATGTGTCTTTTCTCAAGAATTTGGTTCACAGACTATTTAGTCATCTTTACAGCTTCACACTAGCCATTTGCATTGTTTCCTTCACTGGAAGAAAATAAGTCACTGAAATTCCTGAACAGTCTATGTTCCACTGTTCATTGCAAAATTATTAAAGGTATAATGGTTGGAACCACAGTGGAATGGATTTGAACTGTGGGAAAATGTCCCCTTGGATGTCTGCTCATGTGAAAGACGAGATGGGAATCACTGTTTTACTGACATACTGACAAGCCATATCTGGATGTGTCCTTAGCACAGGGAAACCACTTTTACATATGGGAGACCCCGAGATCAAATTTCAGTAATGAAAAGATTGCGCTCCTGTGTCATGAAAGAGCTGCCACAACAGCTCTCATCACTGTTTTCAAAGTAAATATCCTGTGCAAGCTTAGGAATACACATCTCAGAGGAAGCACTGCTGGCTTTTGTGATTGATTTTCCTGTTTTATTTCAGAGCTTGTGTCTGAATCTTTATTTGCAGAAGCTGACCACAAAAGAATCATGCTGCAGCAGGAGATGAACAATGCAAGCTATGGGGCCAGCATTAATTCCAGAGGGGTTTTCTGTGAGTGTGTGTGTATATATATTTATATCAGATGAATAAAAAATGAGACTAGCTGGTATATTTCTCCTTATTCACTTAATTTTATCATTCAAGTGGAATTTTAAAGTTGAAGCATGTAAAAACAGATTTTCAGCATTACGATGCCACTGATTAACCCATTAAACAGAAAGGAACAGAATAATATTGGCACCACAGAAGAACAAAATTGGATTTCAGGATGTCACACACTTTTAAAAAAAATTGTTTAAGTGGCATACCCCCCTCCCTATTGCATTTTCAGGCTATTGATATCTTTGTTAGTCTCTATAAGTGTAAAATTTAAAAAGACAAAGCTGTTCCAATTTCCTATTTTCCAAATAAGAAAAAAACACTTTCCTATAAAAGTGATGCAGAAATGATGGGAAAAACCCCAAATGCTCTGAAAACAAGTAACCTGAGAAATGGCAATAAAGCTTACCTGGCTAACTTGATTTAATGCTTCAGCTAGCAACTTCTGGTTTATTCCACATAAGTTTGCCACCTTCTTCTGGCATTTATGATGCACATTCATCCCACATTCTAAAAGAAATGTAAGGAATGTTATACAAGCATAAGGAAAATACTGACATTACAACAAACAGGGCTGTTCTGTGCAGTTCAGAAACCTTTCTTTAAGACCAGACTGGACATGGACCTGTCATTGCTACCAAAATTGCAGTTTTTATCCTTTAACACAATGAAGGCTAAAAAGAGGTTTCACAAGGGAAAAACCTCCAATCATCATTACTTTATTCTCAAAGTCTGTTACAATAAGGATCATACTGCCTTTTTGTGGGAGAATTACAAAAGCAATATTTACAGTAAATGCTTTGAATGCACTTTGAGATGCTACGTTGAGTCAGTCTCCGAATTTCAGCTATTCCCAAAGCAGTAATTTTGATAATGCTCAAGATTACACCTCTGCAGTGTTTCCTGCCTCCTTCAGCAGCTCACCTTGGCTGAGCTGCCCCATGAGCCCAGTGCCTCTGTCTCTCTTTTGTACAAAAGCTTTTTTACCCCATAGGGACGAGACGAATCCCACCCTACACCACGGAATGGCACAGTGCGCACCACCACAGGGGAGCACTGCAAAAGCACAGGGTGCTGCCAGCTCCCTCCTCCTCCTCACCTTCACACTTGAGCCCTTGCTTGACCAGCCCCCAGAGCAGGCTGCCGCAGTGGTCACAGAAGGTGGGGCTCATGTAGTTGTAGACTCGGAAGCGGTGGGGCATGTCGATGTTGAAGCGCTCCTTCTGGAACTGAGCACAGCCACAACATTTCACCTCAGCCGGGCTCCCTCCCCAGCAGGGACAGGCTCTGCCCACACGCAGCACCCACCCACCCTCACAGAGCTTCCAGATGCTGTGCTTACTTGGAAGCTTTGCCCGCTGCCTCTTTACACAGCTTTAAGCAAAGACAGAACCTTGGGTTGCACAGCCAAGCATCTCCCAAATGGAGCTGTCAGCTTCTGTACAAGGTTTTGTTAGTTCAGCAGTGTTTAATTACATAATTACACTCTGAATATATTGTTTCAGCTCTTACCATTGTGTCCCTGCTGTTGGCTGCAGTACCAGTACACCTCCCAATGATTTTATCAATGCATTTCTTATGAATAGCAGCATTGCATTCTTCAAGACATGCACAAGAAAAAAAAGGATTAATTCAGATGATAAATACATGGGATGAGGTGTTTGCACTTAATGGCAGAATGTGAAAATCACACTTCTGCATCACACTATATACACCAAAAGTTTATTTTCTATCAAGATTATAATATTTTTAAGATGGTTCCCCCACCCCTTTTCTTTTACCATAAAGAAAAGTTTATTTCTAAACTAAATCAGCAATGCCCCCAGCATTTGATAACAGAAGGGCAATATTATGCTTTTGAGTTTTGGCCTTTGATAGCTCCTCCCTGCTTGGAGTAATGCACAGATCTATGCCAAGTCAAAGGTGATTTTCAATTCAGCTGTAAAACCCCTCAGTAGTTGTAATTCACTTTAGAAAAGGTTTCACCAAAAACTGCTGTCATAAATGAATGCAACTTTTCAATAACTGACACACCTCTGAGAAGAACAGCTAAGTCTAAATCTTGATACTGAAATTCCAGGTAGGAATCATAGGTTCCTTTGGTCATTATGCAAAATTGTTATTTAACTTTTACTACTACCCATAGTGATGATGCACTGTGCCATGCATATTTACAGATTTTTTTCAAGATCTCCAGATTCTTGTGGAAAGCAGCATAAGAAGAAATTTTTAAAAAATCAACTTACGTCTACATTTGTATCCCTGCTTGTTGAGTCCCCTGAAAAACAAATTATAAAAAAAGGAAATCAATACATTTTCTGGAATAAAAGATGGCTGGTTTTTATTTTATTTTCACCATGTCAAACAACAAATTAATAAACTGGTCTAAATTCTGGTAATCAGAATCCTCTGTGTTAGGACAGCAGTGTTTAGAAGATAAGGTCCAACAAATTAGGAGGAAAACCCAGAAACAACAAGGTTTCAATCACATGGAAAATCCTCCCAACCTAACTTAGGACAAAACCAGCCTTACTCTGAAAGGGATCCACCTTCTCTGTGGGTCTCTAGGTTGCCATCAGTCACTTCACCTCTCAAAGTCTGGCCATTGTTTTCTCAGACCCACCCCTCTTGTTCTCCTGTGGCAGAGCTGCTGATGATCATGGCCACAATCACTTGATGCTGATGGACTTTCTGCTTATTACTTCAGTGGCAGAAATATTCAAGCTCTATTTCTCAGTGTGAAAGACAACTCTAGTTCTCTAGGTATAAAAATACCCTTATTGAATATATAACTTCAATTTCCCAACCAATTTATTTGTCACATTTTGTCTGAGTATATCTGAAGCAAAATTTGCAGTAATTTGGCCCTTGGAGCTGGGGGAAGCTTAAATTTTCTTTCTTACCATACAAAGTCTCTGCAGACAGAGCAAAATGTAGGCTGTCCAAAGAAGGTGGCGATGAATTCATGACTTTTGATGTAGTGGATTTTGGCTTGCTTGATAGCTCCTCTCCTGTTGATAGTTACTGTCCCCTCCTCTTCCCTCATCGACTGTCTGCAGTCTGAGGGGGACACAAGAAGACACACTTTTAATACTCTCAGGTATTACAGAGGTTAATATTTGCTTCTCCCAAATGTTCAGTTTGTTTTCCTGTTTCTGACTCGTGTTTCTGTTCATTTTACACCTGCAATTCTGCAGACTTTCAGTCCATCAGGGGTGGTACAGGTGCACACACTGCTTCCCAAGGTGTCCCTGTGTTCTGTGCAAGCACTTCCCACTCCTGCCCACACAGAAAAAGCCTTCAGCTGATGAACTCAGAGCAAAGAGCAGGGATGGAGCACAGTTTTGACAGAGAAGTGACAACCACTGTTGTTCCTTGAAAAACAAATCTATGATTTCTGTTCTGTGATTTATGTTTAATATGAGTAAGTATTTTATTAGAAGCAGGAAGGTGAGCAGAAGCCTTTCCATGCTGCTGCTCCACATGCCCCCCTGAACCAGGACGACAGCAGAAATTCAGATGAGCTGCTGCTGCAGGACCTTTTGGTTGACCACAGGACAGATTACTTTCTTCCAGCCTCCAGGATCATTAAGCAGCAAGGACAAATGAGATTTTCAGTCACACATTTCCCTTTCGCTGTTTTATAAGATTCACATTTTATCTTTCCACGAGTCCCAGTCTCATTCCTTTCCCCATCTAGCCCCCATAGAGTCAAATTATTCAGTATTATAACAATACTACCTGCTCCCATCTACTGTAGCATCTAACACTGGATCACATAGAAATCACATGCAGCATTAAGCCAAGAAATAAAACAACAGATAAATTCTCAGGCTCCAAGCCCAGCTGGCTCACACAGGTCCTCATTAGAGGTTATGGTTATTTTCACTCATTTCCAAGGAAGCTTCTGAGTTTCTTTTACAAAAATGAGAATTTGTGGCTGTAAGACTGAGACACAAACTCAGACTATTTTGTCTTAATTAGGCATTTCTGAAGGCATAGGGTTTTGCAGCAGAGGTAACCCAATGCAGGTATATCAAGAGACTGGGTAATTGGGGATTTAACCTGAGAACACATTTCTTGTCTGTTGAGGGACAATCCTATCCAGCAGGAAAAGATAAAGGCTTGAACTGGCAACGAGGAGCTGATCAACTGCTAACTCCATCAGCTCCGGCCAGCAGCTTGTGGGTCCCAGCCTGGAAGAATTGTGGACATAGTTCACATGTCCAAAGTGCTGTTAAATCTGGGGGCAACAGGTTCTTGCTTTTTACAGGCTGGGAATTTCCACAGCAATGGCATAAGGAAAAAGCCAGAAGAGCATTTTTCCCATTGTCAATATAATAGTTTTTATAAATTTGCTCCTTTGCACTGCTGCCTTTTATCACTATCAGGGGAGCCTTGCTTTTAGCACAGACAGAAGCAGATGTGTGTCCTTTGCCAAGTCACACTCACTGCAATGCCTGAGCTTACTACAAAGTTACCCAGGAGCTCTGGGTTTCGGGCTGCTAGATGCACTTGGTTCTTGTCATCTGTTTTAGCTGGCTGCCACCACTGCTATTCCAACAGACTGCTGAACCTGGAATACAATTTGCCATGTGACACCTCTCTGAGTGTCCTAAACTAATTCATCTGTCACAGCCACAGCAGCCACACTGCAGCAGCATGTCCTAGAAAAGAAATGGCATTCTCAGCTCAGATATTGAGGAAAGATTAAGCATATTAATGAAAAGAAAGTTCAGAAAGGTCTCCAGGTTTTGTCACTCGGTATTAATGTACTTTTCTGAAACTGGCCACCTGGTTCAGAGAAAAACCCATCCTGACAGTCCCTGAAAGGACCTTCCAGTGAGCACTGTGACAGTCCCTGAGTCACCCTGCCCCTCCAGGAACAGGATTCCTTTTCCCTGTTCAAACAGGCTGCTGAATTCACCCTACACAAGCTCTTCAGCTGCTGCACTTCAGCTTGTGGCAGTCTGCAAACTGTGCTATCTCTGTTTAATCCTGCTGAGCAAACACACAGACCTCACCCACTGCTGCCCAAATGCTTCAGGGAAACCACACTGGCGTGGTGCAAGGGAAACAAGGTGCTGGAGAGGCAGCAATAACCTCGCAGTGTCTGCTGCACCAAAGGATGCCTTCGTAAGGGAGATTTCATCAGTAACAGCAGCAAAGCAGAAAAAGGCCTTTTGCTTCATGGCAGCATTCTGAGATCACCTGTGATGCAGCAAATTATCAGACAAAAGCCTTTTTGAATTCCATAACAAGCAAACCAAGTGTTTAGTGAGGAACAAACACCTCATGCTGAAATACTTGGAGCAATTTAGTATTGCTGATACTGCACGCAGAAGTGTCTGACAAGACTTGTTTTTATAGGAAACACCAGTGCTTCCTCCCTGTCTGAAGCCCTGACATCAAACTTAAGAGAAACACATGAGACTGACACTTATTTCTTTGACAGGGTAATTATGTAAACTAATCACTTTGGGGTTTTTTCCCCCTTTTTTATTTTGCACATTTTCCCTAAGTATACCTTAATGGGGAAGAATCCTTGAGCACAGCAAAACCTCAAAATCTGCATGTGAGGACACAGAGCTGCCTTGTTAGATGCCATTGCCAAAACCAATAATAAATAATAAAGAATAGCTGAAAACATTTTTGTCTGGTTCAGAAGCAGGTGAGAGGTTTGGAGGGCAGCTGTGAGTCAGGTTCATCTGGTTCAGGTGGCTCTGAAATTATGGCACAATTTCAATTTACTATGGGCATGTTTAACAAGTTATCTTTAATGTGTAAATTGCCTTTAAAGTGTATTGCTCCAGAAAAGTTTTAAGCAGCTCAGCCAACCATAGGGTAAACTGGAGAATAAAGGCTTAATCTCAGAGATGCAGAGACAATCAACAATTGCAGGGAAGTAACCTTCACAGCAACTGTATGGATGCAGGGTGGAGATGAGGGGGATGGAAAAACACAAAGGGAAAAACTTTGCTTGCCCCTCCAAGCAAGCCAGGATTTCCATAAGTGACATGCTTGTCATGAACCAGCACATGGTCAGAAAGAGCAGGTACAGAACAGCTGAATCAGCAGCCAGGATCCAGGTGACCTCTGCAGCCTGGAGTTGACATTAATCATTTTGGGCCCAGCACACACCATTAAACATAATCTATTTCCTCTGTTGAGAGCTGTGGTTAATATTTATCATTGGCATGTTCATGTACTTCAAGGTCCTTTTGAAAACCTGCAGCTGATCTGACACAAACACCCAGACCTCCTGTGTGCTGAACATTCATGAAGAAACCACAAAGCAGGGCTGGGAATTGGCAGTGCAGCTCCCCAGACTGCTGTGAACACCCCCTGCATTCTCTGAGCAGCTCCACAGCCTGTCCTGATGAATATTTCCCAGTCCCCACAGCCACCAACACAACACCCAACCCACTGCCTGGACAACATTTACTACAATGACATTGCTGGGGCTCTGCTGAGCTGGAATAAACCTCAAGGTGAGATGTCACACTGTCTCAACTGAACTTCAAAAGTCCAACGACAAAGGAAAACAACCTCAGGAAAACCCTACTATTTTTTCTTAAAAGAAAGAATTGAAAAAATATTTAGCCTCTTCAGAGTTCATTTTTCATTTTAACCTGCTTATTTCATGGTTCTGTTTGTGAAGAGGAAAGAGAACAGTGCAACTGTCAGAGTCTGGGAACCAGGACTTCAAACAGGGACAGGAAAGGAATTTTCTGAGCTGGTTGCTCAGGCTGAGATTTGTCTGAAACTTTATAATTAATTACAAACCCCACTAACATTTCTGTTCAGTGTCTGTCTCCTTCTGCTGTTCTGCAGCCTTGCACTTGGCTTTGTTTGAAAGTTAAGTGCACCTTCAGGTCAAGAAAAATATTAATCTCTCAGAGCAATCATTAAAAGGGAAAGCTTGTTCCTGACAAAGGAGACTTTCCCAGCATCGATTGTCTCAGAGGCAAACTGCTCTTTAACCTGGTCCTGGAGAAGATTGCTTTAAAGATCATCAGTTAAAAATGATTAAAATATTGAAAATCCCAAGAAACCATTTACAGAACTAGAAGTTTCCCAAAGCCCACAGTTCTGTGACATGAACTTGCTATGTTAAATCACTCTGGTCTTTGTGCTACACCTCTTTAGAGGATCACAGATTTGGGTTGGAGCATTTATTTGCCATGCCTGCCACAGGCAGGGATACCTTGCCCTAGAGCAGGTTGCTCAGAGCCCCATCCAGCCTGGCCTTGAACAAATCCAGGATGAAGTCCTGCCATGGCCCTGGGTGAGCACCTGCTGCTGCTCTGCAGCTGCTTCAGGGTGTATGTGTGTGACCTTTCCTAGGCATTTCTGACACCAGTGGCCTGGTAGAGAAGTGTAAAACAAAACACCAGCTGTAACAAGGCCTGCTTTTCAATCCAGGATTAAACTCCCCAAAAGCAAACACACTCCAGCCTTTGTAGTGCTCCCACCCACCCAGAGCTGCAGCGTGAACACGGCCAGTGCTCAGTGTACAGAGCTCTTGTTCTACAGCTCAGTGTCTTGCTAAATGCTTCTGCAGAGACCTCTGGTATCTCATTTGTGATAATAAAACCAGGAATAAACTGGAAAATGGGTCTTCTCTCTTTTTCAAATTACACAGCAAAACAACAGATACAGCATCTCAATATACAGATACAGATCTGAAGATACAGATCTCAAGCATCTCAAACTTCTACTGAAGGTACAAACTATATCAGATTTTCTGTGCTCCCCACAACATGTTAGCTACCCTAGGAATCACAGACACACCAACCTGCTATCTATGAAATCACCACACCTGCAACTGTCTGATTCTCCTAGAGAAAAATCAGAAGATAAAGCCTGGAAATGTTTTCTTTCAATTCATGCAATCACACTTCTGCTGCAGATTAAAGGAGATGTGAGGTGCCACTGAATAACCTCCATATTAGCCAAATTTCTAGAAACAGCATTTTCTCAGTTAAATTATTAAATCATTCCAACATCCCCATGTACAATTATAAGGTTCAGTTCTGGCTCTTCAGCTTTCATCACTACTATTTATTAAAAATGTGACCATTCTTCCACAACACACCTCATCCATAGAGATACTTTCCTCAAACCTTATTTTAGGCCCATACAGTACCCAGACTGAAATGGCAAATCTGTTATTTACCCTATTATTTTTCACAGATAACTCAGAAAAATGCTGAAGTCTCATGCTTCCTCAACACTCAACACACAGAGAACAACATATTCAAAATATATGCAGCTCTGGTTCAGGTCCCTCTTCTAGAATTCAGATAACTGAGATATCAAAAGTTTGCATGCAAATTACTCACCTTCTGGTACTTCTAATGGCATTTTAAGGGAAAAAAAATCACTGTCCCTTTCTGCAGGAAGCTGTAGCCAGCAAAACAGCAATTCAGAATTCAAACAAGCCCAAAGCTGCTAACACTGCACAGGACACTCAGGAGAGTGAGGTTCTGCGTTTTCTTACTCGAGGAGGTCATTAACCACATTTGAATAAACAAAGACCAAGCAAAGCATTAAACTTATTTCAACTCCCACCTATTAAAGCTAAAGCTGCTTTACAGAATTATAACCTAGTTTCAATACTACACGAGAGAAGGAGGGATAGAAGGAAAACAATTTCAAAATTAAAATTGAAGTTAACACCTGTTCTCGTGTTTCATACACCAGGAGAAAAGCTTTTGAATTTCCAGCAAAAACTCATATTCAAATCACAGGACAGAAGACAAAACAGTTCTTTGACAGCTCTAAGTCAGGACTCTGCAGTCCCCATTTTATAGGGTCTAGGAAGAAAAAAACTATTAAGATTGGTAAGACTTTTAATATGCAGCTCTAAATTAACTGGACGGGCCTCAATCTGGAAAAGGAATATTCAAATGAAAAGTCTCAGTGTAGTCTACCATGGAAGAACCATTAATACCAGCTTATTTTGTGGGTTTTTTTTTTTTTGCTCTAAGAATATACCTGTTAATGGAGCAATAACATTCTTATTTCTCTGCTCTGCACCACTGCAGCAGAGGAAAGCAGTTTTCTTTAAAGGTAGCAGAATGTCTGCTGCTTAGAAGAAAGGTTTAAAAAACAGCAGCTTAAGTTTGCAAAACAAGGCAAAGAAAGAATTAGTCACTTTTGTGAAGTGCTTGGAGCTTTTCAAACAAAAGGTAGCACCTATAACTCAAAAGATACAAACGGCAGCAATAGAATAAACCAGGGAATACTTTGAATAAACCAGGGAACAACTGAAATACCAGTTTCAGAACAAGCCTTTTTTAGTCCTTTAGAAACTCAGCTACCATAGAGTTCAGTCTGCAAAGGCAGGTCAGAGGGAGAGCAAAGTGACAAGTGCAATGGAAGGAATGTGAACTGTCCCTGAGGGTTTCAGCAGGGTGGGGAATGGAGGTTGACACAAACATCCTTGCAATGCACCAGCAAACCTCTCTGCTCTCACACTGCTAAGTGCTGATTTAACCGGAGAGAACATTTACAGCAGTGCAATGATGAGCCAAAAATCAGTGTTTGCCTGTTTAGCAGCATTACACACTGACATAAGGGAGGTTTACAACCTTGAGGAGGAGTAGTTTGTTAAAATGTATTGGTATTTGCAGTGCTCACATTCAAATATCAGATTGAGTGACTTTCTTTCACAAAATGTAGATGTATCAAAGTCTTGAAAGGCAATTTCCACCACCTCTGTGGTTCAGTTACCAAAAATGTATTGGTGACTAATTTCATATAAAGGAGAAGGTTAATAGGAACTCATTGCTAAGTAGAAGGTCAAAAAAGTGCACTAAGATGTGAATATTAACTTGCCAATTAGAGTATAAATACATGACTTAATGATCTGTTTGGTATTTAGGCTTCATCTACCACCATCTGCAATCCCTAATAAAGGCAATGAAAAGAACTGCAAGAACACTGTATCTATTTTTGAACTATTTTGATTACTGAGTAAAATTAATGTAATACTTTCAGCACACAAGTATATTACCTTCCTACTAACAGCTAATAATAAATTATGGAAGGTTTTCACTTATGCCATCTCTCCTTTTCCACATGTCTGTGTGGAGAGGAGGAAATATGCTTCAGCCTCATTAAATAAACAACTGAAAATACAGAAACTGGGCTTGTACAGGTTTGCTTGGGAAATTTCTGGGTGTCCAGAAGAAATAGATTTCTGTATATTGCATTAAATATGTATGATCAGAGTACCATTGCCCCATGAAACAGCCTTGCACAGGAAACTATGACAAAGACCAAGACAAATATTTTCTAATATAATGGCTCATATCACTTTAAATGCAAACCTGAGAAAAGCTCCCACTTAGAGACTCTTTAAAGTCCCAGTATTTTTTTAAATTTTGCTTTAAATTGTTGACTTTCCATAGACACCAAAGCAACAAGCATACAGGCTGGGTTTTTGCCATCACAAAAATAAAACATCACCTCTAAAATGTAACCTATGCCCACCACATTCTATCTTCAGTACCTCCTGCACAATGGTACAAAAATGCATGGCACCTTCTCAATGAACTTGTTCTGGAGAGCAGAACTGTGCTCCTTCTATAAATGTCTGTGGGGGAAAAAACCCACCCATGCTTCAGAATTTCCTGCTAAGTCTTTTCAGTTATTTATTAGCAGATACTATTAAACCTTATAAGACTGGTAGGCTAACCTGGCAGACCAGTTATGTTATAATTACAATATTATTGCCAAGAAATAATGGTTTCATTACTTCTACTATGGGAAATTCTTAACTACAAGCTAAGCAAGTTGTGAGGTTTACAGCATTTCCTCTAGGAAAGGACTCCCCAGATACACAAATCCACACCAAAATTCTTGGGTTTATTATTGTACTTGAGGTTTCCCTCCTAGTTAATTCCAAAGAGCCTGAAACAGACAGGCTGTTCACTTTTCAAACTGGTACATCAGATCATTGACTAGATTTGCATTTTAATACTAAACCATTCACTCATTCCTACAATCAGTTTCTGTAATTAGTGAAGAGGATATCCGAGTCCCAGGAAACTCAGACCCACTGCTCCAATCCACAAAAAAATTTTCCCACATAAGCTAGAGCAAGAGATTCAATTTGCACCTAAAAAGGAACAGTTAATATATTTTCTATCACATGAAGACATGGGAATAGACACATTAAATATCCAAAAGTCCTAAATGCAACAGCATTTAGAAATGAACAAATCCTGCCATGAGTGCAAATAACAAAAAAAAAACCCCAACCCAAACAAACACCTAGAAAGCAAATTAATAGAATTTATTAATAAGATTATACTCAGTACACCAGGTGATTTTTTTTTGAAAGGTACATTCTGTGTTCTGCAAAAAAACAACCACCTTTTTTCACATAACTGACTGCAAAGAAACTATTGACAATACCTGCATCTTCCAAAAAATACTGCACAGCCATCAGCACCTTCCCCTGAGGCTGAAGGTCAAGCTGTGGAAAGAAAGAAAGAAAGAAAGCAACAGTGAAGTGTATGGTTGACTGCATCTCTCAGGAATTTAAACAGCTCTTTCTAGGGTATCAAAGTAGACTATGCAATAACTATTTGATTACAATCCTCTTCCATATCTCACTATTGCAGCTGAGTCAGGGGCTTTTATTCTCCTGCTTTTCCTCATGTGCTGCACTGCTTTGATGTGCCCCAGGAGTTCAGAGTTCACATTGTTTGTCCACAGCCCTTTCCCGTTTCTGCACAGAAGTTTGCTGGCTTCTGTTTTTACTGTCAGCAAACTCTATCTGCACAGGAACCCAGTTTTAAAAGAAGTCTATACAATCCTTTATATGTTTATTGAGAGTACAAACCATAGTGATATCAAATGCTGTTGCTGGCAATGAAAAAAAGTGGTATAATCAAAATTTATTTTCCTTTCTTCCTCAAAACCATTACACATGGTTTCTGTGGCAAATTCTACAGACCAGCAAAAAAAAATAAGTGCCTTATGCCAACAGCTGAGGTCAGTTCCTGTGCTCAGAATGTAGCCACTAATTCTTAAACTGCTGCCTTCATAAAAGATAAGAAATCCTTAACCACATAAGAGTGACTCAATCTTCACTTCAGCTCAGAGCAAAGTACCCCTGGGTTGCACTAAACACAACTTGGGATAAAAAATCCAGTCCCCAGACAAAACCAAACCACAGTTACATTAGATACACCCATGAACATATCCCCAGAAATCCCATCATCCTACTGGGATAATGAGTGAGTTCATCTCTAAGGCAGTGTCTGACACTCAGAACATTTGCCCAGCAAAGTTTACAGAAGGCCAAAACCTTAATTACAGCTATTAATGCCAGGCTGTCTCTCCACACACAAAAATAACCTTACAAGCTATGCTAAGTGCTCTCTTTGCTGGCCATGATGCTCTGTCCAAGTCATGGCAGGTTGTACAGAGAAAGTTTAACACTGATGATGTCAATGTGGTACCTGTTCTGTGGGTAATAAGCAGAGGATTTGAGACCCCTGAACTGGCTAAAACTGATCACTATTAGCTTTTACTCTTCTGAATAACTGTTCTTGTATTAGAAATCAAGGTGTGAAAAAAGCCCCAAGTGTAACAGGTGAATACCAACTAGAGAGATTCTACTGACCTAGGAAAATCTGAAAGCTTAAAAGGCACAAGGCATTCATTCAGCTTGAAAGAAACAAAACTAGGTCAGCAATTTGGAGGAATTAATCTTTTTCCTTACCCAGAACTCTGCTTTGCCATTGCCTTTCTTGCACCGTTCTGCCAGCACTGACACACCCACAGTCACCTCAGAGAGTGGCTCTTCTGCTGCTTTCATCAGCACAATCTGGATCACCCGGCCCTCGTAAATGTGGGCGTCAAAAGTCGATTTCCATTCGGGATACATGGTGGGTTTCTTCTGAACCAGAGTTTTTCCTCTCTCTGAAAGCCACAAAAAAAAAAAAAAGAACAGAAACTGTAAAATGTGTATAGATCTAGCATTTACACTCAACAAACTAAAAGAGAGAATACTTGTACTGAAACTACAAGCAGAATTACTGCTTCTTTTACTGTTGTTGGAACAAGGTTCAAGTACTCAGCTCAAAAGTTCATGACATGGAAGGCAAAGCCCACCCTGATGAACATGCAAAGGCAGTGATGGGGTTAACAGGGAGCTAGGCGGGACAAACCCTGATAAGCTGGGTTAGTCAGTCACAACTTGACAGGGAATACTTGCATGGCTCCATTCTGGTGTAAACCTCCATGAAGTGGAATACTTGTACTGAAACTACAAGCTTCTTTTACTGTTGTTGAAACAAGGTTCAAATACTCAGCTCAAAAGTTCACGACATGGAAGGCAAAGCCCACCCTGATGAACATGCAAAGGCAGTGATGGGGTTAACATGGAACTAGGAGGGACATAAGCTGGGTTAGTCAGTCACAACTTGACAGGGAATACTTGCATGGCTCCATTCTGGTGTAAACCTCCATGAAGTGCCCTCTGATCATGTGAATACCTACTGCTATAAGAGAAATTAAGATAAACCTCACAGTGACCCAGTTTAAATTGAAACCAGTGTCTAAGAGATGAAAGGCTTCACATTTCATTAATCTACTTCCAAGTTACCCCAACATTTTACTTGTATTCATAAGTCACTCTCCTTGGCATTGCACTCTACCATGACTGCTACTTTTTAAAGGATTTTTCAGAGCCTTACCTGTCCTCTGCAGCTCATGTAGACCTTGTGTAGTTAAGGAATAACAGAAAAGCTAAAATTACCTCAAAAAATCTCCTTTTTTCCTCTTCTTTTTTTTTTTTGTTTCCTTTAAGAGCATCTCAGCATCCTCTGTTAGGGGTTTTACATTGCTGTACTATTCTTATAAGATGGATTTTCTTTTCCTTTTTGCCACGAAAGGCTGGATGATCGTTCAAGTCCCTTCCAGCCTAGTATTCTATGATTCTAATACACAGCTTCAGTCTCTCTTGTTACCCATTAAACTGATTTCATCCTATCCATATCTCAGGCACAGAAAACAGCCAGTGACTGCACAATCTATGAGAAACTTTGGCGTATTTCTAGATCTGAGTCTCTAGGTCCCATCAACACATCCAAAGTGATGATGCCTCCTACGAAACCACATCCAGCTCTTCACTGTGACTCTGCCACACCTCCCAGAGTCACCTCCCAGTTTTATGCTGCTTTGCTGCCAAGTCAATGATTCTCCATTTGTGTCCAGGTAACTGAACACAATTTTCTGCATTCTACACAATTTCTGCTATTCATCAAGATCTTTTCTTTTTGCAATAGAAGTGCTTTCTAAGTGCCTCTCCAGCTCTGAATGATCCATTTGCTTTTATGATATCAAGGCTGTAGAAAAACAGATTAAATAGTTGGACCCTTCCCCAGGAAGCTGCAGTGTGGTCTGTTAGATAGTTAATGTTTTAAAATCTTCCTAGAATCTTAAGGCAAAGTCAGTGTTCATTCATGATGGGCTTGCTGGATGCATCCACTCTGCAGACAAGCACAGGGAATGGTGTCCTTGCACTGCTTTATTAGGGAATGCCTGCCAGCAGCAGCACTGGGAGTTACAGCTTGGACACAGCCCTGAGCCACTTGCCAAAGGAGATTCCAAAATGCTCAGAAATGGCCACCTGAGGACCTCTCCACTGCAAAGCAAACTTCAGCATTCCTCCTCTACTCAGTCAAAAGCTTTTCTCTTGAATCTGGGGAACTGTGGAGACAGAAGGCTCAAGCCCTTCACAGTGCAAACCTACTTCCAAAGCACTGTTCTATGAAAAAAAAACAACTTGAAAATATTGTCACAGAATCAGTGAATTGTTTAGGTTGAAAAAGACCTTTAAGATCATCAAGTCCAGCCACTAACCCAGCACCACCAAGGCCGTCATTAAACCATGTCTCCAAGTGCCACATCTACACATTTAGAGATTATTAGAACAGACAATAAAGGTGAAGAGAGAGATAAAAAGCAGGCTGTCTGCACAGCAAGGCTTTTACACTGGCCTGCTTTTTGGATTGCTAAAGCCAGACCCCTTCATCAAAAAAGGCACAATTCAGGAGGCATCCTTGTCAACAGGAGAGATTGCATATTTTCAGAACCTTTGACAGTAATTCAGGGTTTGCAGAAACAGCAGCAGTTCGTAGAGTTGGTAATTTTCTTTGTAAGATTCTTAGAAGGGGAAAGAATGATTCCATTCGGTCCACAGCCTCCCCCCTCCCTAGTCCCATGTCCCAGTTAATAACTCTGATCAGTCAACTCATACATTTTTACCCTACATAAAACATTGAGAAGGTGTCTCAGTTACTGGAAACAGCTTCCAGCCCGGCCATGCTGCTTTGGTAATTAAAATCATACTAATCAAGGTTTGTCATGGATCACAATTCCCCTCTGCAAATGAACACTGAAGGGTCAGCAAAGGACAGCCTTCAAGAACACTGTTCCTGCCTCTGCTGTGCTCAGGCCTGCTTGGCTTCTCTGCTCACACTCCTGACTTCAAAACACATCCCATGTTTGCAAACTGGCTCCATGCCTAATCATTAAGCTCTATGATTTTCTTCTTCCTATACAATAAATTTTTCCCTGATTGTGTTTCAGCATTCAACTCCAACAAAAAAGCTGTTCCAGATCTTGTCAAACTGACAACAGAAGCATTAGATTGTTTTCCTGATTACTACAATCACTCACCTCTCCAAGCAGTTCCCTCTCCTCCCCTTTTTTTTAGTAGGTCAAAGACACATGGAACAAAGACTGGGAAATATTGGGACAATTCTACTTTTCAAAAGCAAATGGCTGGAAAAAACTAGTGGATTTATTTAAATTACTTTCATTTCTCCACATATTCTGACAGCTGCAACACCTTCAACACCATTTCTTCAGAGGTTCTCCCAGCAGATTAGGAAACTACTTCTTTGGAGCTTAGTACATTTACTGGATGACAACACTTTGTGGAAAAGGCACCATGCCTCGAATTTCAAGTTTAAATGCAGCTTTTACCCACAGCAATAGGGGGAAAGACCAATCATGTTGTGAGGAAGAAGAAACTTCACCCTTTGCTGCATTCTTTGATGTTGTGTGAACTTCTAGAATCACAGTGCAGAACTAGGGCTGCAGTCTAGCCCAATACAGCAATTCCCTCTCATCCTGTTTGGCTGCAGTGGTGTATTCTAGCCAAATGCCACAAGATATTATAAACCTTTGGACCAGCTTCTGTAAAGATGAGGTCTCTGAAGGTTGAGGGCCTGGAGAGTCACTTGGTCTATTCAGCTGGAGAGGACTGAGGGGAGACCTCACTGTAGTGACAACTTCCTTGTGAGGGGCAGGCACTGATCTCTGCTCTGTGGTGACAGTGACAGGACCTGAGGGAATGGCCTGAAGTCGTGTCAGGGCAGGGGCAGGTTGGCTGTTAGAACAAGGTTCCTCCCAGAGGGTGGTGGGGCACTGAAGAGGCTCCCCAGGGAAGGGGCACAGCCCCAGGGCTGACAGAGCTCCAGGAGCCTTGGACAGTGCTCTCAGGCACAGGGTGGGACTCTTGGGATGGTCCCACGCAGGGCCAGGAGCTGGACTCAGTGATCATTGAGGGTCCCTTCCAGCACAGCTGATTCTGTGTTTCTGTGCTAAGAGGACCTTCAGTGTGAGTCATTTCAAGCAAACAACTCAGCCAAAGTACCTCAGTTACTACAACAATAACAAACTGCACCTCTCATCCTCCAAGCCTATTAAGAGTATTTGCTGCTCTGTACTGGAGGACAGTTCCCTCAAACCTGCTCCTGTCCTGAGTACTAATAAAGAAACCTTGCTTTAAGGTCGGGGTAGAGAAAACAGCCATTATTATTTCTCCCATTTCAAAAGAAAAGGTCACATTGAAGTGCTTGGCATGACAGGAAGAGAAGGACTCACTGCCATTCACAGATTAAGGAGGTTCACAGTAGTTCTCAAAAATTTACTGATATTCAGAAAAGCATCCCCATTTGTAAGCTCACCTGTAGTCAGAGCTTCCTTCATCTTGATAGCACAAAAAGGCTGTAGTTGTTCTCCTTGATTCTGCACAGGTCCCAGCTCAAAGGAGTTGAAAGATATCCGTAGGAAGGGGGCCATTGCTCAGGATGATACACAGCCTACGTGCAAAGAAAGAAATAAAAATCAGACTAAAAGACCTGGTCTGAGACATGTAGTGAAATGACATTTCTCAGCAGACATCAGAGCTTCTATTCCTGTATTGCTTTCAGTTCACAAATCCTAGGAAGCATCCAGAGCTAGTGATCCCACCTGTGAGCCTCCAAACCTGCACATGATGCCAGGCAAAGACAAGAGGGACAGGTAGAAAGAGCTCCAGAGCTACTGCGTCACCAGTTTTAAAGTGTCAGGAACATCACAAGAATTCAAAACACCTATGATTTCTAAGTCAGCAAACAGGTGTTTCACAAGAGTGTTCCCTTATTCTTAAGAGTTCTTGAATTTAGAGCAGATTTCAGTTTACAACTCACAGCACCTTTAGCAATGGAGTTTGTCCTGTATTGTCACATTGTTTTGTGATACAAAAAGGATTTATTCAAAGGCTAAGAGAAAAGAGCCATTTGAGAGAAAAGCAATGCTAGTGCATTTGGAGAAAGAGGGATGCAAGGAAGGAGGGATTAGGAGGAAAGAGATAACAAGCTAACAGGAAGAGATGGTGGAAAAGAAATTAAGACTTGAAACTGGGCTGGCCTTTTGACTGAAGATTGTCAACCAGCTCTGTCAAGCAGCACTAGGAAGAACATTTCAAGCAATCTTGCATGTGCTGGCATTTTTTAATGTAAAAACATTGATCTGAGAAACAACTAACCTTTCTATCTCTTAAAAGTCCCTTACAGTTATTTAAATAAAAGACTAAAATCAAGTCTCTGCAGCAAGACAGCATAAAGCTCCTGACAGCATCATTTGCACATCTCACACTCTCCCCATGCAGGGACCGTTTTCAAGAAATGGAAAAATTTTATTACTTTTATTGAGCTATTTTTTTTTTTTAACTGACTATTTCCCCACTTTCTTTCTGTGGAGTAAAACAAGAGTTAGAAAGCAAGTTTAGGATTACTTGGCACCACTGCTTATCCCCCTGAAGAGCAGAAAGCCACGACTATAATTCTCATTCACACAGACTCACAATAAAGCAATAACTCTCCCACACTACTCCACTGCTCATTGCAGCTTGGGGGTTTGATGAGAGTGGACATTGGACATTTCTCACAAAGAAAGGAAAATAGACAGCTTTTGTAAAAATTAACAAAAGCCATCTGACAGCTCACTTTCACAAATGCAACTTATGCACAGCGCTTATCAAGAGTTTTAATGAGGAACATATTTTAGCTGCTCAGGAGACCCTGTGCTCACTGCATTCAGAACTACACCCCAGTGATCAGCTACAGGACTTGCCAGCAGCAGATCACATATCATTACTACTCAACATGGATGTAAAAGAAACCAGATTTCAGCTTTGTTCACCTCTGGGAAACAGCTCAAAGACTCAGTGAGGCCATAGGAAGAAACAAACTGGGTAGGTTAACATGTAGCTCCCACTGGAAGGTTTCTTTAACAGAATCACAGGAGAATTCTGCTGTAAGGGACAGCCCAGCAAGAAGTCACAATTTCCAGTCAGCCCGTTACTATATGAACAAAAAATTGGAAAGCACTGGCAAAGCTAAACTAACAATTGCACTGATTTCACTCAGCCCATGTGACAAGCCAGTGTTAGTCTTGAGACAGAATACAAGGATTTACAACTCAGGTTGTGGGATTACTCAAAATGTGTATGCATTGTACCTGTTTTTATTGTATCTGATAACTTGGAGATAAAAATCTTTTTCATTTCCAATGGCCAATTACATTTGGATGCAATATTTTCACCTCTGCTTCATAGTTTTGGATATGGTTATTTGTTGTAGATTCATTGTACTCAGCTTCTCTGCATCTCCAATGCTCACTTCTCACTCAGAAATGCTACACACAAATAATTCAGCAGTTAGAAGAAAACACCAATATCCCAGAGTTTTTGATGATGCTCAAAGTCCAAGGTCACAGTGGAAACTAGAAGATAACTGTTTGCTTTTACATTTAACAGAGCTTAAAAAGCGCCCAAACAAACTCAGCAGCTGCCTGCTCTTGCCAGGTTTCTCCACTCCTACACATTACATGCTTTTTTCACAGATGTAGAGATCATAAATGCCTGCATGCAAACTCTTCACTATATGCTGTAGACTGTATTGTGACAGAGAGGTTAAGTGAGAAAGGAGGGTTTGGATTTGCTCCTCAAATACATCTTCTGATCCTTTCCTGTGCTAAGATGTACTGTGAGATAGCTGACAAGGATCAGCTGCACGGCTGCAAATAAAACCATACCCCACTAAAACTGCTTTTGGCAGCGAAACTCTGTGAAAGAGATTAATTTTAAATCAACAAAGTTTCTCAAAATCTCTGCTGAGTACACTCATGTGAGAACACATTTGAGAAGGAAAGACACTGAAAGCAGCACACAGGCTTTGCGTGTTGCAGTTTAGACAAGAGCCCACCTCCAGTCTCTGTGACTTTACAGAAGTGACAGCACAAGTGCTGACTCTTGTTTTAAAGGCTGTATCTGTCAAGAACTGAAACTGCTGCAAAACACCAGCTTTGAATTGAGAGAGATTGTAAGATCTACTCATATCATCTGCACTGTAGTTATGAAGTGTTGAAGCCAAACTGTTTTCCCTAAAGGGCAAGATTTTATCCAAACCAAATGGTGGAAAAACTGAGATGTGAGCTCCAAGAATAATCCAAGTCTAAATGACAGGTTCAATATCTCAAACAGTTTCAAAGTCAAAGCACAATCTGAAGAAAAAAACCCTCAAAAAACTAAGGGAAAAACATTCCAGTAACATTACTCTGGATGAAATACCTGGTGGTGGCCACACCTGGTGCTTTAGAGCACACCATCAGATGCTGTCCTGCACAACATTCACTTTGTCAAGGATCCCTGACCTTCTCTAATCCAAACTAAACACATGTTCTATGCTATCAGGGACAGATTCTGCAAAATGCACTGTACTTTCCACTGAGCTTTAAAATTGAGAGTTTTTGATTATTTAATATGGAAAGAAAATCAACAGTGTTATTATCAACTACAGAGAGAGGGGAGGAAACTGGAAACATCTTCACATCATCAATGTCAACACCTGCCAGATGAACAAGTGCTCAATTTTCCCACTGATGTGTTTGTAACACACAGTTTTAAGGAAACCTTCAAAGCGAATTAAAATATTAAATATTCCAAGGAGAATTTTACCAAGATTTGCTGGCACAAAATTCACATTAGATTAAAAGCCTTGTTCACAGAGACTAAAGGGACAAAGGGTAAATTCTGCAGTGTTTCTCCTTCCAAAAGTGCCCAGCTCTCAGGGGCTGGGAGGAAGGCGGTGCTTGCCAGGGTTCCTTTGTTGCTGTAATTCTGCCTTGTTATAAACAGCGAGGATAAGCCAGCCCTAACACAGCCCAGAAACAAAGACATGGCTGTAACTTTTACACAAAGCAGGAAGGCACATCAAAGCAGTGGATGATCTGGAGGAAAAGCAGTGGATGATCTGGAGGAAATGCTGACACTGGCTGACAACAGAGCACTGAAGAGACTGAAAACCAATGGGCCCAAACAGAGCCAGGCTGTTCCATCACTGATAAGAACCATGGATCCAAGAGAAATACAAGTGAGAAAACTCCCCTGCAGCTTTGTGCCTCTGATTTCCTTGTATTAGTCTGTGAAAGGTTTTGCAGATGGATGTAAGGCTGCAAGGCATCACGGCTGTTCTCTGCTGTCTCACAGAAGTGCTCTGGGTGCCACAAAATGCCTGATTCCCGCTTAGCTCCTTGCTGAGGCTGCTTCCAGGGCCACAAAGCTGCTCTGGGAATCACCAACAGCCCCACACACCATAAACAATGCGTTCTTCCCTGAAAAGATGAAGCAGTAACTGTTTCTCCTTTAAGATGCAAAAATATAGATTATATCCAACCTTTTTTACACAAGGGTTTCCTGTCCTCTATTCTGGCGATGGACAAGAAAGACAGCACCAAATTACTGGCCAGCTTATTGCCCCCACAGCACTTCCAAACACAGGAACAAGGCTCTCTGTGGTCTTTGGGTACAGCCTGCAAAGGTGATTATGCTGCTTGCATGGCAAGGGTACAAGATTGTGTAATGCAAATAAAGATGCTGGAAGAGGGATTAGCATCTTTAACCTGTGCAGACTGGATGTTTTTATTGTTCCCACGTGTACAACCCACACTTCCTGCACTTAGATCCTTTCAGCTGATGGCCCAAGAGAGAAAAGCAGTATCTGTGCTGTAGGACAATTCAATGAACCAAAGGAATATGGTGCTAACCACTGTCTACATTGCACACCTAGGATGAGTCTACAGAGAATTTTTGCAGGTTCTTTTTCAAGCCCTGGCCTTTATTTGATGCTCTGTAGGTAAAAGTCAATCTAAAAATGAAGTCAATTTACAAGAGGCTTATTTTATTTGCTGTTATGCACCTTGTCAAAAAGATACATAGCAGCAGCCCTTATCAGCTGGAATTCTCTGGGAAGTACTGCTACCCAAATAAACCCTAAAAAACATACTTATATCCAACCTCAAATCACTTTACATCATGATGCTGAACCCTCACAACCACGAGGGATAGCAAAAAAACCCATTATTCTCAGGTGCTGTTCTGAAAGCTTAGAATCCACAGAGGGCTTAAGTGCTCTCCACAAAACAGAGCTAAAATGACATGCTGCATGTAGGTCCCTGAAAAAAAAATAAAAGAGAATTCTCCAAAATTACAGTCCCTGCAGCAGCATCACTAACGCTTTTATTTAGGTTTAGCCATTTGTAATAAGTGCAGACATCTTCAGAAAGACAAGGATAAAAAGAACACTTTTAAAACAGCCCAATCAAGTGGAATTTCTGCAGTTACACTTCTAAAACAGTATCTTCACAAAATGTTTTTAAATTATTACACAACTCTATGAAAAGTAAAAAAGACAAGAAAAAAATTAACTCACAATTCAATTTGCTTCCTATTAAACTTACTGCCAATGATTTTTTTTTTCTGGCTCATAATTTCAAAAATGACAGTTCATACATTGAATTCCAGAGTAAATTATGCAAGTTTGGGGGTTTATATTGTCTTTTTCTTTTTCTTTTTTTTTAAATAGTACAAGTACAGTGGCTCAGGTTCCTAAGCTTAGCTTGGAAAAGTGTAGTTACCATTTCCTTCCCTTCCTCCCCCAAGTATATTTTCTTTCAGAAACTTCTCCTTTTGCTGGGTTAGGCCAAGTCCAGAAGCAGAAACAATTACATAATAAAATCTGTCACTGTGTTGCAACAGTCTGGAGAAGAATCCATCCAGATAAGCCATGGAGCAAGAGATGTTCCTTAGTTTCATCTGCCTTGGCCAGGCGCACAGATATTTCCAAGTTTCCACACTTCTTTGCTCAGCAGTCCCCAAACTGCCCAAATTTGTGGCTGCTCTCTAAATTGCTAGCATTTCCCCAACACCCTTCAAGGCAAAAATAATTACTGACATTTCCCTTATCATTACAATGAGAAGCTTTTCAAAATATGAGCACCAGAAATATTTTTCTAAATAGGGAAACTCTTTCAATCTTGACAGCACAAACTCCTGGAAGCTCAAGGGGATGCAGATTGGAGGCAAGCAGGAGGGGAAGCACACCCGATTTTGGGAGCTTTTAGGAAGACAGAGAGCCCAGTTTATTTGAGAATAGAATAACATGAGTAGCTCAGTAACAAGAGTTGACTGTTCTTAAAGTGGTTTCAAGTGCAGTGAGGATGAAAAATCTGGATTTTACACTCAAAGATCAGAAAGTTGAGGAAATTGTGGACTCTGAAATAGGCAGCAGGCCAGGCTGTCACACAGCATAAGCTGCAAGATAAAACCAGCATTTTACACCAAACATCCTTTTTTTCTGGAAATGGAGAACACTTGGAGCAACAATTGGCTTTTCCAATATTCCACAATCAGTACTTGGGGAAGAAGGAGGAAGTACTGTCAGCTGGTTTTTCTTTATAAGTGCATAAGAAATAGCCATTTAAATATTTCTTTTCAGAGCCCTGAGTTCTCCTTCCTCTGTGAACACACAGGACTAACCATGGAACACTACAGGCCACTGTTTGCCACCATTGCCAAAATCAAGCTTGAAACAAAAGTGCAAATTAATCCCCTTCATGAATTCCAAACCCAAACATCACACACTGGAAACACACAAGAGAAGGAAGGCTGCCTGAAGCCCAAAGACTTTGTTAATTATTTCTGATACCACAAGCTGGTATCATTTGCTGAGCACAGCTGAAACAACATTTTGGAAGGATTAATACAATGGGGCTGGCTGGACAGACCCTTATGAGGCTCCAGGTGAACGAACCATTCATTAATATCAAACCACACTACGAAATGGGAGCACATCCAAAATACTTTGTTAGGAGGCAAACAATGGCTTTCCCCTATGCAATGCATAATTTAAGTCTAATGAGGAAGCTTTTTTTTTTCTTTGACATGGGGAATAAGTAGAGGCTGAGGTTTTTTCCCTTCAATTAAGTAACACAATCCCTTCCACATGAGAGAAAAAAACCCTATTCTGTGAAAGGGATGAAGTTACACTTCTCTATAATAATGGCCTGTAGCCAGGCTCTACACCAGCTCTGGCCCTGTGTCATTAAGGAGAGCACTGAGGGAGCTGTGCTGGATCTGAGCCCCGGGGCTCCCACTTCCCTAACAATGGTCAAGAAATTGGGCAGCTTTTAGTCAGCATGACTGAATTGCAAAACTGCACATCAGGTTTATCATGTGAATACAAGTTCTCCAAAGGAAGCAAGCCATTCTGCACAAGGCTTCACAGGCTTTTTTGTAACAACCAGTACATGAGGACAGTTGAGCTACTCAGAAGGACAAGCCAAAGGAAAATAGCCAAGGAAAATGCAGTGTACAGTAACTGCTCAGGTACCACCATGATCAAGTGGACAAGATCCACATTCAGGCATACTCCAATAGCATATTTCTCCTCTAACAGAGGAGATAAACACCAAGCCCATCCTCCAGTTCATTCTTGATGAATACTTTTATCTAGGATCCATTATAACATCCAAGATTTTCTGGCCTAAAGGGGCTCTAAGAGAGTTGAAGAGGGACTTTGGCCAAGGGCCTGGAAGGACAGGAAAGGGGGGAATGGCTGCCCACTGGCAGAGGGCAGGGTTAGGTTGGATATTAGGGAGGAATTCTTGGCTCTGAGGGTGCTGAGGCCCTGGCACAGGGTGCCCAGAGCAGCTGTGGCTGCCTCATCCCTGGAAGTGTCCAAGGCCAGGCTGGACAAGGCTTGGAGCCACCTGGGATAGTGGAAGGTGTCCCTGCCCATGGCAGGGGGTTGGAACTGGATGAGCTTTGAGGTCCCTTCCAATCCAAACCCTTCCAGAATGTTGTGATTTTTCTACTCAGTTATAAGCTTCCTGGAAATTGAGATGTATTTCCCAGAAAGAATAATAATAATGCCAACAACATCTTTTCAAACCAAACAGAAAACACTGCATTTCTCTTCAAAACAGTGGAGGAGTTTTATGTTTGGGTAGATTTTTTTTGTATTTTCCACTGAATTCCCTTCACACTGAAAAAGCCAAATACCATACAGATAGTAAGTCAATTACAGTTTAAGATAAAAAGCAATTTTTATTTTGTCTTACTTCACATGTACTGGGTTAATGAGTCTACGTGAACCATGAAGAGGGGAAAAAATGGAAATAAAGAAACAGGACATTCAACAGAATTATAAAAAATACCTTCTAAAACATTGTAGTAAGAAAACAATTTTAGTTTGCTCTTTTGAAAACATCAGCAGATCATGCAGTCCAAGTGCCTCTCCAAGTCAAAAATTTCTCCTACTGCCAGCACTTATGACCTAATCCTCTAAGTATCTGGAAAACTAGAATATTCATTAGCTGAGAGAACTGTATCATCATTCATACACACTGGAAAGCTGCTGCTCAGATAACCTCATCAGAGAGAGCACAATTCAGCCCATGGATAAGACCAAGGCTTTTAAACTAAAAGGGTGCAAGTGTTATGAACCAAAAATTTTGCTCATTAACTGTGTATGGAGTTGTAGGAATAGATCCAGTCCACCCTTCTGACTGCATCTGACATTGTTTGGGTTGTTTGGTTTTTCAAAATGACCTTGAGGGTCCCTTCCCACCCAAACCATTCTGTGTTTCTAAGATGGGCTGGTTCTGCCTTTCTGGGCATGATACTCCTCTTGCACTTTCCTGGCATTCAGAGGCTGCTCAGGGAAGGTAGAAATCATCCTTTTGTTCTGGTTGTTTCATTACTGGGAACGTGAAAGCCAAAAAATCAAACAAGAAATGTAAATAACCAATCTTAGCCAACTTAATCAAGACCTTTTTCTACGGTTTATAAACTGAAAATGAACAGTGAAGCCATACATGCATCACTACCTGTGATTCTGTGACCTCTCTTCTGCAATAAAGAGAGAAAATAAGCACAGCTCTGTTCCACTGAGGATGTACAGGGAGGTGCTAAATAGTGAATGGCCACAGGGCTTGATAAAGAGAAATTGGAAAGAAGCAAACATAACCAAAACTTATTTTTAATTAATACAGCATTGCTCCTGCTGTAATTTCAAAGTTCAGCCCTTGACTTGCAAAAAGAGATAAGAAAATGGAACCACGATGATTTTAACTGTCCCCTCCCCTCTGAATCACCTTCTGGAAGAAATGAGCATATAAAGCTCTACAGCAGACCTGGTATTCCCAAAAATACAGAGAACAGGCACAGCTCATAAACAGCAAGTTGAAATTAAGCATAAATAGATCTCAAGAGAGATTTGGGTTACTTAAAGGCAGCACAGAGTTTGCATAACAAGTTGTAAACTCAGGGTGAGATGTACAATTTAATACCACTTTAAATTTCCTCTTTTTTTTTAATCCTCCTGATAAGAAGTTCACAGCGAGCATTCACTTTTTTTCCTTTTCCTGAATTTTGTGGTTTAAACATATAAACTCCACACTCTGAGGGATCTGAACACTTAGGATTCATGTCTGTTAATAGCCATATTGAATGATTTTCCAGTAAATTAATAAAAACATATAATTCTTTACCCTTATGGGGCAAGAAAACCTTTAAGCATTGAAACGTCTGGGACACAAGACAGTAAATGAGAAAGAAAAGACTGAACAAAAATCCCTGGAACTTCTGATAAGCTAGAACCCTGTTTGTAAAGACAACCATGTCAGGACATGCTCAACTGTTTTAGGTTTGGACAGCATAAGAAGTTGTGTGGACTGGGTGCTGTCGGGAACACCCTCTGGGCACCTTCCAGAAATGTTATTCCTACTGCCTGAAGGACTCACATTTCTGGACAGTGCAAATCAAATTATTAAGTGTGCACTGTTTGCCATGGCTTTTTCCAGCTTCCACTCCAGTGTTTATTCTACTAAGAACTGGACAATCACTTAAAAATGAGCATTTTGCTTTTCATATGCAAAGCCCTACACACAGAGAAACACAAACCAAATAACCAAAGAACTTCACTTTGCAACACTGCAAGTCAGCACCAGCTTTGTTACTTTATTGGACCATTGCACTGATAAACATGTTGGTACACAAGACACATTACTTCATTACTTGTCTAAAAAAATACTTTCAGGAAGATTTGTACAACTGACTTTTCAGGGTATCTACAGATTATCCAAAAAGTAACAGAAGACAAAGTCTTTGATTACAGTTGTACTCTTGTGTGCCAGTTAATCCACAGAAGCAGAGTGTTCAATGATTTTCCTACAGACAAGCTTTCCTGGCTCATTATGGCCTCTCACTTTCTCCATCACTAAATGGATAAATGAGTTAAAGTCTTGGTCACTTTCCCTGCACCTTCCAATTATTTCTAACATTTTTTTTACTGCACATGTTCCTTCTGCCATAGAAGTGCTTCTTTACAATAACCTTTATAGCAACTTTTTTTGATAGAAATGACACATCCTAGTGGTCTGCTTTCCAACCAGGCTGCGATACTGGACAGCAGGCTGGGGGCTTTTCTATGAGATAATTCAGTTAAAAGGGATGGGGCATGGCTGCTACTGGCACAGAAAAACTCAGGAGGAAAACCAAACAGCTGTAAATCCCCACAGCTCCTGAGGCAGTAGCACACACCACGGCACAATGTTCTTCCCAGCCCTTCCAGTGCTTCAAAGGGGACAGGAGGTCAGAGAGTGAAGCCCACAGGAACCAGAACGCTCCCAGCACTTCCAAATGCAAACGTTCCTGCATGGAAAGATTGTCCCCAAGCAGCTGAGTGGGAAATTCTCTTTCCACATGGTGTCACTTGTTTGAGTAGATCTACCCTTAATGGGCTGCCCAGTCCTGCCTCCAAATCTTTCCTCTGTGAATTAGTGCTATCCACACTGCCTTGATTCTTCCCCTTCTCCAATGCCAAGAGGCTCTTTCACACTGTTTACTATATAGCTTGCTTAATCACAGCTTGCTTAATTACAATTACCCTGGCATTTTGTCTATCTGAAACACCTTTCACTTCCACGAAGCAGCAGATGAGTGAGTAGTTAGTGCTGGCCAGGAGCTCTCCTGATGTTTACAGCAAACCCAGCACAAATTAGCCCAAAAAGATTCCTTTCTGCCTCCTGGTTTGCAGCACTCAGCACTTCCCAGGCCACAGGATGCTGTCTTTTCCCCACAGGTCTGGATACTTGCTTCTACTACAGCACTGAGTACATAAATCCTGGTATCAATGATGTTTTTTCTACATTAGCAATTACTGCTGAAGCCACAGACACGTTTTGTGACCAGGACTGAGAAGCAATTTACACAATTAAGAAGAGGTAAATAGATGCTCATAATCCACTTCTTACAAAAAGTTAGTCCACATATTGGATAATTTGAGAGTCCCCAGTACTGAGTAAACAGAAGTTAAACCAACTTCAGCCCAATGAATTACAGCTTTGTGTGAAAAAGCTGCAGAGAGCTACATTTCCAGTCTTTAATAGACTGCCCCATTCTGCTCCTGTGGGAGAATTAAAAAATTAAAATATTTACTGAGACCTGAAAAAACAGCTATATTGAAGAATTTATTTGTTTGTATTTTGAAAATGCTTAACTAAAAAGTGGTCTGGTAAATATAATTTTTATGCTCCTATGATGTATCTTCTTGTCCCTGATGCAGTTTTCCAAGCAGAGCATAAACGTTTTCCTAACAGCTCTAAAACAAAATCCACCTCTGAAAATGAAGTTATGAAACCTATTTTTGACAGAAAATCACTTAAAATTCATCTGAGGAGATGTCAAAGGAGAAAAGAGCCTCACGATTCTCTCGCAGCTGTCAGCACCCCACCTTCATTCAGGATGTGCACTGAGGAACTGCATCAGGTGAGATGTGCAAATATGGATCACACGCATGAAGATCGGATATCCTGAGCAAGGAGAGTAATTTTCATAATTATCTCCTCTCATTAACATTTTGTTCCACCGAAGCAGTACGGCTTTTTATAATTTTAAAATGTTATGAGGAAAATATTGCATAAAGGCATCTTGATTTCCAACATATGTCAAGTGAATATAGTAAAATTTGATACAATCTTGACTACCAAACATATAAAACTACTTAGAGCAGCTCCCTTGCCAAAAGGCAAAATTTAACTTTCATCTTGTGTAAGGGAAACTGAGGAAAGTTTCCGGTATTACTGGAAATACTGGAAATAGTGTATGTCACGCAGTATTTGCTCAGTGGTAAAGCTATTTCCCTTATTTTGTTAGGATTACAGATTATAGTGAAGTATAGAAAATATGGTATTTTAACTAACAACTTACACATCTCAAGTAAATAATACAAAACTATTCAAGCTGCTGTCATTTTCTTTTCCAGAGGAAGAGTTGAAAATGAAAATGGAGAATAAACTCTGTGTAGCTGAATTCAGACATTACCCTCAAAAACTACACAGAAACATCCAGAGCAAGGCCTGCATCTGCCCTACCATTACTTATGGGGTAAGTAAAGAGTACCCAGGAAATAAAACAAGAATTTCTCAAAGAAGAAATAGAAAAAACTGGTGAAGGTAGATTGTTTCCTGTTATTGCAAGTAACGTTTTCCTATCAGCAGCATTCATTTACAGTGGAAGATGGACAGGCAGAAAACACCCATCTGGAATAAGAGAATTAAGACAAATTGAAAATAGTTCCTTTTAAACAAATGGTGCTAATCATATTCTGATCAATCCACCTTAATGCATGGAATTGATATCACAGCAAACTGGATTTGTACACTGACCTCTTTCAAAATGCTTAATGTAAGCTACAAGATTCAGTGCAGTGCAGCTGAACATCAGAATACTTTTAAATTGGGGCATTAGGAGTTACAAGAGTTTAAATCTCTAGTTATTCTTATAAAATCTCCTCATGTTGCTACTTGTGAAAGACTCAGATATAACAAGTAACAAATACTACAAGTATTTAGTACAGTTCTGGAGCAGTGACACACAGTGTAGGCACTGCTCAAGAAATAGATTCTTCACCCTTCCCAAAAGGAGATCTGAGCAAGTATCTAGTTTTACTTTCAATCTTTGACCATAAAATCAAAATAGAAGCACTTTAAGCATGAATCTGTATTATTGCATAATCTCCAGTTTAGGAGACGTACACAGAAGTGGGGTAGAGTTGTTTCCATTGTTTGTAAGTAACTTCCAACACCATGTTAAATTTTAGGACAAGCAAGTACAATAAACTCTACCCACAGAAGAGAAAACACTGTTCAGTTTGGTTTTTCTTGTCAGTAAATATTTTGTGGCTCTTGCTTAATTCAGAACAAACTTTCAGGATGCTCTACAATGAAAACATCAATTTCTGTTCTCCAAACAGAGAATGGTTAGAATCTCTAAACAATTTCCAGTAACAGCTTTAAAAGGCACAGTTTGAACTATTCCAGCATCTCCTAGTGAAGTTACATGAGCTACACAGAGGAAAAGCCACTCCAGGTAGTTGTATGGAGTTCAGCGGAACACAGTATTACATTTAAGATCTTGGCATGAGAGAGTCAAAAGATCAAGGTTTGGTTTGTGATCCATTTACTGCTGACCTCCCTTCCTCTGTTCTCTTTTCCCATCATCACCTGCCTACCAGAAAGTGAAGCTGCACAAATGGTTACTGCCAATCTTGGCTATATAGCAGCAATATCTCATCATAGCTAAGGATTATCATCTGAAGTCTCAAAAGTCTTTTATCATTTCTTTCAAAAACACTCAACAGAAAGAGTCAATACTCTACTTTCAGCAAGGTGTCAGGATGGCCAGTTACAGGCTCCTAACAGCAATTCAACACATTTCTGGGGCAACAAGTGACTGAATTTATATTCAGAACTTCTCCTGCTGTCCCCTACAGCAGAGAATCAAGAATCTGTCTGTAATTTTGGAAAGATGAATTATGCATGCGGGTTAATTAATTTCCTTCTGTGATCAGACAGGGATGAGCCTCTTAGGATACCTCCTTGATGTGAGTAATTCTTGTGGAAACTCCCAACTTCCGTGCTTACTCATGAACCCAGGAGCCAGAGTGCTGAGTAAGGACACAGCTCAGAACTGCACAGACAGGTAATCTGCCATTACAAATACTCATTAAAGCATTGCACTTCCCAAAGCTCCCTTCCAACATCCTTTTTTCAATCTGAAACAAATTTACTAAACTTAAGTGGCATCTCAAGAAGTTTGTAGAATATCTACCCACCTTTGAGAGCTACCTTTATAAAATTACAAGATTTTTTTTTCAAAAGTTTTTTTCTTTTAAGGACCTTTGAAAAAGTAGGATGTTTGAATCAGCCTCAAGGACAATCCATTGAAGAGATGAAGGGGCAGAGGAATAGAACTTTTGCATTTTAGTTTGGATAAGAAGACTACAGGCCAGGCTTGATGTAGATGTCAGGAGCACCTTAAATGACAAGTTCTCAGTTGACATCCTACACAGAGTTAAGTGAAACCTATTTTTCCTACAAAACTGTTACCCTGAAACCCCCCAGGGCTTCCCCCACAATAAATAATAAGTAAACCAAGCTGAATACAAGGAATGATGGAGAATGGAAATGCCCAGGGAAGTGAAAAAAGAGAACTTAGAATAGAAAGACTAAATTTATTCTACTTGCTTCTCTTCCTGGTTTTTTACCCATCATTAGCAAGAGTTTCATGTTATCTACTCACCCACCAGACTAGAGGGTACCCAAAGACAGACCAATGACAAGACCAGCCTTACAACATGTTCATTCTTTTATTCATTCCCTTACACACAAGTGAGGAATCATTTCGACAAAAGTTTCACAACACATCAAAACCAAAAAATCCTTTACCTTGAGGAACATTACAGCCCTGGTTCTTTGTTTTTCCTCCTGGGGCCAAGGCCCAGCTGGCCTCAGTTTCAGGAGGCACCTCTCAAGTAGGAAACAGCAGCATTCCTTCAGGTTTCAACATTCATTGGACTCACTACCAATGATGACGGAAACATCATTTTCACATCCAAACATAAACAACAGGGAAAAATTAGACTGCAGAGAAGCAATTGGTGACTTCTGCTACTACAGGGAGGGGTGTTAGTAACCATAAAAGTAGACCAGGTCCCAGGCTGAACTGTACTGTTTTCCTTTGAATTTGATCCTGAATGTCCTATGACACTGAGAAACCTTCTCTGCTCCTTAGTTTGCTCTAATAAAATGACACACAGACACTTGGCAAAGTGCTTTAATTGTGAAGACTCACAACAGAAACTTTAATATTAAAAATACGCTTTGTTAACACCAACTCTCAATTTCAAACATATGTATTTACAGAGAAAAGCAAAACTACTTGGTCTGAAAAAATCCTACAAATAACAGATAAATGGAAGAGGCTACATTTTGAAATTGAGATTGTCAATCACAGCCCTGTTTGCAGAACATCTATCACAAATCAGCTAAATGGTGGAGGAATGGCAGATAGGGAGCAGTGGCCTCTGGAGGCTTGGTGGCATTTACCAGCTGTCAAAATACAGTTCAGCTCCATGGGAACACACCAAACATTCCCAGACACTCTGCCTGTAAGTTTACAAACACTCCATAAATATTGCTTAAGCATCTAACAGGAGAGAGACTCACACATGACATTGAGAGCCAACAGTACAAGCAACGCAAACTACAACGTAAGATGAACAAATAGAGATAACCAGAGCTCCTCAAGAACTCAAGATTGTTTCCCCATAGGTATTTAGCAGGTGAAATAAATGTTCTGGACCACACATTGTGCAGAGAGAAGTCAGTAAGAGCCAAACCACAGAACAAAAAAGGGAGATCTAAATCTGGAAGAAACAACTCAAACATGTTTGAAAGCCAAATTGTTAAGAGAGTTTAGATCACTGCCTGTCAACTGTATCTAGTATGGGATTAAAAATAGGCAACAGGTGGGAGGGAAAGATGGAGAGGAATTTGAAAATTTTTACTTTTGTTGCTAGCTTTCACCTATGTCTTAATCATCCAGGGGACAGACCATGGTGGCCTGGATTTTGGGATACACACAGGATAAATGATTCTTCCTTCTCAAGCAAACTAACAGATTGTATACACAGAGTTCTTGATTATCAGAGATTTGAGTCTGCTTATGATTTTTTTCAAGTGACAAACCCTAATTAAGTGTATTTAGAAGAATTCTTTTCCTCTCATAATTCCTCAGTTAGCTCCTATAACTTCTGGAGAATTTTAACCCCTCTTTTTGGCACAGTTTACAGACAAACATTCCTGCTCAAACTATGGGAGAGGACACGGGAACACAAGAGTTTACTAAAAAACACAGTAAAAACCAAAAAGCATTAATACCATGAGTGCATCGATATGATACTGGAAATTCCTAGGTCTTGAAAATAGGATTTAAGTACTTTGAGGAAAAAAGAGTCATGCTGCACTTGAGAATGAACCACTCCACATTTAAGGGAATAAATAGCTCATGTGTGAGTGTTTGGACCACACTCCTTTGAGTGGCAGTGTCCTTGTTGGGATGCATTCCAGGGACCACAACTTCAGCTGAGCTCCTAAATCAGTACTTGTCTTCCTAGGAGGCATCTGCCAGGAACAGAAATGATGGATAAACCAGCCTTGATGGACTCCAGCTCCTCAGCAGGCTCAGCAAAACCAGTCAGTATCACCCCTAAGCTTGGGGAATGCAGTGATGGGCCATCCCTGCTGCATGGAGGGAGATGAAGGAGAGGGCTGCAGAGGCAGAGAGACCATTTAAAGACTTTGGCCAAGTCTTTATCTTATTGTGAGGGTAGATGGGCACTTTTTGTTTCAGAAGGAACATAAGACTTTGGCCAAGGCCTAAAAACAAAAACTAAAAAGTTTTTGTTTTTCTCTTCATCTTATTGTGAGGGCAGATGGGCACTTTTTGTTTCAGAAGGAACAAACCTCCAACAGGAGAAAAGCAGCTATTGATATATTTTTTTAATCTTCCACCAGGTGCTGAGCTACGGAAAATCATTAAATGGATCACTGGATTATTTCCAAACAATGGTTCCTCTTTTACCAGGAAGCTGAAGGATGGTGCCTTCTGAGAAAACACTGAGCAACTTTTCTGGAAGTTGACCGACAGTTCATTGTGTCTATTGCACGTGCATTATTTGAGGATCATATAAATGTTTCAGTGTGGCATCAGAAAGATAAAGCTCTCTCTGAGTACACACAGTTTAACCTGTATAAGGACATACCTCTTTCAGATTGCTCCTCTCCCTTTGGAAATACATTTTTGAATGATAGACAGTAAAAATAGATTAAAATGCAGAAGTAGTTAACAGGTGGTTCCCGTGCTCTGTGTACTTATGTACACAACTATAAATTAAATTATGACCTCTGTTACCCAAATGACTCACTGAGAACAGCAATAACAGCCTCTGACATGCACTACAGTCATGACTGCCTCACTGAAGCTGCTTAACCTCTCTGATTAGTAGATGTGGTTTTGGTTACTTACAAGTATGCCTAATTTTAATCATGACACTGAAGTTCCACAGACATTGCAGGTTTTCTGCCTCAAAGGGACAGAGGAGTTGTTAAGTTTCATCCAAAAAAACCCCCTTCAGCTCTTTATTAGAACATGGCTATAAATTACCGGGTATGTACTCTGAAGACACAGGTATAGCTGAGTCTATCTCTAAAATATGAGATTAGTATCTTAAATAGATGGGAAACTTTTACTTCTCCTATAACAATTCCCCTCTTTTAAAATGCAAATAATTCCACCTCAATGACACAGTGAAATTAGCCCGAAAAAAATTTGACTTACTCTCATTAGAAACACAGTGAACAGAAAATTACTGGCACTATTTTCAGAGCAATTTAAGCTAATAAACAGAAAAACTCCCCCCAAAATAAGACACTATTCCTACTAAATTAAAGAGAAAGAAGAAAAAAATCCCAACTTCCTCCTCTCTTTACACATTTAGGGAAGGTACTACACTACTCCAGGCAGCCTCAGTCAGTTCTAGTTTGTATATTAATCCTCACTTGGGCACTTTCCAATATTTCAGAAACACATTTTTCTGGCTGGCAGTGGAAGACATGGTACATATACAGTGTCTGGAACTGGCAGGATTAAGGCCTCATGGGTCCTTCCAGCATGCAGTGAAATAAAATGATCTGTTCTACCAAGGGACAGGACAAAATTTCTGTCCCACAGTATTCCTTGTTCCCAGTGACCTTGTTAGGCAATTATCTTCCCTTTAGCGTGGAAAGCTGGCAGCTTGCCCCTTCAAATAGCTGCATAATAAACGGAATTGCCTGCCAAGAGGACTTGCCTGTCATACCTGTCTTTCATACTTGGCAAAGATTGCACTCTGCCTTCTAAACCTCTTGGATAGGGGCCGTAACCACGCCTAGGCAAGACAGAAACAGTCACATCACTGGGGGAGTATCTGGAATTTTTCCTTGAATACACAAGGTAGTCGATGAGTAATGCAGTAACTCAAAAAAGTCACCAAGTTTGTCTTTCTTAGGAAGCCCAGCACACCAGTCTGTGCTTCCTACCTGTTTCTAGTACAGGTTAACCACAAGAATTTCACTCTACTGAGTTAAACTCTATTAACTCAAACAATAAAGAACAAAAGAAATACTTAGCAGACTCACTGTTACTACCAAAGGAAATTCTGGAAAAGAGATTATCTCCCTAGACAGATGAGTTTTCTTCTAGGCAAACTACAACTTTTAAGACCCAGGCTGTAGTAAATCTAAGCCACAGTGACCAAGTCCTCCAGGACCAAGTGTTTGCACCTGGCAGGAAATTACAGTTGACCACTAAAACTAAGAATCCAACTAAATGAGTCTTGTAGCCTGAAAATTTCTGATTTTCCAGATAAACCAGGCAGAGCCACAAGAGAGAAGCTTTCCACACTGTAAATGGAGCAGCAGCCAAATGGAATTGCTTCACCCTTGCTCTCCTGAGCACTAACACTGAATCAAGAACAATTATTTGAAATACTAATGTGGCTCTCTACAAGGAGACAGAGCTTCTTGCAACTGCTATAGTTTATCACAACTAAATATCCTGAATTTAGACAATAACTCAAATGGGAACGACAAAAACCAAGTCAAGGAACAACCAACAGAGGAGCCCTTATGCTCTTATGATGAAGCACCACCAGAAATCTTTTCCTTGTTCACAAAGAGCCAGCTTGGAAGCAGAAAGTCAAATTATTAAAGCCATGCCCTTATAGAGAAGCCGTAGGATTTAGCAAAAACCCACAACTCTGCAAATGAATGCACGTGAATGCTTCACTAATCTAACAAAGCCCTTTTTCAATATGATTCCATAAAAAGTTATATTAGTCCCTGAAAATAATCAGGACTTCGAATGTTTCCACAGGCACCAGGGGGGAAAAAACCCAAACCAAACAAAAACACAAACCAGAAAACCAGGATCAAAGCACACAGTAAAACATCAGGCATCAAACTCTGGAGCCATAACAAAGGCTTTACAATCTAAAAAAGATTACATGGTTGCCATTTTGGAGTGTTTCTGTGAGTGAGAGATAAATGAGAACATGGTAAAGGTCCAAAATATACCAGCTGAATAAAACCCAATCTGTTACATTTTCCAAGACAACACTCTGCTCTATGAGCTTTACTAGAAGGAGCAGGGTGAGTGCAGCCAAATTCTCCCTGCACAGGAAAACCTCAGACCTGTGTATCAATGGCAAGAGGAGCCAAAGAGTGTAACAAAGACCCTTTCAAACATGGCAAAATCTAACTAGGAAGGACAAGCCAGCTACTGTAAAACAACCCAAACTTCTAGGCCCTAATACATTGCCAGAGGTGGGGTTATACATGACTTTATTTGTATAACTTTACACTTCACACTAATGTCATATCAGCTCTTTCAAAGTATTTCACCAAACAAAACAAGCATGAACTTTGAAAAACTCAGAGTACACACTTGCAGAATTGTTTGATCACAGTACAGTTGCTCTGAATTTCAGAGGTTTCACCCCTCTGTTGACTTTACAAAGTATTTTGAAAGTGAAAAACCTGCAGCTATGAGCAACTTCTGAATGCCAGCTCACTGTGCTACTCCCCTGCATTGCCTGCTGCTGAACAAATCATTGGGAAGGTTAGTACCAAACTTCAGCAATTAAAAGGAAAAAAAAAATCTTTTAAGTTGCTGCTTTGAAGAGAGTCACAAAAATTAATTACTGTGACAGATCCTGGGAACATGTGATTGCAAACTGCTGAGGACTTGACAGCAGCACATTGGATTTTATTCAGAGGAAAAAAGTGGGAAAAAACTCCAAATACTCCCATACCTTCATGAGATGACTGAGACACTTAATTTTGAGCAAATACATTTTACCACATCACATGTTTTTCTCTGGAGTTTTACCATTCATTCCTAAATAAACTAGATTCTAACACTGTACACATTTTCAGAGATCATAAATTTGGGGTTTTTTTCTGCAAAACCAGCACATGTGTAAAACCAGCAGTTTCCATATAACAAATTAAGGACAGAGAAAGATGACTCAATGACTGATCTCAGAAATTCATTAAATTGCCATTCACTTCTTCCTGCTAGAATTACTGTTGGAATTGGTAATTTGTTTCAAAAATGGACTTGCTTCAGCGTTTCCTAGGAGCACCAGGGGAACTGCAATTAGTCTCTGAAAGGATTAAACTAAGAGGCAGAATCAAAGTAACCTAGTAAAGTTTCTTAAAATCAGTTTTTGACTGTTTGCTACTTATGTATCCTAAAATACAGGAAGCAAAGGTGAAGGCAGAAAGCAAGCTGAGAAACAGAAAATCAAGGCTTTTTTGAGTTTCATGATTTAAAAAGGTTTGACTGCAGAACTTCTTTGTATAACATGCCTTTTAGGGAAAAAAAGTATTGAACTGTATCTGCCTTTTCAGCAAAGCACAAAAGGGTAGGGAAAAGAAAGTAGAGCACAGGCACACAAAGTGAAAAGTGAAAGGTGAGTTTCAGTTCTGCAAAGTATGCTCTACTAGGACTGATGTCACCAGAATGCCAAAATGTGTTTTAAAGTACAGCATTTGAGGTCTGAAATTGATTTCTCTCTTTCTTAAGGCAATATTAAGATTACATTTTCCTATTTTCACACTTTATCAACAAGAGACGGGGACTTTTTTCAGTGTTTGAGGTCACACATAGCCCATATCCCTTAATGGGTGCAATGGCACTGGTTGGAACAATTGCAGCAGAAAGAAAAAGATATCAGCTTCATTAACATTTTAACTAAATGCGTTTTCTGGTTAAAATCAGGGAAATTTTATTCTTGAAGCACAATCTTGAAGCACAAGCATGAATGTAAGAATTCATTTATTTCTCTGTCAATGATAGTGCTACCAAGCCAGGTAAATTATGGCCATACTGAAATCTTTGCAAACACAGCTACAGCAAAAGGAAAACTGGTTGTACTGCTTTCAGTATGGCTTTATTCAGACATTGTTCAAAGTCTGCTGAGCCCAAGTAACTCCAATCACTATCTAATTCCTTCCTGATACCATGGGCTGTGCAGTATTTGAGGATGTGTAGGCAAAGCAAAGTCTAACAGCAACAGATAAACTTGGATGTCTTTGCAGCAGGCCAAGGCTCTGGGCAGGGTGAAGTACAGAGGTTTCTGGCTCTTGGTTTAGCTGTGAAGTAAATGAATGAGCATTTTGCTTTCCCTGCTGGGTTCCTCCAGCACTGCTAACACTGAAAGGAATTAACAGGATCCAATTCATCTGCAGTCCCCTCTCAGGCCCCTGGGCACCTCCCACCAGTGGAGATCCCTCAGGTAGCCTATGGACATCTTCTTGCTACCACCTCATCCCTTTCTACTGACCTACAAAGAATGCAGTGCTTTGATTTGCACTGTTAGAACATGCAACCAAACATCTAAAAACTGTTTCAAAGTAAAAGTTCACATTTTTATTTCTTTCTTAGTATTTAGCAACACCTAGAAAACAAAAAGCACTAACATTGTTCTCCAAAAGGCCAATTCAAAACTTGGACAACATCAACCTATAAATGATGTGGGAATGAGTTTAGAAATGTGTGTATGAAATGCACAGTCAGAGACAATCAACCTCTGGATTCCAGGACCCACATTTAAGGAACAGAAGCAAGCAGCCTACTCCCTCTTAATACATTGCTTGCTAGGGATTACTCATTATTTGTTTGCATTATTACTTATTTGTAGATGTTATTTCTGCTCAGCTCAACATTTCCATTGTTGATGAATGCCATATGCACCTGATGTCACACAGCACTACACATTTGACTAGAAAAGAGCAATTGTACTGTTTGAGGTTTTGGGAAGGTACAAATAATGCCAAAGTCCTTCTGCCAATCCTCTCCAACTCCAGCTATCCAAACCAAGCTGAACACAAACTACATGAGTACTAATTCTCTATAGCATGGGAACATTGAGAAAAGCTTAATAAAAAATGCTGCAACAGTTGAAGTCATTGCATTGCATAAAGCCCAAGAGGTTTAAAGGACATCTACCATTCTTTGATCTACAACCTGAGATTCCAGCTTGTGGCTGCATCAAACACACAACAGGGGTTTCCCATAGCTTCTGCCTCCCATTTCACCACACTTAGTCTCCAACAGGAAAAGATTCTGCTCACTGATACCCAGAACACGCCCTTCCAGCAATTTATCTGATCAAGCCTTCAGAAGATTCAAAATGAGAAATTCTATACAGTTGAGTGTGAAGATTCTCATGCCAAACCAACCACAATCTCAGGTAAATGTGTGCACAGTATGACCCTGCTACCCTGGCTTTGTGCAAGTGCTTCCAGAGAGAAGCAGTCAGTATCAGAACATGACCCCAAGTGATACTGAGAAAGTTCAGCTAGAATCTTGGGAAAGATGAAATGGACCAAAAAAGCTTTTCCAGCTTCTTTTCCTAGAGGACAACACTCTCTCTGTTACTCCACTTATTTTATCCCCATCTTACTAACACACCTGCACAGGCACAAAGTATGTGAATTATACATATTCACATATTAAAACCTAACTTTTAGGAAAAGAAATCTCTCAGAAACTTTATAATCATAAAGTGACAAAGAATGCACAGAAAAATTCAGGAGTCTCAAGAGTATTTGCTTTTCCCTAGGATGCTGGCAGAACATCTACCTCATCTTTGTTCCAGCTTTGATACAGAATTGTACAGTGTCAGTTAGAGGGAAATTTCTCCAGTTTGCACCAGGGAAGGGCTCAGGCTGTGCAAGGACAGCAGTGGGCGTTGCTTTGCAGCACACACAGCTGAGCTCAGCCCTACACTGCTGGATGGGAGCTGTGGCTGTGTCCCAGCTGGACAGCTCAGTGCTCAGCCTGTCAGAGATGGGGCAGGCAGCAAACCACGGCACACTGACAGGACTTGCTGGGGTGTCCCAACTAGGCACCTGCTCTAGGGCTACTGCAATAGGAAAAACAGGCAAAAACAACCCTGAAAAAACAACCAAACCACCACAACCAAATACCCAAACCCCCAGAACCAAAACCCTGAACCAACACAAGTTTCATTACCCATGATATGGGCACGCAACAAGCAAACAATTCCCCAAACTATTCAACTTGTCATGGGTCCAGCAGAAGCAGAGCAATTCCCAGTACAACAGCACTGTCACTGTCTTACCTCTCCAGAGTCCCACATCCAGCTGCAAACATTTCCCCCACCAGCCCCTGCTTCCCTCCATTGCCTCTCACCTTGAGCACAGAGAGCAGATAGAGCTACACTGGGGTATTTATACACAGGCTTTAAAAGGCTTACACAGCAGACACTGATGGACTGCAAAGTGGGGTTTTTTTGGAACTTTCCTAACAAATTACTTTGGGAGACCGAATGGTTAAGTAATTAAAAAGTGATACTAAGTGGACTTTGGCAAATAAGACCCTTATCAGAAGAGTATTGTTACCGTCATATTTTCTGGAAAAATCTCCTTGCCCAGGATTTCTCTCCTGGAAAGCTGAGAAGCCTCAGGGAAAAATGGAAATAATAATTATCTGATTTGCTTCTCCTGTGTTTTGCTGCTGTGGAATGTGTTTGGACATTATTTACCAAGAGGAGATTGTTTAATTGGTTGCATGTGAGTTGTTTTTACTTATTGGCCAATTATGGGCGAGATGTGTCGAGGCTCTAGAAATAGTCACGAGTTATCATTAGTATTCTTTCTGTATTCTTTAGTATAGTTTAGTATAGCACTCTTTAATATAATATAACATCATAAAATAATAAATTTGCCTTCTAAGAACATGGAGTCAGACTCATCATTTCCTCCCAACGTTGGGGAATCCAGAAAATACAAGAGAGCATTATGCTTGCTGCTCTCCATTTACTGTAACTTCACCCACTAGAACTCCAAATAAGAGCTAAAAGACCACAAGAATAAAACCAAGATCAGAGAGACACAAACAGGCAAAGTTTTAGCTTACCTTCAACTCTTATTAGGCAGCAGGGTGCCTTTACTAACCAAAGCAAAACTAAACACAGGAGAACAGGGATAGGTTCTTCCACCTTGGCCGGCCTGGGACACCTTGCTTACAACAACCGTTTTCAATTACATGAGTCTGGCATCCTTTTTTGTGCTTTTAAGAGGATAAAACACTAGATATGGCTGTCTTCCCTCTTTGAAGTGTTTGAATGCTCAGTGTCTCAGAAGCATTAAATGGTCAGCCCAGCTTGGAGAGCTGTTAATTCAAAACAGAGCTGTGTAACCCACATGGTTTGTTTAAAGCAAAGAAAACATCCCTCTGTTTGAGACTCACTCAAAAATTTTTTAGTATTAGGATTAGCTTTATTCACTGAAAAGTAAAATGAAATAGCAGCAAGAAAACCAGATTTATTAAAAAAAATAAGAAAAGCAAAGAAAGAAAAATACCCAAACCATAATACAAGTAGATGTTTTTTGTAATCCAGAGTAGGAATAGTGCTAAAACCCTTCCACAGCCCTCCAAACAAGATTTGCCAGATAAAGTCTTAAAGAAAGTATAAAACCCTCCAGAATTCAAGCATGCCATGACACATGATGTATGCATCAAAATCTTTTAAAATAATTTACAGCCTTTTCCTCACCATCTACAGAAGCATCATTTTCCAGCAAGTGATATTCCAGGAATCAACAGATAAAGGAACTGAAAATAAATGTGGGGTTTTTTTCTACTGACTTGCATTGAAGTCATCACAGATGTTATTATAGAGTTTTGTAACAAAAAACCCCAAAACAACAACAACAAAAAACCAAACAATCAACCAAAAAAACCACCAAAATAACCCCAAAACCCAAAATAAAAGTAATGACTTTCAAAGGAGTAATTTTCTGTTTGAGTGGGTTCCTTTTACAAAACTAAGATCATGCTATGTCATAACTTTCAGAGTACTTTTTACTCTGAAAAGTTTTCCATTTTAGGTTGTTATAGCCATAGAGTACTGCTGCTAAGGAAAATCATTTTTGTTATCAACAAGACAAAGCTCAACTCTGGTAATTAATTCCTTTTCGTTTCACTTGGCCAGAAGGGCAAGAAAGGTTTCTTCCTGGATATTTTTCCATTCAGAGTCCTAAATCAGTTTGCAAATTTCATCCATCAACCACAGAAGCAGCAGAACTTGTATCCACACAAGGGGCAAATCAGTTTATAAACATTTAGAATGATTGTGTTTGCACAAGCTTTTGTGTTTAACTGCATCAATTTAAGAGCAGATTTAAAGTGGACTGGCATATGAGCTTAGACAAGGCTTAGCTATGATAAACTGACTTAGTCATTAAATAGCTATATAAGAGATCATTTTCTTCAGGGAAAAGATGGAGATTAATTACTAATTTAGCTATAATCACACATTATAGAAGACGAATGGTTAGTTCATCCCTAGGGGAAAAAAATCACTAAAATAAAAGACTTCCGCTGTTTTTTATGCTATATTAAGTATTTATCCACAAAATAAAGCACTACAAAATCCTGGTAATGTTCTTTCACAATTTAAGTATTTGGGGGGAAAAAAAAAAGTAAAATTTGCATTACTTGAAGTACATTAAATTCTGCTTCTTGATCCAACAGCAATTACCAATATCACACTGGGTTTCAGCACTGATATAGATACTTCTTACAATTTCAGAAGAATAGATTTAACTTAATCTCTGCTGTACTTCGAACTGCAGTATTTTGTACATTAAAATATACTTATATTCCCATAAACACATACTAATGTTTTACTCAGAACTGATTACTAAATGCACTAATGTGCACTCTAGCTAGCACACTGGACTCCAAGTACTGCTTTTTTTAAAAACATATGCTTGAACTCAGTTGAGAGCAAGATATGCACTAACTCCATACAAGAAACGGGCACGAAAGTAATTTCCAGTTAAAATTTGACCCTGTAAGGATGCAGATATTAGATGTAAAATACACATTAAATTTCAAATAATCTGTATTAAAGATTTTTTTACAAGAGGAGCTATTTAACAAGAGAAAGAAATGCTATTACACATCACATTCAAAATAAAAACACAGCTTGGGGAAGGTGAACACTTTGCTGCAAGAAGTCAGCAGCTCCCTGCTTCAGAGTTTTGAAAGGAGGCTTATGCAATGCAGAGTTCTAGAGATGGAAAGATTGGGTTCACAGTTATTAACTGGTATGAGAATAAGGAAATGAGTACAGAACAACACACAAGAAGTAGGAGATTGGAACTAAAAGCGGATTTTGCTCACAAGAGGTTTTTGTTCTTTTCTCCAGCTGCAAGATGCAAGACAAAAAGAACAGAATTCAACATAAGGAGAGGCAATGAACAACTAGCTTATTTTGGCTTGTTCTCCTTAAATCCATATCTATATAAACTTTCAAGCAAATAAACATTTCTCTTTGCTTCAGCTGCCACCCACTGGAAAAGGAAAGCAACATTAATTCCAAATTGCAAGACCCAAAATAGGTCAGAAAATCCATCTGACAGACACTGGTACAGATTACATTAAAACCCTGGGGTTGCCTTGAAAACTCTTAGTGGCACTGCAAGAAATCAGCAAGCTTGCAAATTAAACTGAAACAAAAACCAGGATACAGCAAAGAGCTAGAGCTGCACTTCCTCTCTCCACCCTGGCCCTGGTGAGAGCATTTGGGTTGTATTACAGAAGTTTTGGGGAGGAGTTCCTGAGGATGGAGCAGGAGGAGGGCTGGCAGCACAGGCTGTGACATGGACAAAGAGCATTGCAGAGCATTTCTCATCACCCTGGGCTGCCCCTGCCACTCTCCATGTCTACACACTCATGGTACTTCTCTTTCCCACCTGCTCTTGCTTTACAGCAGAAATCAATCAACTTCCTTGCCCAAATGGCAGTTTCAGCATTCTTGCTTTCCCTTGCCAGCAACCCCCACATTCCCTTCAATGGACACGTGGGGTGTCTGTGGTGCAGAGCCAACAACTTCATTTTTTGGGAAATGAAACCACGTGGAAAGGCTGAGTAAAAACCCATATAGGCTGCAACAGAGCATTCTCACTTACTTTGGACAAAACTTGGTTTAATTTTGGATAAAAGGAACCCACACCTACACCTACAACGTGTGCCTAGGTGAGCCATGTGAGGTGCTTGCACACCAAGCCTGCACTGCAGGTGCAGTGACAGCACTTTAACAGCTGCACACGTGCCACAAACCCCACCCTTGCCTGGAACGGACTGCTCTGCACAGAGGCAGCCCTGGGGAACCTGTGCCCAGGCTGCCAGGGCTCAGCCAGGGAAGGCAAAAATCACAGCTGAGACTGCTGAGGGAATGAGACAGACACGCCCTGACTTCCTGGAGAAAAACCAGCCTCTGGTGAAACGAGACCAAATACAGGGGGAGAATCAGATTCTAGGGGACCTTCAAGAGTTAAGATGTTCTAAGGTGTACGTACAACAGAATAGAGCCTCTGCAATTACAGATGAACTGAGAGGTACAAATTGATTGCAGATTTCCCTCACTGTTAGGGTCCAAGAAACACTGGAGAAAGGAAAAGAAGTCCTAAGAACCTCATACAAGCATGGAAGAGATTAACAGAGAGACCTATAAACTCTTGGTCCAAATAACATGTTTTTTCAAATGGCCTTTACTTAAAAAAAATCCACCAGGAAAAAAATACCTGGCAATATTCCCTCATGACAAGTGCAAAGGTGAGGAATCCCCTTCAAATGGCCTTTACTTTAAAAAAAATCCACCAGGGAAAAAAAAATACCTGGCAATATTCCCTCATGACAAATGCAAAGGTGAGGAATCCCCAGTGGAATGACTTCACTGGACTTGCACAACAAGAGATGCTTCTTTCACTGGGCAGAGCTGGGGTCATGATACCTGCCAAAGTTGTAATATTGATTTAAGTTGTATCTCCTGCTCTGTAGTTCCCAACATGATTTTTTTCTAGGCAAATGCTGTCTGCTGACCCCCGGGTTAAACTGTCCTTCCCTAACTTGTGCTAGGTTTGAAGGAATGAGGTAGGTGGGGATGTTGGCATCTCCTTTTCAGCCGAGAGAACAGGGGAAGACATGTTCCAGTGCCATTGGCTCACTGCATTCAGACCATAGTAAAACTGGTTGCATTTTAGCTCTTAAGTTACCTGGGAAAGTGCAGGTCCACAGCAAGAAGCTCTTGCCCCTGGGATGCTGTTTCTTAGGTAAACCTGTCAAACAGAAATCGCAACTGCGGGTTCCTGTCAGCTACTGAGGAATGTAAGCAAATGTAACCTGAGAGGGCTCACAATTCCCTGACACACTAATCTGCTCTGGATATTTGGCAATCAGCACCCCCAAGTCATTAGTGAGACTATCTGAGTTCAGCAAAGGCCACAGTCATCAGACACTTAAGGAAACAGCTGAACCCTTGTTGAGCAATTCACAGCTCAGCATGAGCACAGCATTACAGACCAGCACACTGCATGGGAAGAAATGTCATCATCATTGACCAGCAAGTGCAGGAACCAGACCATTAAAAACACTCTTTAAAAAAACCCAAATCCATCGATACTGAAAGCATCTATAGTCAAATCTACTTCACCTGCAGAGATACTTGTTTGACTAAGGGTTTCAGGTCTAGTCAAAGAGATCCTTATCAAAATTTAAAAATCTGACTACACCTGCTTGATGTATGGCAGCCATCTGTGCTCATTCTTACAGAAATAGATTAAATACTTTTTTTTTCTTTAAATAGGCAAGAATAGATCTTACTTTCACAAGAGTTTTTCAGTAAAATATTGAGACACACAATTGTGTTCCTTAGCAGTTTCTCAACAGGCCCTAATGAAATCAGTGAAGTACAAAGTACCCATTTTGGTTACAAAGTCACACCAGCAAAATGCAGTTACCAAGAGACATTCCAAAACATATCAGAAACATCTTGAGATAAAACGTACAGGCCAGTCGGTGTCATATTGCAAACATGACAGCCTTTAAGTGTTATTGCACTATGTCTGTTTATCTTACTTTTCCATGAGAATACAAGTTGAAAGCATATGATGAACACTGCCTGTTACTGGCTAGACCACATCTTCCTACCAAACTTCTGCCCACAAGTCTTTTTGAAAAGGAGGGAATGGTTTCTTTTGAGAAAGAAATACAAGATCTCTCCTTTGTTCATGCAAGAATCAATACTGCCTCCCAAAACAGCATAGTTCAGATATCAAACAACGCATTAGCAATTGCTTAGCTACCTTTGTACTCAGAATTTCCCACACAAAGGCAGATTTCGAAGCCAAGCTTAACCTTCAGTTTGGCTCTTAAGACAGTTTTGATCATCTTTTCAAAAATCTGTCCACATGTTCAAGCATCTAAATCTTGAAAAAAATATAATTTTTACTACCAGAAAGAAAAATCTGGTATCACAACCAAAAATCCTTCTTCCTTAAACTGTTCCTCAAAGTGAATATTGATATATTCAATTCACTGAAGTAAATTAAATATCCTTGAAATTATAAGGAACAAAGTGACCCTGACAAACACTCAGATTTCAAAAGTTCCATATGGCAGAAAAGCCATGACAAAGCTTAAACTACATTTCCTCAAGATACCAGAGACTATGATAGAGCCAAGTATACAAACATGGATTTTTTTTCGATCTCTTATTAAATAGGTGTTGATGGGAATAGGAGCAGATAAAATCAAACACTCAGAGTAGCTCAATGAGTGCTAAACAGCCATGTAGTTTTCTCTTTGTCATCTCATCAGTACACATTTATCACAAAATAAACAACAAAGCTCAACCAACACAGCTTGGGCTTCCAGCTCCAGATCAGTAGTGTGAATTACATCATAGCTCAGGGGTGTGGGAAAATAAGCTGAAGTTTAGATTTAATGCATATGTTTCAAGATGTGCTGCATCGATAGCAGGCAGCCAGGATTAAACCAAGTCCATAAATACCTAAATCATTTATGAGACTGCAAAGGACTAAGCAAAACACAAATCAAAGCCACTCGTGCAAATGTACACCCCATTTTAGAGATTTTCAGCCATCCACGAGGTGAGAAACAAGGCAGTAATTGAGACAACTCCTCTGAGCCCTGTGGGGTGGAAAGGATGTCAGCCCACATGCACCTCTTCAGAAAAGAGGGGCACCCTCACTAAGGGGTCTGGGAAAAGTCTGTTTTAGGAGGGTCTCTGCCACAGACACACAGTGTCCACAGCAATACCCTGCCCTATTACCCAGTCTCCAAGGAGCTCTCCTGACTCCACTCCCACCCCCAATGGGTAAAAGTGGAACCTTTGATTACATCTCAACCAAGAGAGACCACAGCCTGCTCACAGCTCTAAGCAGAAGCACAGGAAGTAGCAGGATATGTATATAATACATTACACATCTGCTTTGTTCTCAAAAGCAGACTGGAATTCAGAGTAACCTTGTTCTGAGGCACAGAGAGGTAGTGCTGCTTATTTAAGTTTGATAGTTGGCTGATTAAATGGGAGGAGATGGCAAGCACACACACTCCTCCCTTAGCAGTCAGGCAAGCATCATCCAAGTCTAAAAGCTTAACATGGATCAGTTCCATGAAGTTATCTGTGATAGTCATTCCCAGACTCTACGGATGGTGATTATTATCCTATGAATACCAACTATGCTTAAGTATCCTTAAATAAACTTTTCCAGATAGAGCATTGCACTCAATGGCAAAGCAATTACCAGAAAACACATTAATTTCAGTAACAGGATACCATAAAAAGTATTCTGTGGTTTTATGCACTTTCTTGGCTTGAGCAGTATTTGCAAAGAATTTATTTTATGGCCTGCCTCTTGGATTTGCAGCTATAGATATAAATCTACGCTGCATCACTTCCATCTTTTAGTCAGAAACTGCCAGCTCTATTGTCAATCAGAAAAAAACAACAGGTTCAAAACATAACTTCATGGATGTCAGGGCAACTTGCTGTCACCAAAAAGCAGACAATATTCCACCTGCATAAATTTTAATCAGAAGGAAAAAAAAAGCCAACAGAAAATTATTTGAAACACACAGATCTACATGTCAGATTTCTATCCTCTGTAACAATGTTACATGTAATAACAGAGTCTAGTCTAGAGCAGACCAAGGTCAGATTTGTGCAGTTCCCAGCACTCCTGTGTGCCTGATCCCTCATTTCTCTACCTTTCCTGGTGTCTCTGGTGCAGGAGCAGCACACTGGTGTAGCTGTAGGCAAAAAGGCAGCATGGATAACCCAGGAGGTCCTGCAGAGCTAGAGGCAATCCATTGCTTCTATGGAGCAGGTTTCTGCTAAAGCACTCAAATACTGTAAAAACCTGTCGGGCAGCTCTGGCTTGAAGAGGCAGTGCCTCTTTAAGAAAGTGTAAAAACTCTTTCGGGTAGAAATAACTGCCTTTGAAATGAGAAAACAACACAGAGCACTTCGGCATTATTTTACCAAGGCTGTAAAGAGCTCTCCCAGGCTCATTTCTGTTAATTGCATCTTTGCAAAGTGCAGCCAAGCGGATGCAGAATGATTACTTTTAATGCGCTACCCAAATGGCTCTGAATGGGTGCAGCTTTCCCCCTTTCCTTATTCCTGCTCCTTGTCCTTTGGCTCCACATGGAGCTCTCCAGAAACAAATTCTGCACTTGGATTATGCACATAAAGGAAGACTCCGAGAAAGATGACAAGTTGTGTCACAGAGCAGCAGTTAAAAAACTATTGGAAGACAAACTGCTTTGGTGCTTTTCAGGCAGCTTTTGGACAGAACCTGATAAGAAGCTGCATTCAAATGCAAGGATAAGCCCAGAGTAAAAAGTCACATAATCTTTCTCATCAGTGGATGATTAACAGAGGAATCTGGCTCCTAATGAAGTCAGCCAGCCCCCAGACTCCACTGGTAAATCCCTTCTTGTCATCTTTCACATTCAACTCTGACTCATCTGCAACAAACAGTCCAATCCCCAGCCTAGTCGCTTTTTTCTCCATTCTTTCTGCAGTTGTTGAAGCACATACTTTGCAAACGCATTGAATGGGATAGCGGACTACCGGCACACAATGCACTGGGACTGATCAGGAAGAGACACACCTGAGTCAGCTTTGGGGAACTGAAATACCGGTGTCAATGACCCCGATCCAGGCACACACCTCAGTGTAACCTATTTACACTGCACAGGCCACGCTGGGGCTGGGGCCACTGCAGCTCCCTGGGTGAATTTGGCACTGCCACAGTCCCACCTCCAGGCACTGCTGGGGACTGGGAGGTGAGGAAGGGGCTCCTCTTTGTGGGAGCAGCAGCCAGAGCTGGGCTCCAGCTGGGCAAGGGCAGATTTGTGCCTCTGCACAGAGGCAGGTGACAGCGCAGCCCTTCAAATGGGAACAAGGATGGTTAATTTAAACTATTAGGTCCTGAAGTGCTCACCAGAATCACAGGTAGGGACTTAAAGACCAGCCAGTCCCATCCCCCTGGCACGGGCAGGGACACCTTCCACTAGAGCAGCTTGCTCAAAGTCCTGCTCAGCCTGGCCTTGAACACTTCCAGGATGGGACTTAATCTGAATGGACTTTAATTATAATGACTTTGGCTTTTAGACATCAAAATAAACTCAAGAGGCCTGAAAGCTCCCATGCTTTTCCCAGGAAATCAGTTACTTTAATAATAGATGGCATTTTTCCAAGACTTATTGTTATTTCCTAGATCTATATAGCATCAGTTAGCCAAGTTCTCTTGGAGAAATTCTTCTAAAGATTTCTTTTTAAGAAATGTACCAGAAAATGTAAGTTTTTCAGTTTAGAAATAGTTTCTAAATAATTCCTTCTGTACAGAGTATCTTTTCATCCATGCAGTGTGATCAAAAAGTAAAAATTATTATGCTATTTCACTGTTCCATTCAATTAAAAAAATAGGACCCTACTATATGATTATGTCTAATGAAAAGGGGGGTTATAATTCATGAAGCACAAAACGGCAATAAAATTAACAATGAGCTCTTTTCTGATGATAACAATATGAACGTCTTCCTGATCAATTATGTCACACAGATTGCCTGAGCAGCATCACCTTATAACTCTCTCATCACGCACACAGACATCACATCTGTGTAACTGAATATATTTTTCTGTATGTTTGTATCAGCCACTGAGTGGCAGCAATTCCTTCGTACCTAAATCTGAATTATGAGATGTAGGATGAAAATCTCAAAGGATTCCCAAATTTTAATTCTTCTGCGCTGCCCCTAAGTTATTTTGTGTTTAGCAGTACAGGCAAATAATAACAACTAGTGAAATATCTTATTGCACCTTTCAGTTTTTTTAGCTGTCGAAGTTCCAAAGGTAATGCACTTCATTCTGAAAATCATACATACATAAAACTTGGGTGTATTCAATGTTACAAAACATATTAAAATTATATGGGTCAAAGAAACTGAAAGTGCCAGCATTTAATAATTTCTTAAATTAAAGCACACACCTGTATTTTATTATGAAATCCAAGGTGAGGATGAGAAACATTAAAAAAAAACAAAAACAACCCAAACCCATGATTTTCAGCTTTATGTTTGCTTTTCACCTCAGTATTTGCAGGTTTCCACAGCAGTGACTTGGGGTGACTGAAATCTATCAGTTCAAAGACAAACAGCTCATTTTCAATGTAGTCATTTTCAGGAACTAAAATAAACAGGAAATCCTGCATATACACTTAAAAATGCTTATGAATTATTGCTTAACCACTTAAGAAACACTTCTTCATAGAGTTCCTGCTCAGAAATCTATACTGGTTATAGCTTCCTATTTGATTAGCACAGCGCTGTAAGGCATTATTTGATAGATGGATAGATTAACACTGAAGAGTTAATTTGCTATTAAACTGTTAATAGACTATTGACTGTACAAGTCTGGAGCAAAAAAGATTTTAAAGGAACTAAACACACTTCAAGGATATCAAGGATTTTGATACTGATTATTTGTAGAGATACTAAACATTGCAGTTCAGGCTTTAAATGAGTCTCTAAAACTAGGTAAAGATCTAGCACTAGAACTGATTCTCCCACACCCAGCTGCTCTGAGGAGTCAGTTCTCTCCTTGGACGTATCAAGGGATGGGATACAGGGCAAAGCCATCCTCGCACATAAACCTCCCAGGTCCAGATCCACACTCTACTCTGCTACTTGGACAGTCTAGAAGTGAAGTGGTGCAACAGTCAGGGCCCGCAAGTAAACTGATGTCAGATGTAACCACAGAATGCTGTAATCCAATTATTTTAATATTTCATGCCCTAATGCAAACGGGGAATTCTCTAGCGACGAACTGAAAATTGGTTTTTAATAGATGCACGCCTGGCATGTATGTACACAAAAGCATCAGGCATTCCTGCTCCTTCATTCCTCACTGTCCGTCGCCATTCAGCTGGAAACCTGACCATTTGAAAGACTGTGCATTTCATCTGCTCAAACCCACTGCGGCACGGAGGCTGAAACAGAGAGTCGGGGCGGCTGGGTGGGAAAAAAAGTTGGTGGTACCAAAGTTGGCATTTCTGCCGGCAGGAAACTCCACGCTCCCACAGGGACCGAGCCCGGGGGTCTCGCCGCTCCCCTCACGGGCACAGCGCTCTCCCCGCCGCAGCCCCCGGCACCGCGGGGCGCTCGGGCGGGCCGGGGCCGCAGCCCCCTCCCCGCAGCCCAACATGGAGGCTCCGGAGCAGGCAGCCCCGGGCCGGGCACGGCCCCGCCGCCTCCCGCCCCGCCCGGCGCCGAGGCGCTGCCCGGGGCACATGGGGCACGGCGGCGGAGCCCCGGGACCCTCGGTCTCCCTCCCGCCCGCTCTGCCCGCCGGGCGCCCCACGGAAGCCGGGCGGGCCGGAGGGAGCCGGAGCCCGTCTCGCTTCCTCCTTCACCCCAGGCGGGGCAGGAACTGCCGGGCGGCGGCAGCGCCGCGCCGGGGGCAGGTACGGGCACTCACCGCGTCCGGGAGCCGTCGGGAGCCGCGGCCGCCGCCGAGTTTCGGGCGCTGTCCCGGGAAACAGAGAGCGAGAGGGAAGGAGTGCGGGCGGAGCGGCGGGCGGGAGGGAGCAGTGTGTGCCCGGCACGGCCCGGCGCTCCCCGCCCCGCGCTCCGCTCCGCCCCCGGCGCGGCTGCGGCCACGCTCACCTGCTCCTGCCGCCGCTGCTCCTCCTGCCGCCGCCCCGCCCCGGAGGTGCCGTGCCAGGCGCTGCCTGTCCCTGCCCGGGCTGCCCGCGGCTCCGTCCCCTCCCTGCTGTGCCCCCCTCCCCTGCCCCGTGGCGGTGGCAGCGTGTGGGAACGCCCGAGCCCTCAGCGGGAGCCCCGCGCTGGGCCCCGCCCGAGGCTCCGCTCCGCACCTGGGCTCCGTGCCGTGCCGAGCCGAGCCGAGCCGTGCCGAGCGAGGGGCTGCGGCCGCGGCAGCGCTCTGGTGGTGTCTGCGGCTTGGCAGGTGTTGGTCCGCTGGTCACCCGGGCACGGGGAAGCACCGGGCTCTGAGGTGCCGGAGCTCGGAGCGAGCCCCTGCCCGGCGGGGAGCTGTGCTCAGGTGTCCTCAGCCTTCGCTGCGCTTCTGGTTAAAACGTGCTTTAGTGGTTTAGAAGCCACGGATGTTGTTTTTTTATGGGGCCGAAGCCCGTAGCTCTGTGGTCACTGCCGTGGTCTCAGCGAGCTCACCTCAGAGACCTCAGCCTTGGAGGCCCTCACCGGGTCATTCTGGGTCCCGGCCGGGGCTCCCCCAGTCCGTGCTCAGCTCTCAGTGACGGGGCTTTTCTACAAGCGCTGTAAGCGTTTGTATTAAAATGAGCTATTTTAGGGATGGGCTGCCGCACAGGAATGTGTGAAGTGTAGGAACCAGAGAAATCACCCCTATACTTCCAGGCAGACCTTTGTCATCACTTTTTAACTCACGCAGGTCGTGTATAATTGCTGTCATGTTTTCATCTCAAATGACCTCATTCGGCTCTAGCTGAAAACGGTGATGAAGTTCCCAGAGTTTTTGTGGTGCTGTGGTAACTGGGTGTTTCTCCGGGCAGGTGCCAGCCCCTGGTGTGCAGTGGGGGTGTCACCCTTGCAAGGGCTGTGACCCAGCTGTTACATCGCTGCAGAGTCCTTTCTGAAATGCCAAATTCCACCCATTTGATGTCCAGCTCCCTTCCAGAACATTTCACTTGATAGTTATAAGGTAATGTCAAAGTTCCTTGCTTGTTCTGTCTGACATCATCTTGGACAGGCTATAATATGTATACATATCAAATCAGTCAAAAGTTAATTTATACTTGGAGAGTCTAATTTGAATAAACATATTTCAAAACTGAGAGCTCTAGTAGATATATCACGGTTTGGGTGAAAGCAAAAGAAGAGTCATCTGAGGTAATTTCCTTTTTACTTCTGCTGCAAATTAAACTATGTAGTATTTTGTACAGATACATGCTCTTATGCATGATTAAGTGTGGGGTCATTTTTTTTGGTTGGAACGTCTAAATAATGTTTTCCTGGTTTGGGAGAGAATGTCATCTGATTAGCTATGATGCTGTAATAAATTTTATGAGGACTCTCATTTAAAATTGTGTAGATTGCTGTTATGCTGAAATCTGGAGGAGCTTAATGTGCATGAGCAGTTCATGAATATCATGTTATAAAAGCAAAACTAAAACTAGTTTGAATGAGAGGAGAAAAAGCAGAAGCTAATTGTGGCAAGGAGTTTTCCTTATTTCAATACTTCCAGAGAAGTTTGGAAACAGTGCTTTAAAATACATTTTATTTAATTTCATGCTCTTTGGGTATTTAATGGCATGTAAGTGGTCAGTTAGAGTCCATTTTCCTTTGTGACCTGACCATATAACGTTGCAGCAAATCATTAGTTAACTACAGCTGTATTTCAATTATTTAGAGCATCACTTTTGTCCAACTCTTTCTGAAACAAAGAGTCATTTCTCATTTGGACTGCGGAAAATTTTGCAAGACCTAAAGAGCTTTGCCTCTCACGTCCTTGTTCAGACAATGGATTCAAGCTGGATTAGGACTGAGTAAAGATGTAAAAATTTGATCCACAGGAAATGAAATGTGAGAGTCTTTTAATGTGACTTTGGAAATTTGAGGTGTTTCCTGGTACTGAGACTTTCTTGCTGCCTATTTTCTGTAATTTTTTCTATACAACTCAGCCATGCTAAGTGCATGGAAATGCTCCTACAGCTGGAGAGGCTTTCCTCGGAATAGATTCTAATGCAGCTCAGAAGGCTTTATTAAGCCATTTTATGTGCAGTGGATTTGAGAGGGGGATGAAAATCAGTTCTAAGTGAACATCCTTTAGTAGTACTCTCTGTCAGCTTCTAAGTAAATAGTAAGAAATGCTGGATTTCACAGTGATTACAGGGTAACTACTGGAAAGGAAAAGGGCATTACTGTCTCTGATCCATTTTCCTGAAATGTGCCTTTGGGTATTTCATAAAAAGAAAACAGTCTCAGGCTGAGTTAAAACATATCATCTCTTTGGTAGCTGGGTAGACATCCCAATAATTCCCAGTCCCATGGTAAATCTCTGCTTTGTTCCAGGAGATCTCTGGGGAGAAGATGAACTATCAGGGCCTCCCACAGCTGGATTTTCTCTTGTATTTTCACATAGAGAAAATTTACTTTACCTGGGGTCACTTAATTTTTGCCATATGACAGGATGACAGTAAGGGGTGATGTGACTTTGAACATGCACATTCATGAAACGAAAGTTAGAGATAAAACTTTCTGCAGCAAATATAAGCAAAAATTTTCTAGTGGAAGTTAAGAACTGGTTCTCTGAAGATTTCTGAGGCAGACTGGTGCAAAATCACTTTCCACAAGGCTGTAATAACCTATTGTGAGCTGAAAGACTATATCTACAGTATCTGTTACCTCCAGAAAACAGACCTGATTTTAATCCTGATGGCAGACCATTTATGCAAAGATGATGACTTTTGAAAAAGTGTCATTTCAGAACAGAAAACAGTCATGGCCGTTGCTGCCATTGTTTTCACAGCCCCAGTCTGTAGCAGGACTTCATTGGTCTCTCAGTCCCAAGCCTAACCACCAAATGCCTGCTCTCATTTCCTCTTTTCTGATGGTGGTGGGAGGTGTGAAGAGTCTGGTGGTGGTGGGAGTTTCCACCCATTACCTTCTACACAGGTCTGTGGTCTGTTGTGTAGATTCACTTTTTGAAGTGCTCTGAGCATTGTTCATTATCTTCAGCTTTGCCTTAAGGTTGTGGTGAGGCTTGTGTTCTCTGTCAGGCTTTTCTTCCAGGTTTTCATGCTTTTCTCTGGGAAGGACACGAACTCTTTATGGATTAGCAGTGACACAAATACTGAATTTGGTCATGTGAAGGTCTGGTTGCCATAAACATATGGACTGATGTCCAAGTGAAGCAGGACTTAGACTGCCTTTCCTGAAGTCTTGTAACTTTAGAGATTCTTTTGATAACAACATACATTCATTTCTACTGCTTATTTTTGCAGGTTTTTGTACCAATTAAGGAAGAGGTTTTTCCCTGTGTTTCCCTGCCATTTTTTCTAACTTGGAGCTGACTTGTGTTTTTCCTACTTTGTCAGGGTTTGCTTGTGTGGATGTTGCATGTGCCTGTGCAGAGCTGTAATTGAGACAGGAGCACTCTGCAGGGGAGTAACTGTGGGTAGGCACTACACCTAGGAGAAATTATCATCTCTCTGCTTCATTTACTGTGCTTTAGAACTTGAAGATAAGTAATGTTCTGTGCCTAGCAGAGTTTAAATGGAATGATGGGTTTATTTTCTTTTTGCTGGAGCATGAGATGTAGAAGTTAGTGGCTGTGCTGGGGAAGATCCTGGTGTCAGATGCAATCATGTGAATTTCGACATGTTTGTGCAACTAAGTTACTGCAGAGGCTTTTTTTGTTATCAGAATAGAGTCTTAAGAATTTGGGATTAAATAAGATATGCTTATATCCCAACCACCCCAAAGTTCTGCTCATTTGAAGGAACTTTTATATATAATTCATTCATAAACAAGACAAGTGAATAGTTTCCTGAGAGTTTTGCTGATATACCTGTTTAGACCATTGCCAATTCTTGTGATGTTTGGTGCTTTTAAAGCCTTGCTTCCTTGAGGAAGTAATTGCATTGAAATCTTAGACTTTTTTTGTCTTTCTTAAATAAAACCTATTTTTCATATTTGTCCAGGAGGTACATGCACATGTCATCTTGGAGTTCCTAAAGGATTGAAAATCTGGGCTACATGTAAGAGGAACCCAAAATCTCTTCAAGTTTTACAAATGCCCCCATGCTGCCTTCTGTTGTTGAGGGTAGGAGACTGATCCCTGCATTTTGAACATTTGAGACTGTAGTTAGTTTGTAAGAAGAATTGAAATTAGAAAAAGGTTTTTATGGTGTTTACTGCCTACACCCCCTTACATTTGGTTTCAACATGCCAGCTGCCAGTGTTGATTCTGAGCAATGTAAGTGTTCTACTTCCCCTTATGACAGCTTTTCTTTGCAGTTAATATAGATGGGAGAACAAGGAAGTGTATGTATTGATGCAATTCTCTGTGCTCACCACAGTCCTATTCACAGTTGGTTTTGTATTCCTCCGAGTACTGGAGAAAACTGTGCTGTGAAAGAACACAATCAATGTTTTCTGATTTCTTGGTTGGTTTTTCAGCTCTTTTGAAAAAAAAAAAATTGATTTTTGGTGTTAATTTAAGGTTTAGGAGATTAAGATTCTGTTTGTGCAAAGAACAGAGGCAGCATAGAGGGGCACAATTCACACTGTGGTGTTCTCAATCAGGCTGGGGGGGATTTTAGTATTTTTTTCCAAATCCCTTTTGATTTGCAGCTGTAAATTGTCTCATCAATCAACAAGAACAAGCTGGAGACCATGAAGTCAATGAATTTAGACCATCACATGATAGCAGCTTGTAGTACCTTCTGCTTGTGCTGCTCACCTGGGAGGAATGAAGAACCTCCTCAGCTACTGTGGAATCACCTGAGGCAACACAGGTGCCTCCTGCTTTAAGAGGGATGTCTCAAAGGTGTCAGATATCAAGAGCTCCAACGCTGAGGAAATTCTGTCTGATTCTGTTGTCTGATGAGATGGTAAGATGTTAAGATAATGTGCACCACCCACGCCATCCCCGGGACAAAGGGCCGGTGTTATCTTTACAGATTATTGCCAGAAGGTGTTAACTAAAAGTTTTCCTTTTATTAGTGTAAATGATTATCCAAAAATGCAAACTGTAATGGCATTGGTGCATGGAGTTGGGGTTTTTTGGTCTTAAAATGCTTTAGCTATACTGTGAAACAATAACATGGATCAGTCCCACACTGTGACTGGAACAAGTCTTTCTTTGCAGAAAGAAAAATATCTTCTATTGTGACCTGATGTAAGGATAGAGGAGTACTTGAATCTTAATGTCATTTGTCAGTTGTATCATTTTAAAGCACAGTTTGGCCGCTGCAAATGAGCAACTTTTGGCAGCTAGTACCACTGACATTTAATTTTCAAGCATTATTTTCTGCTGGGGTTGTGGGCTTGGGTATTTTCCCTTGTTCAAGTAATGATTAATAATCCTGTTTTCGTGTCTTTCAAGCTGTCTATCATAATAAATTTTCTTGCCTGTACTGGGACACATATGATTTAGACCATTATTATGTTATGATAGTCACTTAGTAGGATTTGTTTTTATTGCTACAACCATTGCTGCTATCAAAAGCCAAACACAGTATCAGTGAAACAAGATAGTGTGCAAAATCAATCCTAGTAAACATTTAAAATGAAAGCAAACATCAGTAATGAAACTGCAGACTGTGTGTTTGCTCAGGAGCAGGGTGGAGGACTGAGGTCACCTGCCCCAGGCACGTCACAGTTTTGGTGATCCACAAGAGGAGAGTTTGGTGAAGTTGATGTTTGGAGTCATGGCACAGATGTTGAGTCAGGAGACTTCAGAGAGATGTCAACACAGCTCTCCTCCCCACACTGCCCGTGGGTGAGAGATAGTGTTTGGGGGAAATAGCTCTGCCTTGGGCTTGCCTAATCATGGGTGAGCCAAGCTCCCATTTCTTGTGCATGTTTGCTGCTATTGGTAGCAGGGTGAAGGAAAGGTTTGATGTTGCTGTTGAAATATGGTAAAATAATAAAGACACTGAGAATATTTACTCTACTTTTTAGTAATGGGCTAAAAATTGATTATTTCCCTGAGGACTTAGCTGTATAAACGTAAATTGAAGCTGCTGACAACAGAGTTGGAAAGTCTATGTGCAGCAGAACTGCATTGCAAATGTATTTGAAGACAGGTTATGTTGTTGAAGGCTCTGTACTAGAGCCAGACAAATTTCTTGAGTAAATTCAGCTATTTTTACCTCTTTGCAACTGGGACATTAATTTTACTCAGCAATCTGTTATGTTTCTTGTCAGAAAAAGTTAAGGGTGTTAAAATTCTATTCAAAAGAGGCTGTAGAGCTGCTGGGTCTTGATGCCAGCCAGTATGGTGTGTTGTGTCTGCTGAATTCTAGTGTGTGGCCTTGCTCTGCCACATTGGAAACTGTTTATGGGGTCAAACCCAGATTTCTGGTTAGTGTTGATCTGACTCTGTGTGTCTTTGGGCCACTTTTAAATGCATGCAGTGTAAGTCAGTTGGTCTGTGATTCCTTTTATTTTTGTAAGCTAATTATTTTATGTATAATTAAATCTCATGAACACTATGTGCCATAATATATAATTGAATAGTTAATGATTTACATATTTTACATTCTACAGCATACCTGAATATACATGATCATTCAAGCCTGGATGATCTACAATACACCTAAATGTGTAGGAAGTTTTAGTAGGCTTAGTGTCTTAGAACACCACAGAATTTTTCTTCTAGTCAGGCCAATATTAAATATTGTCATTCTTGTCATTAAAAAGGTGCCTGTGTGTTTTTTTGTGACAGAAAGGTAAATGGAAGAACAATTCAGATGTTCAAATATTAACTAGCTGCTTTCTCATGCTGTCAGTACGGTAAATTCTATTGCTAAGAACAAATAGGAGCTGTTTTTCTTTGTTGGTCACATTCTTCCAATGGTTTTGACTTGCTTGAAGATTAGAACAAAATTTTTAGAGGGACAGGTTTGCCGTGTTTTCAACTACTTTTCCTCAGCAAAATTTTTAAGACTGTGATTGGAGGCAATTTTTTCTAACATTTCTTCACTGTTGTCTGTAGCAAAGTATGTTCTACACGCAGGCTTAGAACTGTGAGGAAGCTTTTTTGAGCTGGTTTTGCAGAGGACGGCAGTGACATAAATCATTTAGGGAAGAGGTGAGAGAAGAGGTAATAGTTCCCTTATGGTTATCCAAATTTTGTTTCCAGGTTGGCCCAGATTAGAAGAGGGGAAGTTGTTCCTGGTCTCGTTATAATTTTTTTTACCTGCTCAAGCTTTTAGGAAAAATTATAGGTTCAGAAAAAAACTTTAGAGCAATTTAGGACTTCAGAACAATTGTTTATTCTCTGTTAATGATTTTATATCCTTCTCCTCTTCAGAATATACCTGTTGTGCAGGTCCTTTATAGCAGTAGGGCAAGGTCAGGTTGAGTCAAGACTTTATAGACTTTGTTTAAATGTAGATGAATGCACTCTATAGAAGGAGTAGTAACTGTCAGTAGTGATGAAAAGGAGAAAAATTAATTAGGGATGTATCTGTGTCAAATCCATGTATTTACAACTGCCCTTTAGGAATCAAACTCTTGATGTACTGTTTTAGGTTTTGTATATCTGGGAAAAAACTAAATGATGAAGACCCTACTGTTATTTTGCAATTTCCTTTTCAGAATTTGTGGGAACACACCTCCTAAACATACAGGTATTTTAAATAGTTCTTTTCTAGGCTTCTTCAGAAAGCAAGGTTCTTCTACCAGCAATTTCAGAGCACCTGATCTGGATTCCTGCTCTGAGTTGCCCTATGGAGGATGGTTTTGTTTTGCATTAACTGCAGGAAAATTTTTTTGCTTAAAGCAAATGCTTAGAATGTATCCTTAAGTCTCATGTGGAAAAAATCCCCTCTGTTTTATTCCTCTAACTACAACACTGACTTGAATAGTTTGATAACAAATATGCATAATACCAGTTCCATCCAAATATACTTATTTGAGACCAGACAGAAAGTCTGAGCACAGTTTTTTCTGTGTGCACATCTCCTGTGTGGCAGAACTTGGAGGTGAAGGTGAGGCAATTCTTACCTTGTGTAGGTGCTGTTTTCTGTTGTGGGTACTTTACCATCTTAAGTCTGACTTAATAACTTGGCTGCAAAGCAAAAGGGAAAACTGCTAAATATCTGCCCACTATCTGCATGGCTCTTAGCACAGGGGGGACAGATTTAGCAGCTCACAGCTGCTGAAACAGGGAGTCACATCACCCCCGTCTCTGTTCCTGTCTTCTGCCTACATGTTCTCACTTGTGCCAGCTTTGATGCTTGCTGGGATGCTTCAGGCTTTGATTTAACTCTTGAAATATCTGCAAGGTATTCCAGGGGGAAAAAAATCAAACCAACACATCCAAACCCCAAAAAACCATGGTCCATTTTCTGCATTTTTATTGTACAACATTGACTTCATAATGGGTTTCTGTGCTTGAGAGATGTGGGATAAATGGAGAACACAAAAGGAGGGCAGCAAAAGTTGTTCTTGGTAGCTGGAGCTGTTGTGATGGTTCTGACATGTAGCAAAGAGCCTAACCTATGATGATTTTATCAAACTGGGTTTCAGTCACATGTGCAGCTCAAAGGGTTAAATTCCATTACTTCCTGAGCACCTGCAAACACATGTGAGTTTTATGTCTGATGTTTGTGAGTGCTAAAATAGAGCCATGCATGTACTCACATATCCTACAATGCTTTCTTTGAAGTGAAATGCATCGTGTGTGGGTCTCTGAGCTGCTCAAAGGGCTGACTGCTGCATTTCATTCATCCAGCTGTAAACGGCAGATTTTTCTTAGTAAATGTTTTCAGGATCCACCTTGTGTTTCTGATGAACTGACTTGTGGGTGGAGATTGGAGGAAGAAAGTATTTTGATGTGCTCTTCCCTTGCAGAAACATTTAAGTCTTGAATTAAAAAAAAATAATAAATCAGGAAATGATCACGTCCACGTTGTGTTTCATATTGAAAAGATTTTATACCTTGAATCCTAATTCTTGTATTGGGTGTAACAAGAATTCCCCTTTTTAAAATGAGGACTTCTTTGATGGACTTGTCATATTGCAGTGAATTATGGAATTCTAGTAACAGCCAAGATCTTCAATGTCATCCCAATCTGAACTGAAACCTATTTAGTTTCCAGGAGAAAATAAACAAATGGAGACTCAGGCTCTGGGGTCTGCTCCCAGGCAAGGCCCTGTGCTTTCAACTGCCTGTGTTTGCACAAGGGTCTAAATGTTCCAGTTTGGATTCTGCTTTTCTTTACTTTCTCATTTTCTCCTCTGAGACTTCTTCTGCTGGTTTTGTCTTCTTGGGAATATCCTTCTCTTGGACATTCTTTCTGCTGTTATTGTTTGGATGCTTATGTGTTCCTCTTCCCTTTTTTCCTTGTCTTTTCCTTTTGCTCTTCTTTTTTCCTCCTTTTACAGGTATTTCTTGATATACAAAATACCTTTAGCTTTAGCCCAGCTTCTGGTGGACAAATGGTCACAAGGGAAATGTGCAGATGGCTTAAACAGATGTTCCTGTCAAAGTCAAAATATTTAACTCCTGAATTCCTGCTAGACAGTGCCTCTGGTGAATGCTGCCAGAATGGTACCAGGGACTTGTGTGGTTCCTTTTCACATTGCATTACTTTAACCTCCACCTACGAGCTTTCAGGAGAAATGAAGGCTGCTGAGAAAAGCTTTTATTATTTTCATTGCCATGTTAATCTGGAAGTCAGTTAATAAAGATCTGTGCTTGTGCCAAAATGGGAGAACTGGTTTGAACTGGATGAAGAAATCCATCCTGAGTTCTCTCTAGCAAGGCCTGGGTGAGTTTAATTTTAATCAACATATGCAGATTGTCACTGTTGGTTTGGTTTTGGGTTTGTTTCTGGAGTTGTTGTTTTTGGGCATTTTTAAAGTTGGGTTTTATTCCCTCTGTGCCAAAACTGAAGATGAAATGTCAAGATATTCAGAAAAGAAATTGTGTGTGCTCTGGGGAATATTATTTGAATATAAATATATCCTTTATGCAAGTTGTTTTTCATATTTTCTAATACTGTTATATTTAAATCAAGTTATTTTTCGTAAAGTTGTGATTTGAATTATCAATCCTTTATTTAATCAGGGAAGATATACAAATAATTACTAACTGACAAAATAGTCTAATAAAAATAGATGCACATGAGTACAGTCATCATGAGCTAAAAATGCAAGATTATGACTGACTTTTAGAAAGTGAGCTCCTTGTGAGTGCCTTTCAAGTGTTGGAAAATGTACAATTTCAGAGTTCAGATGCTTTAATAAGAAACAAGTTAAATACTTGAGTGAACTAATCCGTAGGCACAACAGGAACTTGATGGTATAGTAGGTGGTAAGATTCATTTATGATAAGTTATAATGGAATTTCCCTGGAACTGTATATTCCACCTACTTGAATTCACATTACTTTAAAAGACTGGCAATGTGCAGCAAATGCCAAGACAAAAAAATTGGCACGTTATTGTAAAACATGGAACTAAGTATATGCCTAAGCCACTGGCTGTAGCTCTTGGGAGTTCTGGTGTACCCTGTGGTCTCTATATGTTGAACTTGTGGTTCACACTTAAACATTTGTATTTGTCCAGAGCACTGAGCTGGATGTGTTTTAATTCAGAGCATGGGGTCTGCACAGAGCTGGAAGTGCTGCATGTCCTTCTTGAGATGAAGTCACATTTATTGTACCCAATAACTGTGGTGATGTGTTAGAGCTTTTCAGAATTCCTTTTTTTTTCCCTCCTGTTTATTTTACAATTATATATAGGAAGAAATTCTGGAAACATTTGAAGTAATTGGCATATTAAAGGGGCAGGGTTGGTTTTAATGAAAAACAGTTGGTTTGGGCCACTTTGATTATTAATGGAATTTTAGTGCAGTGTTGTGCTACTCAGGACAATCTCTTTTAGCTTTTAAATGTCTCTGCAGATTGAGGGACACTTATTTGGGCATTAGGAGTAATTATCACGTTAATCCCCTTTTTAATACTAGTAATTCTAGTTTTGACAAAATGACTCATGTGCATTTCAGTTCAAGCAATTGAAAAAACCTCAGTAAATCGTGTCCTTCCAGGTAGTGATTTGTTGCCTGGAAATGTGCTCTTCCTTCTTCTTTATAGCTTCATTAAAAGACAGGTTCTATAAATACTTCATTGAAGACAGTTCAAGAAAATAAAAACATTTAAAAATTCAAAATAACCCTCCCCAAACCCACAGAAAAAAAACAAACAAACAAAAAAACCCCCAAAACAAAAACCCCTAAAGAAACTCTGGGGCATAACTTCTTTTTACTTGACAATGTGCAATTACACTTTTGCATCCTAACTTGTCTTGTGAGTGAAGAGTCATTCCAGATGATTTAGCTTTTCTTGCTTTTTGTGAATACAAAGCTGTTGTTCAGATTTTGGGAATATCATGTGGGCTACAAGTCTTGGCTCAAATTTCAGTAGTAGGTACATTTTTCTGAGAAACTGGATGAATAAGTGATATTGAAATATGTGATGTAAATGTTAATACAGCTGATAGACTTAGGTGACATCTACCATATAGTATTATCGTGAAGAGAAACTAATGTAGATGGATAAATCTACTTCCCAGAGAGTCTTCAAGTTGTTATTTTTAAGACCTTATTATCCTACAGCACAGAGGCAGCCCAATCTTAAGGAGATTTCTATTGAAAATCTGCCTTATTTCCAGGTACATGTGAATGAGCAGGAATGATGATTATGACTCTCAGGTGTGGGTGTTTAAAACTGTCCATCATTTCCCCAGTTTCAAGTTTCACTCTGCAGGGTGCTGAAATTTGTGTCATCCAGAGAGGCAGGAAAGCTGCCTGCCTGAGGCCAGTGCAGCTCTCAACTGGGCACCGCTTTGTTTTGCTTGATGATTCTGATTGATGTGTGTGTTTAATTGTCATCTTCCTGGCATAAGCTGGCAGAAAGGATTTTCTTAGTTGTCACAGGGAATAGATTGAAAAGGTTGTGCTCATCTCTTCTTGATTCTCCAGCTCAACGTGCTGTTACCACAGTAATGAGGAAGTGGTCCCGTTTGGTGAAGGTGGTGGGAGTTTTTGTCTGAGCATTTACTGGTGAGGGGGGTGGGATTGTAGGGGGAGTGTCACATCGGTGACAGAATAATGGTGGTGCAGCTCACATGTTGAGAGCAATTGTTTATACTGTTACCCCTGGGGACTGCTTGTGCCTCCTCATCAAGCCCAACCCTCCCTGTAAAAGAATATTTTCCCCGGAGTCTAAAACCAATTGGTCAGAAACACATATACAGATCTTTCTGACATTAGTAAGATCATTAAGACTGTTGATTAACTTAACCAAAGTAGCAGTTTAACTGGTACTCTTGTGCTGGTTTCTTACCAGCTGATCTTCATATGACATTTCTGCCATGTTCTGTAGAAATTTTTGGTACTTCACAACATGCTTGAGAGAAGCAGCCTGTTGCTCTTTGAGATTCTGATTCATGTTTTATTTAACACTGCAGATGAGGAAGATGCTGGTTTGCACCACTATTGTGCCTGATTTGGCAGAAATTCTCCTGTGATCCCAGTAAAATGGAACTTGCTCTAAAGGATGAGGTGTTTGGAGACCAGGAGAGCTGTAATGTGATCACTTGCTTTTGCTGTAAGATGAAAATAATACAGCTACCTATTGTTTTAAGTGCATTGCTGTCTCCAGAGGAAATCTTTCCTTAGTGTTATATATTAATAGGCTAAGTTCAGCTGCAGGGCAAGCAGAATGAACTGGAAAGATAAAGAAGCCACACCCGGGTCTGTGATGGCTGAAATTGCTCCAGTTTGGGGCTGCTGCTGTTGGGTCGTGTTCATCCATAGAGCCCAGGCTTGCAGGAGGTGCTGTCTGGTTTCCAATAAACTTGCTTTGCAGAATAGCTTCCTACATGTGGGGGATCTTTGCATATATAACATAAAATAATTTAACATTTTCTGGTTATATTTTCATTAAAGGGATTGCATATATTTAGTTGTTATAATCTGCTTTTATTAGTGAAATCTGTTAAGTACTGTAGAGTGCAAGAATAGACAGGGCACTCATGTGTCTGTACTCCTGTGGCTTTGTCCTCAGCTTATTACTGATAAATGATCTGTCACTTTCAATTTTGGTGATTTCAGACTATGTCTTGGACTGCTTACTGTTCCAAAAATAGTTCTGATGAAATTCAGTTAGTGTTAGGTGGAGTCCTGAAACACCAGGGCTCCCAGGCTTGAAATCCAGCAGCTGCATGATACAGGAGTTTGGAAAGCACACCTTTAAGGAAGGGAGGTCACTGTCACTATGACAGTGTTTAAACCCCATTTTTTGACAACGTTGCAGAGCACTCAGGTGAAGAGCTGAAAGTCAGTGCTCAGGTTTTGCTTTCAGGGTCATCATTCCTCAGTGAGGAACAAATCCTTTCTGCACTGGGAAAACCGGGATAGAGAGCAGCAGTGCACTCTGTCACTGTCCACTTCAGCTGCAACATCACTTCCAAGTGTTGGAATCCAAAGTAACTTACCAAGCTTCGGTGTTTTGTTAGCTCGGATGTAGGTGAAGTACAGGTAGGGAACTTCAGATGCAAAATCATTCATGCACAGAGTCCCCAGGGGGTTTGGAGGAATGGAGTTCTTGGCAAGGGCAAACCCCGTCTTTAGACAAAAGGTCATGTGTAAGTGACCTTCTTTTGTTGTTTATTTGCATTATAAGTGAAACATCTAAAGTGAGATGCTTTGTAGAAAATGATCTAAACCAGCGGTGCTCAGGCATGTATTACAATCTATTTGGTGCTTTTATCCACAAGGAAGTTGGATGGCAAATGGAAGCAGTGCAGGGTTCAGTTCCGTGGCTGTTGAAGTTTGTTTACTCTGTCAGGAGCTGGTGCTTGTCCAGGGTATCAGGTTTCATCACTTGGCGTGTAGCTTTACAAATCATCAATTGCAAAATCTGATTGATTTCCATCATTAAGCAGAAGATGCTTATCTTTGTCTCGCGGACTGATTAGACTTAAAATTTTGCTATTTTCTGAGAATGGAAAGCTGCTTTGTGTAGTTGTTGAAAATGTAACTGCAGGGGGGAAAAAGCCTCAAACAACAGAAAACCAAACCAGCCACAGAAGTGGTCTTTGGCAGTAGAAATGTAATAGAAGGAATTGTATTTATGTCCCATTTAAAGAACATCAAAGCAGTTAGATGTCTTGAGATAACTCCGTGTGAGATGGAAATGTTAATGATTCACGAGGCTGAATCTCATTTAAATGTGAAAATCCTTTTGCGTCCATATTATTGCCCTTCTTTTCCTTGTCCTGTGTCCTTTGCCGAACTTTTGGTGATTCTGTTACTGTTTTTGTTCCCTAAGTTACTGAGTAAAGTTCTGGAGAATAGGATAAATATTTTCTTTTAGTCAGTTTGCAATAGTTGTTGTAATATTAATCTTTTCTTAGAGTAGAGCACAGAAGAGATGAAAGGAATGTATTGTTCCTTCTTGTGCTCAGGGCATGTTTTATGTGCCCTTATGCCTCACACCTTCCACTTGTGATCAGCTGCTGCTAAGACGCTTTCCTGAATAGATCAAGTAGCCCCAAACCTCATAAACAGTCTCCTTGCTCCCTATTTAACAAGAAGTGCTACTGTTTTCCTAATCCTATTATGTTCTTTGCAGAGTACACTTAGTTTCCCAACCACTCATGTGGACCCTTTCATTTTCTGTTTGTGCCTTACTGTAAGCAAAAGAAATACATTTGAAATAGCAAAGGTGAAAAAACCCCAGAATGTTTAATGATATTACATTCAAACTTAGTGAGCCTTTACAGATTTTTGGAGGTCATATTTTTATTGTGTGATTCTTCCCTGTGGTATTTGGCTCTTGCCAAATGACTGAAGGTTCTGCTTGAAACAGGCACAACATCACAGATTATAATTTTACCGTTCAAATTATTAGAAACCAAGACTAAAATAATTATGAAAAGCAGAGTGTTCTTTATTTTCTGAATTTTTGGAGTGTGTTTGGCAACTTTTATCCTGCAGATGTGTTAGGTAGAAAGTTTTTGTGACATTCTCTTGTAATCATTTGAGTTTGACACCTAAGTTTTTGGGAGGAAGACATCTGTGGCAGTTTTTGGTCTTTGCTGTAGTTGTGCCTGAAAGGAGCCCTTTTCACCCAATCCTGTGTAAATTGAAATCCTGTGACTTGGAAAGATGTGACAACTGTAAGGGGGCAGGAAAGTAGAATGTGAGGCTGAGTAATAAAGATAATGAATGGCATGGAGTGGGCATGTTAATATTACAGCTTCTGGAACTGGAGACGAAAATCTCTGTGTAAGAGGCTCACACAAATAAAAAGGGAAGGATGTCCTGTGATAAGAGAACAGATGATTGACCATAATGGGTGAGGGAGGAAAGTGAGAAGGAAAGTTTGCGTCAATATCTTCATAATGGTATAGAGAGAGATTTGGGATCAATCTACAGACCAGGGCAGAGAAAATCCAGCTCAAGCCAGAATGATCTGAGAGTACCTTTATGGCCCTTCCTTAATGGATTTTGCTGGTTGGATATTTGAAATGCTTCTTCCAGGCAAGGAAGCAATTTCTTTCAGTAATTTCTTTCTTTCTTTAAAACTCAGAATATTCTGCAGTAACATCACAGGCTTGGACATCACTAATGCAAATCATTGGGTCTTTTACATGGAAAGGCTTTCAAAAGGATCTGTGATTTCTTTTTTCTTTTCATTACCTGTGATCTGTCCATGTGCTTACTTTAGAGTCCTTAGTACTGGAAGTGCAGCTCTAGGATTCTTGAAGAATAAATTGAGTGTGAATGGTGGATAATTCTCATAGTTCCATTTAAAAGATAAAGGATTGGAATAACAAAAGCTTTCTTTTTCCTAAGTGTCGCCTAGACAAAATTTACTTAATGTTACACAAATATCAGTGAGTCACGAAAAATCTCATTTCTTCTCACCATACACTTTTCAGAGAAGATTAAAATATTCTTTTATAGTTCTTCACTTGCTATAGAGTCTGCCAGAAATGTTTGATTACCCCAGTGATTATAAAAAGCAATGTTTTCATCTGGTTTCTATATCCTATTAAAGCAGAAGTCAGTAGGGAAATTATTTATTCTTTCCTTTCAGTGTTGAGGGTTGGCAGGAATGCTCTGTGAACTTCAGTCAGATTAAAATTAATAACTATATTTTCTGTATTCCATCTGGCTAAATTGCCATGAAAGCTTTGTATTTTCTTCTGTTCCTGTGCATGGACACCCTTGTTCAAGAAGGATTAATGTGTTTGGTTAAAAATGTTTAATTTTAATGAAAAGAACTCAGTCATGAAATTGAGCATGACTTCTAATTATTGCCATAAAAACTTAGTAGCAAGATGTCATGACCAAGTGGAGGTTTCCTAATGTAGGAAAATAGATGTAAAGCTCTGTACAGTGCAGTGGACCAGAGACCAAAATGTAGATTTAAGGTGATGAAGGTGTTGGAGGAGTTTTAGTGGTGTTATGACAGTTCTGTCCTTTGATTTCAACAATGCAGAGCAACTGCTTTTGAAAACCACTGTCTGTAAAGTGGTCAGTGCTGAGCCAAAGTGATGAACCACTGAGTGGAGAAAAAACCATGTATTTTAGCCTAATGTGTAGAGGATAAGAGTGAGCATCAACTAAAGCAAAGACACAGTATGGCAATTGAGATTAGAGTCCTCTGATGGTTTCACAGTAAATAGGATAAAACAATGCAAGTTATATACCATCATTCCTCACAGAGGACTGAGCAGTGTTACTGTCCTGATTCTCCTTTCTAGTGGTTTCTCTGGGGTGAATCCTTCTGTCACCAGCTTCAATATTTCTGTAACAATATTTTTTCTGCTACAAGAGCCATGAACTATCCTCTACACCAGCAGTGAAATAGACCCCCCTGTCTTCCTCAAAGTGCATTGGAAACCTTTTAAAGTGCAAGTCAATATACCTTGAGCAGTTAAATTTATATTATCTGGATGTAACTTTTCTTTATCAGCAGAGTAAGTGTTTTTGTAATTTCTAGAAACTTGAGGGTTCATTAATGTGAACACACAAATAATATTATAATGTGCATACTGGGCGAACTGTCCTAGCCATGTATGTTCATAAATGTATGTTCATTATGTGCCAAATAAGGAATTGTGAAAGTAATTTATCACTCTGTATGTCAACAGTCAAGAGAGTGGATTTAGAGGACAGTGTCATTTAATACTATTAATTTAATACTTAATTTTGAGGAATATTTGATTTCCTGTCATTTTTTCTTTTTCAGCTTCTGTAACAAAAACTGGTTTAAAATAGCTCAAGTTATATGGAAGAGGAAATCCCCAAACAAAATACCTGTTAGAGAGAGTTTCCTAACTTCCTTGTTTGTCTAACTGTGATTCAGTTTGGTTAATGCTGACTCAGGTGTAAATATTATTTTTTTTCTTCTTATTAATGTTCCTGGTTTCATGTGGATACTCCCATTGACCTGATTCTTCTGTCAAGGGGTTTTCATACTGTGACTCAGGAGCAATGCAAGCAATGTGACAACTACAGGAAAACACCTCTTACTATCAGGTAAGTTGATATTTACATTTTGTTTATTCCTTCAGCTGAGAAATCTGGAAGATTTGCCAAACGTTAAAACTTGCAAGTCTTAAAGCTTCCTCTCACCTGAGCAACATTCATGCCACAGTTAATGGGGCACATTCTGAAATGAGGAATGTTCAGAGGCCTGACCTGAGGTGAGGAACAAGTTGTGCAGGGGAATGCTGACACTGCTGAGCAGCTTCACAGCTGCAGCTTCGTACCTGCACTGCTCCCCTGCTGCCCACTGTGTCCAGGGTGCTCTGGCCATGCCACTGCAGCCACATCCTTGTGCCTGAGCACAGGCTGGCACAGCCCCAACAACTCTGCAATTCACACTTCTCACATCTCTGTGAGGTTTCTTTATGCCTGTGCTTCCTGTACAAGAAAATGTCTTTTCTTGGCACTGCTGCTGGCTGTTTCAGGCTGCTGCTGGTACTCTGGTGGTGCTGCAGTGACCCTCGCTAGTGGCCATCATTCGGACAGAAGAGGTTTTTCCCACATCAGGATAAAAGTCTTATTTGTTATTTCATCAAAGTATTCCTGACCAGCTTAGCTGCGTACCTTGTTTTCTGTGCAAATCTTCATGTTTTTCCTCTTTAAGTGAATTGCACTGCTTTAAACAACATCAGGAAAACCGAGCAGTAGAGCCACAGAGTCGTGGTCCAGTGCTGTGCTGTATGTTCTTGTTGTTTGCATCAGCCTCAGTAAAACTGAGTGAATACCCATGAATTGTCCTGGACTGTTTCAGTGGAAGGCAGCAGGAGTATTTGCTCCAGTTCTGTTCCTATAGTCAAGTTCATAGACAACCTGGAGCTCTTTAAGGTAAAATAAGCAAAGGGGGATGATGTTGGTTTCTATTCAGATGGGTGAAAAATCTCTCCTCTTACTTGCAGACCTCTTTAAGCAATTGGCTTCTACAAAAATCTTGCTGTAAGACAAACTTTAATGCACATCACTGATAAACAAGGAAATCAGGGTCTTTTTTGGCCTCACCTCTTTCTAACTCCTCAGCTATTTCTTTATTATTGGAAGAGAGAGGTGCTAAAGGGACTCCCCATTTGTGCACTGAATTAATTCCTTCTGTTTTTTGTAATGAATTGATTTTCCCTTGTACACCAGGCAAAGCTTCACCCTTCTAGGTTACATCTTCTTTTCTGTCTGCTCTGAGTCCCTGCAGGAGAGGAGTGGCAGGCTGTGTCCTGGCAGAGGCTGGTGCCAGGACATTGTGCAGCTCAGGGCAGCCTGTGTGACATCGCTGTCCTGGAGCTGTGTCAAACACACCATGGACACTTTGTAATTTGAAGGCTAAAACTAAGATCTGCCTCAGCATTTGCAAGCAAGAGCCAAGAGGTAGAAACTCAGAAAGCAAAACCAAACCAGCCTTTTAAGCAGTGTCAGGAGGTTTCTGTAAAATTTGCCACAGGCAAAATCTGACTTGTTCATTTTACAAGATGTTTGACTTTCTGTGAAGTCACATTTTGGAGCTCTATGCCTTTGACTTTTCTTGGAAACATTTTGGGAGACTTTATATATGATGGTTTCAGAAGGCTAAGAACCAAGCATTTCATTGCCCTGCATAAACCTGGCATTGGAAATATGTTTGTACAGCTGTCACCTTTGTCCCTTAAGCTATTCTCTTCTGTGGTCACTGGGTGTTTTTCAGTGTCTGTCAGATGACAGCCCAGGAAGGGACACACCTTGTGGGAAAAGATTCTTTAAGTCTGTGCCCTTTTGACACTGTTCTGACTGGAGCAATGGCCAGAAAACCTTTCTGGCCATTGTGAGTTCAAAGACAGTTCATTTCTAAATAAAAATTTAGTTTTTTTGGGCAGCAACTAGAATTTTAATGTGTGTATCAGAATTAAGTAGCAAGAAGACACTTGGTTAAAAATTTATCAATTTTTATAGAATGCATTTTGGTGTGTGCAGGCTATAAAGGGATTCAAAATTAAATATTGTCTGGATCTTTTTGCACAGTTGCAAATACAGTGCAACAACCTTCTGGCTAAATAATTTATGAAAATAAACACCTAAAAGTGAATTCTTAAGCCTTCCTTGTTAGTGACGTCAGCTCCATCTGTCAGCAGTAAAAATACAAATTCACAAAGTTAAGCAGTTTGGCCATTTAGAAATAAAATCGGAATTATCTCCAGAAGGGAATAGGCTTTGTTCATTTATATTCTTACTCTGTTTCTCTTTCCATTTGAGGCGAGTTGCCAGAAAATGTATTTAGTATACCAAATGTGTGCCTTTCTAGTGTTGTATCACCCTATCTTACATCTTTATCTTGGGGTCTTCTGATACTTTTGAAGAAAGCAATGCCCGGGAAAGTAATCAAGAGGTTCTGGGGCAATCCTTAGTTGTATTATGTACTTTTCCATTTTACTGTCCTGGTTTAAAGCTGTTCTGCAGTACCACTGTGTGAAAGTAGTGGCTGGGTAAAGAGATGCTTAGAAATAATTTTTTTTTGCTAATACAACTGCTGCAAATTACATGCTGCTTTCTTTAGTTCTACTTTAATCTTTTTTCTACAGCATGAGAAGCAAATGAAAAATGTGAATATTCTAGGGAAATATGTGATGACTCTCTTTTCTTATTCAGAATTTGTTTTGGATTTTTCTTGCTTTTCCCCATGCTGCTCTTCAGTGTTTTTTATCCATGGGCACAGAAACAGGCAAGGCAATCAAAACAGGATGTGGAGCACTTATCCTCAAGATGCTTTTGGGCAGTGGAAATCACAGTTAATTGCAGCTGAGCAGTGGCATTTCTGATACCATCACTTTCAGGCATGGTGTATACATTTTTACAAAAGCTGAGATCCGTGTATTTCACTAACAAACAAGGAAATAGATCTCGTGCAAGGGATTAAAAGGAATCTTTCTCTTTATATGTGCTTGGGTTGTTCATTTGTGAACACACCAGCTGTGGTTTCTTGGAAATCTTATCTTGGTGTACCCTTTCAAAGAACAGTGAAAAGCTCAGATGAATGCAGTCTGTGCTGGCAAGAAGCTGAGAAGTCCCCCATGAGTTTTATGGAAAAGCTTAAAAATGGGTTGAGGGATTCCACTGGCTGGGATTTTTATTTTTTAAAGCCTTTTGATTATGCTAAAACCTGGTTTGGTAAATGATTCCATATAAAACTCAGGCTTCATTACCATTTGAAGACTAATTTTCGTACGTTTTGCCAGGTATGTCACCTGCTGCCATTTATTTAAAGCAAAGATGACTTGCTTGTTTCACTTTCTTTTTGAAGTGTTTTCTGCTGATTTGAATATACATACACTTAGAACCAAGTGATACAAAGGGCTCAAATGACCTTGCCCTCCTGCCTCTTAAGAATTTATTTTGCGTGACTTGCTGTGTGTTGGAGGGGCTGGAAAAGCAGTTTTATCAACTGCTCTTGTCAAGAGTTGACAAAAGTTGTTTCGAGTCAAGGGTTATGCAGATTAATCATGAAATCATTAGCTCTGCCCAGGCATGTGGTTAAGGGGGAGGCTCAGATGTCACTGGGTAAACAACTGCAGGGAAACCTGGAGCTAATAAAATGTGGAGAGCAGGTACCTCACTCAGCAGATCCGGGTCAGGAGTCCTGAACAGTTTTTCACTTTCAGCCCTTGAGGGGTGTGTCCATGTCACACGCTGATGACTAAAGCCTTCGGAGTGCTCTGTGGGGCTATAAATACTGAGTGCACTATTTTGGTTGCAGTACCTGTGAGGCACTGAGGGAAGTTCTCTGTCTCAGGAGCACTATTCCTGCCTGGCACCTGCTTTGAGGCTGCCAGCACGTCCCGTGCCCTGTCCTACTGAACCACATCATGTGCAGCTCAATGATGCAGAGGCAAACAAGGCTGGTTTGGTTTCTAAGTTTTTATTTGTCAGTCAAATGTTAACCAGTGAGATTTTCTAAAAGACTTCAGCACAATCTGGAGGCTGTTTTCAACTATTTTTTATTTCCAACAGAACAGACCTGTGATGAAGAACATTATTGTTCTTTGCATAGCATTGCTGTGTGTAGTCTTAATTGCTGAAAAATACTAATTCATTTTCACAAACCTATATATAGTGTAGGTCAGCATAGTGAACAAGTCTTTTTTAGATGTCAGCATGTCTGTACAGTTGTCAGTGTGTTAGGCAGGCATTAGAGATTAACCCTAGTTAACTTCACGTGCAGGGTAACAGGTATTTTTTTCACCATCCTTTAATTTTTGGAGTGGCTACAAGAGGAAAGAACTGAAGTAGACATGTTTTACTTGCTGTCATCTTGTAATATTCCTACTTCCACCCTTAAATTTTACCCATTATATTCCTATTCTTAACCTTGTACTGGATTTGATTGCTTATGTGGGCAGAGTCAAGGAAAAGACATGAGAGAGATACCTGGCTTGGGGGGCTGTTTTGTCTCTCTTAAATGAAGTTCAGTCTTCTGGGGTGGGCACTGACAGGATAAACATGCTAACATTGCCAAGGAGAGCAAAGCAAAGTGTTCTCAGGTGCTGAGCTTTGTTCTGATGCTCTGAGCTTTGTGAAGGAACTTCTAAAAGCCCCCAACACAGATACAGGTGGGCAACATCTAAATTTTAGGCAAAACTGCTGCTTTGAACAGACTGTGTATGCCTTTGACAGCTTCTGGGTCCTGAAAGAGAAAAAAACCAAAAACAAAAACAAAAAAAACCCCCATCCAGAAAAAACTTCATATTTTTGGCTTGGTCGGTGCTGTGTTGGGTTTTTTTGGCAGGGTTATATAGAAGGAGCTGTACTGACTGCAAAATAGGAAAATCATTTGAAGTCTTTTAAGACAGGGATTATTTCTCTGTGTCCTGGGGACTAATATGAGGATTTGACAGTTACCCTTGAAGGAATCTGAACTATGGGACATTTGAGGAAAGAGCCAAGGGACTGGTGGGAACAGCATTCTGGCAAGTGCAGCTGCAAAAACATGAAGCTGTTTCTCCCTAAAGATTTGGAAGAAAATATCGGTGTTTCCTTTCACAGCAAATCTTGGGATGTGTAAATGGAAAAGAGGAAGACAAGGGAGCTTTTAGTCTGCCTAACAGTATTTCTGAAGGGAGTTTGTTAAAGCTTGTGAGTCATATGATGTTATCACAGAGTATTTTTTCTTTGATTTCTTCTCTTAATTTCCATTCTGACAGCTTAAGTCTGGGTGAAAGAATTTTTCTCTTGCTCTTACCTTTCCTTTTGTTCTAAAGTAGCTCCAATAAAACATTTGAAACTTTTCATGTCCTTTCATGTTTGAGAGGAAGACTTTCCCTGTCATCTCGGCTGAAGGCCTGTACTTCAGCATTCCTAGAAGAGATATTTCTGTGCCACCATTATCTTTTGGATTGATGGTGGCCTCTTCTCTACCCTGTATCTCTTTAGAGAGATACTTTTGTGATAATGCACCTGCTTGCTGTCAAAATATGAGCGGGGCAAGACTGAAAACTCCTAGTATAGTAAGAAGGGATAGAAATTAGCCCCACTTGAGGGATACACACCCTGTCAAAATATGAGCAGGGCAAGACTGAAAACTAGTATAGTAAGAAGGGATAGAAATTAGCCCCACTTGAGGGATACACACACAAGCAGAACCAAACCCAACTTTTAGGGAAAGTGATATCTTTACTTGAGTGTTGTAAGCTCTCCTTTGTTCCAAATCTTTCTGAGTAACAAAATGAAAGCTGTTTTCAGTTCTGCTTTCCACAGAAATCCATCCACAGAGGAGGGAAGAACACGAAAAACACAACTGTGCTTTTAAATAATAGTTTTCTGAGATGAAGTGCTATTGTCAGAAACCACATTCAGCAACACTATTAGCTGGAGACATGGAGGTAAAAGCAAAACTAAAACCAAGGGGAAGCATTATGTCTGTTGGCCCTCAGACCACACAATTAGTGCAGTGGTTGGTTGTGGCATTTTAAAGCTAGGAATTAAGAAATTATTGGAGTGTTGGTAACTTTCCATAATACCAAATGCACAGGGGCTGATTTGTTGGTGATTAAGACAGAACCTGTTATTTCCAGAGATCTAGTGAGAGTGTGGGGATGAGCTGCTGTTTTCTATCCCCCTCTCTGCTGAAAGAAATATTGTCTTTCACAAAATCAGACATTATATGGCAAGGTCTTTACTTTCTGATCAGAGGAGGCTGTGGATTTGGGCGGGAGAGGTCATGAGATGTGTTCTAAAATGAGGGGTTTTTTTTGTGTTGTGGCCTCTTAAATCAGATTCCTACACATTGTAAATGAGGCAAGAACAGAAAGTCTCAGCTGGAAAGGAATTTTACCTGTTAAAAACAATAAAACCCCCCCGCTTACTTGCTCTCTTTTGTATGATATAGGACATCATACCTGCAGAATCCATTCCAGTTCCCAGAGTCTTCTCTAAGAACTAAAAGGAAAGACTTATACTCCCTATTATAGCCAAGGAGATGTTGATTGAGACAACATTTTATGTCCATCGTTTTGAACAATATTATTATCTGCTTTTTGCCTTTCATGTATTAATACCAGATTTGCTGAGAACAGTAGTTTCATGAGCTACTGGCTTGGTTGGCAGAGCTGCCCTGACAGTTCCCTTGCTTGCCCTCCCCTCAGTTCAGCAGCCATTCCTGTGCTCTTTGTGTAGTGTTGATCTATACAGACTGTTGACACCACCACAAAAAACTGTGTGTGCTTCTATGAAAAACAAACCCAAACAAAAGCAAAAAAACCACTTGATCTTTCTACTGATCTTCTTTACAGAACAGCTGGAGTTGTTCTGGTATTAGTTCATTGCCACACATGGACACAACAGGTGACCCAGCTCAAACTGACTTTGCTGCTAATATGTCATGAAGCTTTACTGAGGGTTCATGGTATTGTTTCAGTTTCCATTTTCCACAGGAGACTCTCACTGTGTTTTCATGCAGTCACGAGGAAACTGTCTCCAGAGCTGCTGGAGAATTAAAGCGTTGCTCTTCAATATTGGCTAAATATTTAAGGGAATTAAAGTCATCCAGCACAGTGGATTCTAAGAAAAGCTCAACTGCTTGTAGTGAATACCATTTCATTTCTTGTGTTGCTGGATTATGTTGTCAGGCAGGGACAGTTTTTGTTGTGGAAGGTGGCTTATTGTGAGTAAGAGTATATAGAGTAAGAGTATATATATATATAGAGTAAGAGCTAATTGACAGGGGCCAGATTAACCCCTCTTCTGGAGGGCCCCTGCCAAAGCCACTTTGGAAATACTAATAAAGGCTTAACTCATTCTCTACAGACTAATCTTTCCAATATCCTTCTATAGGAAATGAAGTTGTTTTGGGATTTCAGATTAACTCAATTCTTGTATGCCACAATTTATTTCACTGTGGTGTTTTTCATACACAGATATTTTCTACTGGGGTGCCTCCCAGCTGACTTGTCCTTGCTGGCCTGACAATGCAGATCCATAAAATACTCATTATTAGCAAAGGTTCCAGTTTGAGAGCATGGATTGACTTGTACCCCTCCAAAGGTGTGAACTAGGAGTATCTGAAGCTGTTGCAGTGTTGAGCCAGACACTGAGTGCAGAACTTGGGCTGCAGTTTCTGCTTAATATCATACTTTGGTTTCCTGTTGAGCTGGAATTAAGAATACTTTTATCACTGTGATCCTATTGTTATCAAAGCATTTGTGTAGGCAGTCTTTGATGAGAAGCTGATAGGGAGGTAGAACAGCAAATAGCTCTAGGTGCACAAGCAAAAGATACCTTTTGTTTCAGAGTATCTAAAAGCCATGTCTTGTCGTCTTTGTGACTGAATTTTCTATTTCAAGAGCACTGTGAAGAGGCTTAATGCCTTTCTGCAAGATCTCTGTTGTTCACTCATACAGTTTTCTTCCTGTCTTTTCCCTTAACATTAGAGAACAGCCTCTTGCTGTTTGTGGAGGCACTAATCAGTGGGTTACATTAGCACAGCATTTCTTCATACATAGTGAGAACATGTCGTGATGTGTGTTGTTTCACCACAGAGAGCATCACAGAGCAAATATCTGCTTAAAATGCAATTAAGGGCTACAAAGCCTGAAAGATGAACTGCCTGGGGAAACAAAGTTTACTTTGCAAAGGAGCAAAGAGAACATTGTGAATGCCGTGTTCAAAGTGCTTCTTTGAAAAAAAGGCAACAAACTTCAGTACAGTTGAACACCTGCGTAGCAGAAGAGCTATTCTCAAACATTTGGAACTTGATTAGTCCCTCTTGGGGTATTGTCTTTGGTCTCTAGTACTTCAGGAGAGTTTAGCTTCTGATTTAGGCCATAAGTATATGTGCATTGATACTGGTACTTTAGAAACCATAGTCTAATCTTTTAAGGGATCACTATGGACCAGAAATTCCCACCCTTCATTTTGTTTTGTGTTTCCATTTTCAATGGAACAAGCTTTACCATTCTCATCCACTCTCTCTGCTGTCCTTTCCTGCCCTGAAACACACTGCTTGCTTGTACTTTGTGGTACTGACACCCTCCTCCTTCCACAGCAATTTTCTTTTCCCTTAACAGACTTTATGCATTAATGATGGTAATAAGAAATAACATAGCAAAAATACAGGGCTTGTGACTCTCAGAGACTATCAGCCATTTTTCATGAAGATTATGGGAATGGAAAACCCAATTCTGTTTTCTGGATTCTGCCCTGTGTTACTGCTGACACTGCCTTGATTGTAACATGAACGGAAACATGAACTTATTAGAAAGTAAATACTCTCTCCTCAGTTCTGAATATTTTTTGGTCATGTTAGAGTGGTGTTTAACAAGAGAGCTGAGAAAAAGCTTGTAACCTAATTTTCTGACTATAATCTACCTCAGTGATCTCTGCACAGACACAGAATGAAGTTTATGGAACACTTTTCTGCCTCTTCACAGTCTGTTTTTTTCCAGCAGACATGTTTTTAGTGCCTTTCAACTTCCTTCATAAATTTGAATATTTTTTGGTCATGTTAGAAAATTAGGTTACAAGCTTTTCCGCAGCTCTCTTGTTAAACACAACTCTGACTAAAATCTACTTCAGTGATCTCTGCACAGACACAGAATGAAGTTTATGGAACACTTTTCTGCCTCTTCACAGTCTGTTTTTTTCCAGCAGACATGTTTTTAGTGCCTTTCAACTTCCTTCATAAATTGCCTTTCTGCTTGATTCATTTCCTCAGTTAGCATAGCAGTGTATTTTGTGTTATTGTATTTTCTTTGTAGAGTCACACACCTTACCATGCTATTTTTATTTGTTAAGGGAAGTACAGAATAAAGAAAGATGAAAATACTAAAAATAAAGGAATTCTGAACAGCTTTTACCTTTGGTTTAACTGCATTAACTTATATCTATTTGTCCCGTATATTTGATGGCTTGATGTGCAATTTCATGCAATTATATTTACTTTCAGCTGCCAACACTTTCAACTAATTTTTCAAGGTTTTAAGGAATAGAATAGCAAAGAAAGAAAAAAAATGTTATAATCATGGATGAATAAAAGGATGTGTGATTGGAAGGTCATTAATTTATTTGAAAGAAGAATAATCTCTAGGTACTTTTAAATTGCTCCTCATTACCTATTTCTATTGCTTCATTATTTTTTCTATTACTTTGGAAAGCATCTTGACTTAGTTATGAAAACTGTTCTTTAAGAAAAGTCTTTGTACTTAGCTGTCAGCTCTCTGTAAGTATTTCTAGGACCACGCTGATGGTTAGGCTGAATTAAATGCCTTAGAAATTCCCTTCCCTTGGAGCAGCTCCGGCTCCGTGACATTGAACAGTCCCTGGTGCAGGGCACAGCAAGGCCGTGTTTAACTGCAGAATAACTGGGGAAAACAAGCCTTTAGAGCAGAGCTGAGAGCTCGGGATTAATGAGCTGGAAGATTTGCCAGGGCCAGGCTGTGCCAGCAGCCCTTCTCCTTCTTGTCCCCTGCACAGTGACATTTCCATCCGCTCCCGTTATTGGCACACGTGGAACACCTAAACATGGCCCATCACACCCCTCCTGCTAGCCCAGGATTGTTTCCACCACAAATTACAGGCTCAGCACTGACCAAGAAGGGCAGGGCTTGGTCTCTTGTACCTTTTTATGGCACGGCAAATAGCTATGCAATCATCCTGCAGTAACAGTGCAAGAATACAAATTACAGGCCAAGCCAGGCTGCTGCCTTGTCTCGAGGCACTCGGTTTCTTGTGTCAGCTTCACTCTCTGCTTATAATTTCACAAGAGGCAGATGGACACCAAGGGAATATCCAAGGCCCAAAGAGGTTCAGTGTAGGCGTAAGGTGCATGTAGTAGGTATTGGTGAAGTTACTGGTGAAATGAACTGCCTGAGAATAAACCATTGGTAATGTGTTTTTATGCAGTTGATGCTGTTGTGCAGAAAGCTCCTTCTCCAATTTCAGCTGCAGATGAGTGTGGGGAAGTAGGCAGTAATTAATGGAAGTGAAATTGAATCAGAGGAGTCATCCATGTCCAGAAAATGCCAAATAATCTGTATCTCTGCTTTCTGATCCAGTGCAGATGCCAGAACATCACTTAAGTTAGGGTCTGTTAGTAGTTACTGCAGAGCTGGCAAGGAGAGGATCACAGATCCATCAGGGAAAGCATTGAGGCTTGTTTGGTAATGGTAGAACAAACATTTAAAAACCAAATCTGACTTGAAGAGCTAGATACAATACCAACCTTGAAGGCAAATGCTTTCTCAGGTGCTATTAGTTGTCATGGTTTTTCAATCTATGGTGTAATAACAATTGTACATCTCGAGATAATAATTAACAGCACATTGTGTAGGAAGGACAAATTTCACTTTCTTGCCCTAAGGTTACTTGGAATGAGATGTTTTCCTCTGCACCCAAGGGGAAAAGAGAAAGCCTGACTTTAATTCAAGGCCTTGTGAAAATCAGTGTGTGTAAGGTAGGTGAGGTAAAGTCACCAGCACCAGTTTGATCCCCCATGAATGTTGGAGGATTCCAACCCAAGGTGCTGGCAGGGATGACATTCAGCATCACAACCCAAAGAATTGCTTTAAAAGAAAAAGTGTTGGTTTGGAACAAAAGAAAAGTATTTCAAATGACTGTGCTTTGAATCTCCTGGTGAGTTCCATCTTCTGTCATAAGACTACAAGCTATTACAAAATGTACTATTTATTTTTAGGATCGCCACAGCACAAAAGTTTAAAGCATTAAAACTTTCTTACATGTGCTTATGTTCTGTGGAGAAAAACAAAATCTCTCCTCCAGTTGGTGAATAAGACTTGGATTTCAGGAACAGATGAGCAAAGAGAAATATTTGGAAAGTGGGCATTGAGTGTGGGATTACCTATAGTTTTATTTAGCTATGTATTAGAGATGCACGTTGTCTTTTCAGTTGCACATTCTAATCTTCCTGTACTATAATGGACTTGAGCACACAAAGCAATGGCATTTTGCCCATTTCTCATGTAAAGCCTTAGAAGTCAGCAAGAACAACTCTTATGCTGTGAAGTATCAGTATGTGAAACATTATCCAAAACAATTGTAATTGGATAATTACTAACTCAATCCTATATTTAAAATCTCTGAGGATTGGAGAGTGATAAAAAATTATAGATAATGTAAACACAATTAAGAAAAATAAAGCCGTTTACTGCTAGCATTTTGTAAAAATGTTTTAAGTCTTCCATGTGTTTTTTCTCCTTTCAAAGGTATAAAAATAGATCTATTAGCTTATAAGCTATGCATACAGGAATGATTTAGATCAGAATATTTCCTGAAGCTTTTGTTGTCTTTTGTCTCTGTCTCCTTCTGGCAGGGGGTGTGGGGATTGTGTGGAGAAAGCTGTTGGTGTTGTTTAGAAGCACATTTAATTCTTCTCTATGCCATCCTTTCTTGCTTATTTATGAACTTAGTCAAAAACTCATTTTAATGATCCTTTTTGTACAGAGACAGCATCAGCTTGGGGAGACTTGTGAGGGGACCTGCAACCTGCTTAGAGCAATTAAGACTTCTGTCTCAAAAATACTTCCATTCCAATAATTGAAAGCATGTTTGTGTAAAGCTTACTGTTGTAAGGGTCTGCAAGTACTTCACGTAAATAACTGTAAAGGAAGAAACACAATGGCCTGTTGGTTTTGTGCCCTCAATGTATCACCATATGCTAAACCACTCATATATGGCAGCTTCAGGGGCTTGAATGGTATTGATGATATGGGATAAGGCAAGAATGCCTTATCAGGATGTGAGCTTTTTGTGAGTGACTGCAAGGCTAGAAGATACTGCCAGCTGAAAACTCAGAAGGTCCCAATAAATGCAGTCAAGAGCTTGTTAAAAAATGCCTATGTTTATCAAGAAATTTGAGCAGCTACTAAAATGGACCATTATCTTCTTGTTTCTTTTGCATTTTCTGATTAAATTAGAGCAGATGCAGTGTAATGCAGAGCCATAGTGCTGGGGACTTTGTGTTAGTGAAATGTAGCAGCATTAATGACCTGCCCTTGAATAAATTTGCTTGACTTTTTTTTGTGATTGTAGCTCAGAACCCTTTAGAGACAAGAACCAGCTCATTAGTGCTGAACTGCACTTTGGTGTTCACTGAGTAGTGCTCTATAAGGACTTCTTTCACAATAGAGATGCCACTGTCACAGTATGGGGAAATCTCTGCAGCAAACTTGTTGATGCTGTCTGGCCCCTGAGGTTGCTGCATTTTCCAGTGCTGTAGGTATGTGGCAGATGCTGTGCTGTACCAGGGCTGCTCTGTGCATCTCTGAACCATGGAGCAGCAGCAGCTACAAAGCTTTGTCAGTGTCTGAGGAGGAAAATTTACAGTGGTAAGCTAAATGAAATTACAAAACTCTGTTTTCTCCTCTGTTTCTGAGATGTTCAAGTATGCTGTTTTTCTCAGTTAAGTATTTCTTGCACTTTTTTGAAAGATCAATTTTTAAATTTAATTTTTTAAAGACAAGATTCTGCTAATAGTGAGTTTCTGCTGTTTCTCTAGGAAGTTGTTTTTTGTTTTTTTTTTTAGCCAAAATATCACTTAGAATATCTCTACAAAGAAATACACAGAACAGTTGATGTGATGAAGGAAACTGGTACTGTTCTTTAAATTGAGGTCACTGATTTCTGTAGTTTCAGTTCCCGCAGGAGATCCACATGTGAGACAGTGTCTGGATTCCAGAGACAGCTTACATACACTGTCAAACTTGGGAAGTTTGGGTCCAGATGACTCAATAGGCTCAAATAAGCAGTTAGATGAGTGATTGCAGCCAGAGCCACGACAGTGACCAAATTAGTCCTGTTTCCTTTGAGAAAAGAGGAAGAAAAAAGATCTGGTGTTACACTGCATGGCTGAACTTGGATGTTCTTCAGCCCCACAAATGGAATATATTTGTAAATGCAAATTAAACTTGTTCAATGAGCTCAATCCCCAGGGAGAAACAGGAAGGCTTTGTGGATCATTTATGCTTCATCCATCACTAGTGCCATTGCTGTCTCTCCCTACTTGTTTTAGAAAAAAATCTGCTTAAGAGAATAAGCTGGAAAAGGAATTTGAGGCAATGATTGGCACCATGGTGGAAAATCTTTACAAAAGGAGGTCCACTTGTCCCTCTCTACCTTTTTCAGTCCTTACTTCAAAACCAACAAACTTTGTGCTACTTTTAACTACAAAATATGTAATGTGGCCTGTGCTGGGCTTACCATGACGCTGAGGATGACTGCATTGCTATTCTTGCAACAGCCATGCTGCAAGAAACTTCAGAGAGAGATATTTTCTTACCTATCATAAAATCCAGAAATTTAAATAGCTATCAAAACTCTTAATCCTTCATGAAGTAGTTAGGCAAGAACTGTGATTTCCATTTAAGAAAAAAGAAAAGTTTACCCCAAAGTAATGGAGCAACATTTTCAGCAGTAGAATACAAACACCAAGAGTATTTTCTTACTAGGCCATGTACAGGTTTGGCTTTTTTATTTTCTTTCAGCATCTTTTAAAGTCACTAAAATGTAAAGCAATACCAGCTTTACTTGGCATACTTATATTTTTTATGTAAGTTAGATCTTTTTGCCTTCATCTCTTGAAGGCTGCGGGATTGTTTCCAAGCAGGCTGATGCTTCGAAGGGCGCCTCACAAAGAACAAACAAGGGACTAAATTTTGCTTTTGCTTATGCTGGGTTCATGCCAGAATAACTCAACTGATGTTACTGGAGTTACTTACCCTTGTGCAAATCCAGAGTAAGAGAATAAACTGAACTGTCCCTTCTCTTGCTGTGAGGAGGATAAAAAGACATATGTCTTTCTGTGAGGTATTTCTTTTTTTTTTAATTTAGGCAACAGTGAAACTGTCCTTACTTGCTGACTTTGCTCTCTCTTTAGCTGTAGCTATCCTTCTGAATTTGTGTTGGAGTTCCTTGTGAATATCAAGACCTCAGAGTTTAAGAAAAGACTATAAAAGGGAGTTGACATGGCTGAGATTCTTCAACATTGTGGGAAAGCACCCTTAATGAACAAAATCCACTCAATCCCATTACCTGTGGCAGTCCCCTGCTGTTTGCTCACATCCACTTTGACAGCCTGATCCTGAGCAGAGGAGGATTTTTCTCAGTATCTTCATTCTGAAGCTTGGTCTGGGAATTGAGGCAGCAGTTTAAACCATGATACAAGTACTTCTAGCTTGGTTTTGTAGGCTGACATTCCCTATTTTATGACCCCTGGAAGCATGATCCCTGCTAATTGCCCACTACAATTGCTATGGCACAATGTGCCACTGTGGCTTCTGCTCTCACCCCATTTCTGCAGTAGAATCTGGGTGTGAGCAAACAAATCAGATTGTAGAGTCATGGGCAAAACGACTCCTTACTGTGGGAAAGGTGCTGTAGTCATGGGAATCCTTTCTCATCCTGCAGTTTCCAGCCATTCTGGAGTGCACTGAGAAGGGGATTAGAATAGGAATAATTAGCTTGGTAGGGAGATCAAGTCCATCCTCCCAGGTGAAGAAGGGCCAGCCTCAAGTATCTAGGATGTGGGGGAAAATCAATTTCCCATTCCTGAGTTTGTGTGGGAAGCATACATAAACTTGGATGTTTTGTTAGAACAATGACATCAGCTTTATCCTGTTTTCCCCTTGCTGCATTTCATCTCCTGTTTAAACTCTGTTACTTTTCTTGACAAAGAACATCAAAGAAGATTTTTAATTACAACTGTCCAGACTGCTGTAACTTTTTCATTTCAGCAGTCATAGGAACTGTTAGTGAGAGAGGGACTATTGGACTGGACTTTTATGGAGTTTTTTAATGATGTTCTCAAACTGCACTTAAGGAAGCATCCATTTTAATTATTATGTATAATAAAAGAATCAGCACCAAACAAAAGTGCTGACACGTAATTACACAAATAGCAGAAGTCATAGAAATCTTTGATGTCCTGTCAACTTTAACAACACCTCTTGGCATTTTTCCAGGTCCAGGCTGACTATGAAATTCAGTCAACATGGTTTAGAAAATACATACTACCTGTTCAATACCCATAAAGAATCCAAGCTGACAGTGTGCATTTGCATAGGTCAATAACTCTTAAAAATAATTTCAGCATGGTGGTTCTGAAATTAACTTTCTAATAATTGTACCACTGCCTGGGCAACTGGAAAAATTGACTGATATGTTTAGACTCAGTGGAATATGTCTAAGAAGTAGAGCTACAGAAACAAAATTTGTCATTTCAAAGTTTTAGTTGGATCATGGACAGATTTAGAAGTCCAGGCCTGTTTAATGTCAGAGTTGCCCCAGGACAGAAACCCTCCAGCCCTCCCAAAGACATCAAACAGCATCAGTAAGAGCAAGAAACCAAATAATTTTTGCTGAAGGTGCTGCAAGGTCTTGGAAGAGTCACTGAAGCTCCTGTGACATTGCTCTTTGCAGTAATGAATGTGTCCACTAGCAGAGGCTGAGCTTGTTTATTGATTACAGCTGGATGTGAAAGTACACACCAAGAGACCTCACCATCACACACAAAGTTCCTCAACTCCATCCTCACTCAACCTGAGTAATCAAAGCTGTCATTAACCTTGCTGCCCTGCTTCCCTAGGATGGTTTCTATCTAAAGCTGAAACACATCAGTAGGCTGCAGTATCAGGGCAGGAGCAGGCTTGTGGGTGTTGAAAACAGATGCAGCCTGCAAAAATATTTTAATATTATGTTTTTAATATAAAACATGAGAGCTGGCTATGGATTGGGGCTGGATCTTGGGAGCGAGGAGGAGAGCCTCAGGCTCCCACCCACACTTGTTTATCACAAAGCCCTTTGACATTCTCCCCAGGGGAGGAAACAAAAAGAATCTTTTTGTGAAGCAGAAGCAGAACTGTAAGCAGCACCTCAAAGCAGTGATGCAGGTGAGGGGACTTGCTAAGCCTCAAAGAGAAGTTTTTTTGCCAGATCTCCAGCGTGGCTTTATCTGCACAGATCATCAGCTGTAATGAGGGAGAGAAAGGGAAGAATGTTTTCAGCACCTCCAAGAACTCCTTGCCACAATAAATGGAAGATTTCAATGCATTTTCATGGATACCAAAAGAACTCTTAGAGGATCTAAGAGTTCTGAGGAAGGCAGGCAAAGGTGCTGAAGGGATTTTTCATGGCTCAAACCTCAGGTCAAACCCAGATGGCAGCAGCAGCCTTGGGGCCAGGCAAGCAGAGATGTGGTTTGTGTATCATTTCCTTACCTCCAGAGATTGTAATGGTTTCTGGATATGTAGCAGTTTTTAATCCTTGTGACACTGCCAAGAGTATCTAAACACCAAGGATTTTGCTTGGAATAAATTTCTATCCACAGTTCTTGCCATTTTTGATTTCTGATGTACTAATTTAATGGGTTTTATGGGATTCCATCAAATAAGGGCTGTCAAAAAACATTTAAAGATACATAGTGCTGAGGCTATTTCATAGGATTTAGGAGATTTTTCTACCTTGGCCTAAACTAGAAGTTGTCAATTTCACTTGTATCTCAAAACTGTCAGATTCATATCTCCTGTCTTGGATTTTTTGCTTGATGTTTTTTTATTTAAAAATCTAAACAGAAATAAAGGGTTGTTTTCTACCAGGAGTCATATTGGAAAAATTAATAACAAATGTGCTTTTAGCTGGAAGCAGAACCTTTATGGGGTAGAATGAGTAACTCTAGAGCAGTGTGATATAATCAGCTGTGCTGAGCATTTAGAGTTCCTCTGTCCAGTCCAGTGGCCTGTACATAGGCTGCCAGTCAAGACTGAAAAGAAATGATATCTTTGCTCCTAAGCATGAAGAAGGTTAATCCCAGGCTTGATGGGTGTGTGTATGACACCAGGAAAATGCTTGAATAGAGAGTGCTCCACCATAGTACCATTTACTGGCACCTTGCCACTTGAGAAACTTTAGAGTAGTGGAGCCTCCTGTGTGCCTGGGGCTAATTTTGTGTGTTCTGTGCTTTGATTATGAACTAAGCTCTCAGGTGCCACACTGTTAGTCCAAGGTGACAAGGGGAATCAGCCTTGATTTTTTGCCCACCATAGTTTGGAGCTTTTTACAACACCAGAGCTTCTACGTTGGAGTTATATTCTAGTTCTATATCCTTTCTATATTCTATCTAATATTCTATATTCTATCCTTAGGACAAAAGAAGTCACACTCTTAACTGACTTAAAGCTGTACAGTCAATTCCACACCCCTCAAGTATTTGTGGTGACTGGAACTAACATGTCAGAATATCAGCTGAGGGAAATACAAGTTTTGGATTAAAAAGGAGCTTTATGGATCACAATCTTGGGTTGAAAGATTGGATATGTTTAAAGGTTTCTGTCTGGGATCCCTAAATTCATGGCAAATATAAGTGGAAATGTCTCCAAGACTTAATGAATTGTAAATAAAAACTTGGCTCATTTGTTAAATGTAAGTGCCCCTGGGTGCTGATACTCAAGCTAATGTTACAAAATGAATGTTACAAGTGTGCAGGAAAATGATGAATATAATTTATAAGCCACTTCTGCTGGGGAAAAAGGTGTAGCCAAAGTAAGATGGGAAGGCTGAAATTTTATAATAGTGTGAGTTGAAAAGTTGGGAAGCTGTGAACAAGTTAACAAAAATAAAGAGCTGCTCTGGTGTGGAGCTCAGTTCTCAGAGCCATGACCAGCACTGTCCTGGGAGCTCAGAGACTGGCAGGGAGTCAAATATTTCTGCCTTCTGCAGCCCCAGTAGTCCTAACATTGCTCTTTGGGGAAGTTCTTTCTCACTTTGAACATATGGCATGATCTTGAGGTAACTGACTGCTTGATGACTATTTCAAAAAAGGACAAGTCTTATATTGAAGAAGGCCAAGAATGCAACTTCATTTCCTGTTTAATCTAAAAAAAAAAAAAAAAAAAAGAAAGATTGGCAAGTATTTGTACAGATTTAATTTAGAACACATATGTATGACATATGTAACATCATCAAATATTACTTGATGCTTATCAAAGCAGCTGGAACAAAATAAACCAAACCAGTAACTCGGTGTATGTATGGGGCAGGTACTGACTGGTATGAATTTGTATCCAGAGCTTGTTGGCTTCAGTTTTGTAAGGATAGCATCTGTTAGGAGAAGCAGCACAGATTTCAAGAATATTCCTATCACTGTTCTGTACACTGTATAATATCAGCATTTGCAACTTTAAAATACAGCTGTGTATATTTTTAAATACTCTTTCAGCCAACAAATTTTCCTGTGTCACACATCCCATTCCCAACAAGCACAGAGCAGTCCCTGAGTGCAAACCATTGCTGCTGTGTCATCTGCTAAATGGTAATTCCCAAATTCTGCTGAAGTGATCTTCGTGCTCTTGTGGGGATGCCTTGAAAATGTCACTTGCTGAAAAAACAGCAGCACCTGAAGCAGCTTGGTATTTGCATACTACAAATGGCATATGGTAAGTAGGTGGATTTGAGAGTTCAGCATTTAATGTAGAAAGTTTTGTGTAAACAGTAAGTAGTCAGCATGCTCTGTGGTACTGAAGGAAGAGACAATAGGACAGCTCTGCAAGTAAGAATTCTGCCCCTAAATACCATTTTCAGGTCAGTTATTGATCTGTTGATTTCACAAAATGCTCAGCTGTGCACATGGTGTCAACTTTAAATAGCTTGGGGCTGATTTTACTTGAAAATAAGGAGTAACTTTATTGATGTCTGTGGAGTTAACAGCATAAGCAAACCAGTTTCTGGTCCTGTCGTTTGGATTTTTTAAAAATGAATTTATTTATGGTGGTTAAATGCAATTTAAGAACAACAGATTGAGAAGGTTATGACAGCAAGATTTAAATTAGGTTATTGTGGACCTGCTGCTTATTATCTAAGTGCTCAGGTTGGACCGAGGGCTCAGAGAGAAGAGCTCTGGTAGACAGATTTGTTTAACCCTTGGTAACTGTGCTCTGCTCCTCACCATGTACTGACCAACCCACTGAAACTTCAGGTGAAAACAAACCCGTTTGTGCACCAGACTTTGCACAGCATGTGTGGGTCTGGGTTTGCTGCTTTGACTGTAATCTTGGCAAAGGGCTGGTGTGAATGTCTTGGGACAGTTTGTTTTCCAGTCACCTAAGGAAAATCCACGTAAGAAAGATGATGTAGGGAACAAACTTGCTGGATTTCTCCCACCATAGAGGCTCTACTGATTTTTCCACTTAATTTTTGTAATAAGTGCCCCTGCATCCAGAACTTCTGTAAATTCACTGTATTTACTTGGGATGATGTAGGGAACAAACTTGCTGGATTCCTCCCACCATAGAGGCTCTACTGGTTTTTCCACTTAATTTTCATAAGTGCCCTTGCATCCAGAACTTCTGTAAATTCACTGTATTTACTTGGTATCTTTAATTTTATGTAAGATTACATGAAGAAAATAAAAACTATTCCTTTTTTTTTTGCAGTGCATTTTTTAGGACTAGCCATTTTCACTTTTTTTTCCCCCCCCCAGAGGGTTCTGAATGCTTTGTTTTATTTTTAATGTAATGATAAGTCAAAGGGAGGCTTACAGAATCACAGGTCCAGATATCTGAAATACAATCATCCATCAAAAACCCTCAGTGGGACAATTACAGCCCCCACATCCTCCCACAGCAAACCACGACTGTAGGAGAAGAATTTTTGAGGGCTGCAGCTGAGATTAGACAGCATGAAGTACTCTTGCTTCAGCCTTTGTGAAATCACCTGCTATGAGTCTCAGTGATTATTGGAATGTGGGTTGGTTTTTTTGCGTTAGTACCAGCTTTACATATTTTGCAGTTTATTTCAGCATCTGTCTGTTTAAATGAGATGTGAATCTGTCTCTTAGGTAGTTTTCATGTTCTTTACAGAGTAAACACAGCTTTAAATACTTTTTCACTATAAAGTACAGTGCATATCCAATACCTCCTCTTCACCATTGAGTGCCCTCAGCATTGTTTTTCTACCCAAATTGTGTTTTCATTCCTTCCCAATATCCTCCTTGCTTCCTGAAAGCCAAGAAGGCCCCCACTGTCATCCTTCCTTCCCAATGGGTTCCAGTGTTCTCCCTTCCTCTGGCACAACTCACTAGAATCTGATTTTTCAGGAGATACATATCTGATTGTCACTTAGATGGGTGTAAAGGCTTACTTTGTCTTACCATCATATTCAAAATAACACAAAGCTGTCATAAAACCATGGTAAATGAGGTCTGAGATGTTACTGTGGTTTGAACAAAGATTGTTGTGTCCTGCACAGACTGCAGAGCCCTGAGGTGCCGGAAAAGATCCTCAGCAAGGAGTGGTCAGGTCCAGAATCTTGCTGTGCCATACCCAGAGCAGTGATGATTCTGGGAATGTCCCTTACAGGAAATGGCTCATGGGGAGCCTGATCTCTGAGGCAGATTTTGCTGTTAGTTTAGAAATTCGTTTGCAAAGGTTTATATAAGAAGGTAACAGTTGTTGTTTGGGGACAATAATATCACTAATAATGACAGAATCCAGCAGGCACATCAGTGAGAAAATGCTTGTGTTTATTCCTTTGTGCCTTCAAGTACATGAGGTGAAAATCTGAGCAATGGATGTATCACATGGAAAACCATATGGCAGCATCTATGCTTGGACAGGCATTGACTTGACTGAATTAATTTCTCAGCAAGGTTGTCCTGTTGACTACAGGATTTTCGGGATTATAACAGCAATGTGGACAAGGCTGTCATGTCCTTCAGGATTTTTAGCATGATGTAAGTATGAGCACAGGTGGGCAGTGAGAGATTCTGGGCTTCATTCCTCAGCAGGTGTCAGTCATTTCATTCCCACGATTAGAAATAAACATCAGTGGTGGAGCACCCTCCTCTACATCCCATTTGTTAAATACAGGCACAGCTACATCTGAGAATGGGGCTCTTTTTCTCTTTGTGAGGGATGCTGTGGCACTTTTTCCTATCCCCAAGGCAAAGTGTCTAATCCTTAGCTGCTGACAGGTTTTTCCTCAGAGCTGCACTACTCCATCTCTAAAGTCCTGTGGACAGGACTTTATTTGTTGCTGCTATAGTTTTGGAGAAACTAAAAGAGAATAACCTGTTGTCCTCTTGTGAATGTGGATGGCTGACTGAACAGAGAAATCTCTTCAGAGGGTAGTGATATGCAGCAAATGATGCTGAATAATATTGTCTCTTAATTTATTTTTAAGAAGAGTATGGATGCTGCTTTAGCTCATTTTTTTTTTTTACTATAAAGTACTGTTTGTAATAGAGTCACTCACATCCTGTATGTTTTGAGCCCAAGTTTTCTTTTATAAAGCATGGTTGTATAAAATAGGAGAGAGAATAATTTAATCTGTACAGCACAGATAATTTCCATGTTGTGCAATAAAAAGTAAAGTGAATTCCCAGTTTGCTTGTGACTCAGGTGTAAAGTCTCCAGACTGACTTTTGAGCATGGTCCAATTTGGCTTGCAAGAAGAATGGCTGTTTATTTTTTTTTAATCTATCATTCTCTAATTTTGATAAAGTAACTTGTAACATGGTTTTGGGAATTAAGAACAAAGATATTCTCCCTTGAAAGGCTCATTCTTCAAGCTTGGTATTACCCAATACTGCTTAGCTCTTGTCTGGCAAGGTTCAGTGTGTGGAGGAAGGGAGCAGGTCTTATTTTGAGATTTTAAGAGGAGCTGAATTTTGTATTAGCTTCACAGTTTATTTGTTTTTATTCCTGTCCAATAAAAAGCTGTTTTTCCATGGGAGCCTGAGGAGAGCTCACTCAAGATGAAAGGAAGTGGAATGTGTCTGAGAGAGTGGCCAAATTTTGATGGCTTCTTTTGATGGTATGAGCAGTTAAATATTTTAAAATCTTTTTAAATCTAAAAAAAGTGTTGCTTTCCTCTTACTGTATTTGTTGTCCAGCTCTTTCCCATCCTGTGTGAATGTACCATACTTGATCATCTGCTGAAACCTGCTTGTTTAATTAACCTCTTTTAATTTAACCTCTATGAAGTTTGAACAATTGTGTGCAGTTTTGGGGTTCCCCTGGTATTTTAAATTGGTTTTGGTCATCACCTCAGCACATTGGATTAGAAACCCTTTCTGTGCTGCTTAGTGCCACAAAGGAGATGCAGCAGCTTTGTATTCATGCTTCATTTCAAATACAAGCATTTAACACTGCTGGATAACTTGGTGGACCTGTGGTGGTGTTTTTGCCATTAAAATAATGGCTTGGCTCCTTGTGTTTGAGACACATTGTGTCACAGGTTTGCTTTAGTGTTCTAAAATAGGACCCATGGTGTACAGAGTGTTTCATCTTTGTTTAAGTGATCTAAAATATTAAACATGGTGAGGAGCAGGCATTGGCAAAATCCATCTCGGGGTGATGGGAGTGACAAAACTGAGAGTGTTGGGCTTCTGGAATACATTTCTAATGAATGTTAGTGTGGTGTGTGATCTGCTCACACTGGTAATATTTCTCACCCATTAACACCTCTTGGCCCATGCTGAGCCTTGGAGTGCTGCAGCTGACCAGCTCTGGTGCCTGATCTCAATGGCTCACATGAGAAAGCTCCTTTCACTGAAACCCTGGAATTCCTGAATCCCTTCATTGATAGCTTAGGCTGTGGCAAAGGAACATGGAGAAGAATGTTAACTTAAAATCATTCCCCTTCACATTATGTCAGTCTGCCTCCAGCAGATAATGCCACATTATAAATGAAGTGTGTTAGTTGCCATTCTGACCTCGTGAGGTGTGAGCAGAATGATTATTGTCATCTATGTAGCAATTCAATTTAAAACACTTCTTGAGTGATGGCTGTGGGGAAGGAGTATTCACTTTGTGTGAAGATATAATCTGATGAATAATTTGATCACTCAATCAGTTTTTGTGTTTAGAGGCATTTACCACGCCAGTATTTAAGCACAGAAGTCTTACAGCAGTATGGCAGGTATTCATACTGTTTTGTAGGTTTTCTTCTTTAAATTCACACTTGTGCACATTTCACATAGTTGACCTTCTCTCCATGTTTTACAGTTATCCATTGTTACTTGACTTGAATAAGAAAGCAGAGCAGTGTAGCTGCAAAGAGATGGTTATTATTACTTATCACTGAATGGACTGATAACTGAAACCACCCACACAGTGGTTACTCCTAGGTTTTCCAAGGAGCCCTTGTGGCAGGAGGCACTGATTCCTGTACCTCCTGCAGTTGCCACAGGAATACTACTTCACTTTGACAAACTGTCTTGGGTGGGGAACCCCTGGAGTACCCCATAACACCTGTGCTATGGATCATGTTTATTGATTAGAGCATCTCAGGCAATGCCCAGGATCAGCTGATTGAAGCTTCTTGGAGGTATTGGCAGAACCCAGCCAGAAGGATCTACACTCACTTGGGTTACCTGGCTATTGACTGCTCCAGCCAATTTCCATCTGCCTGCTGTCCATCCAGCTGAAGCTGAGGAAGGCTACAGGGATGAATAATCCCTGGCTGGGCTCTCAGCTGTTACTGTTTGCCACTTCATATGAGCATACAATTATTATTATTATCAGTAAAATGACGTGACAGAAATATCCTCTGCTTCATCCTGTGGATGACCAATGTCATGGTTGGCACCCCCAGTGTCAGTTAGCACAGAGCTCAGAAAAAGTGGAAAAAACAACAGATAGCTCTTTTTCTACTTTTTGCCTTTCCTTCTAATCATTGTTTTAACTTTTCCCCCTCATTTTGTTTCCCAGAAATGTATTTTTTTTGCACTTTGCAGGTATCACGTCTTGTTAAGAGTTTTTCCCATTGACAGGACAGCAAAACAACTGAATGTTGTTTTTTGTTAAAACTTGAAATTGTGTTTATGGAGATGGCAAGTTCTGGTAGCTAACGCAGCACTGGGTAGGAGTTTGCCTCAGTACAGTGGCCAATTATCACTTCTTTTCAGAAGCTCACTCTGTTTTGCTTTATATCACCACCTACAATTTCAAAAACTGCTTTGTGAAATACAGTCTACAGAACATTCTTCTCAGAAGAGAAAGAGCTAAACAGTTCCAACAGTATTGGAAAACAGGTTTGATTTTTTAAATAGAAAATGCTACATCTGCTTTAGTTTATTTCCTTCTTTTTTCCAGCATAATAACTAAGTTTTGCCAGAAAGCTCCTTGCTGTTCATACTTCACATTTCTAATTCTTCAGATGTCGAAGACACAAAGGACAAGAGCATTAATTCCTTTGTTTTTTGTGATCATTTGTTCCAATTTTTTAAGTCAAATTTCACTTTTTCCTCCTGAAAAATTTACCATCAGAACTCTTACTATCAAATCTGTCTGTTAACATTCAGCCTAGCTAATCTGAGAACCCCAAAGTTCACTAATTGTTCATCATCAACCTCTTTTGTGAAGTGATCACAGTTGCCTGTCTAATGGGAAGGTGAAAATAAATGGGAAGGTGTGAAAAAACCCTGATCTAGTTAAATGATTTTCATCCTTTTCCATTTATATCAAGCAAGATATTTCCTGTTGGAGTACTGATTTTTAGCCATGTATATGAATTCTCTCAGACTGTGCTGTCACTTCATATGCTTATAACCATCATCTACTGCCCCCAAGCCCCAATTAGTCTCTTTGCTTTCCTTCCTTTTTACATTTTGAGTATGTCATGCCTTATTATATTTTGCTTCATGTTATTTGTGAGGAATAATTTAATATCTTGTTTATATTTCAAGAGTTCTCCAACTTGCTTTTCACACAAATGGATTTTAATGGTTCCAGCTGTTTCATATTATCAGCTGTAATTGTTAATTACTTAGATGTCTCTGTAAAATCTAACCCATCACATAATTACACTTAATATCTCATTTTGCTTTTGCACTGGATTCGGGAGGTGTATGAGTGTTGGTTCGTTACTGGTTTTCATTACTTTGCTCTTATGGTAGTAACAAATTGTTTCCATCAGAAATCATCATAATGAAGTGGTTGCAAAGGTAAAATCAGAATGAATTTCTGTTCAGGTAATTACATGTGCAGGGGCATTTGTTTGCAGTTTGAAGAGTTCATATGCAGCAAAGCCTGGAACTGTTAGTAATTTTTCAGCTTTGGTGATTTTATCATCTTTGCCAAACAAAAAGTATATTTTATTTGTATCAGTGAGAGCATTTACTATCTTTAATGCTGTAAATGTCATCAATAGAAGTCATTTAAATTCTAGATGGCAAAAGAATCTTAATTAGACCCCATGAGGTAAGGTCAACTTGCCTGTCAGAGTGCTGTGTAACTTGAGGGAATTTATTTTGCCCAATACTTCAATTTGTCTTCGTTGCAGTTGTGTGATTCCAAGTGGCAAGGATGAGCAGTCATGCAGGAAATCAGTGACAGAATTCTTTGACTACTTCTAAAGCCTTCCATGCTGAAGATCTATAAATGTTACTAAATTAATGAGTAAAGGCAATTTCATGGAGTATTGATGATAACAAAATGACATTCTCATTCTTTTATGTTTTTATGCAAGGCAGTTATGCAGAGTGAATGAGAATATGTAATGGGCAGATTTAATTGATTAAACCCTCTGTGCAGTAAGTGGGAACTCCACTTTGAGCTACATCCCATTAAATACTGAACTCTTGATTGCTGTTCAACAAAATCAATACAGAGCAGAAGTCAGCAGTGAATCTTGTGCCTGCAGCAGTAATGCAGTTTGACAATAAAAATCAATGCCAAAACTGAGCAGTTAATGGTATTTGTGGTTTATGTCTTTTATAGATCCTTAGGTCCTTAAGGCCATCTGTTAATTTACTGCCTGTGTCTGGATCTGGGCAGCTCACTGACTTAGAGAAATAGGGTTTTTTTGCTTGTTTTGTATCATGTATCAGTTTCTGCCACTAAAGTCTGTATCTGTTGCATGTGGAAGTGTTGCTTAAGATATTAAACTGTACACATCTCTAGATTAAAGGCCACCACCCATGTAGTGAATAGACAGGAGGGATCCTGTCACAAAACCCAACACAATTTCCAATGGTTTATTCTTTAAAAATCAGTCTCCTGACATTGACAATGACAAGTCTGGTTCTTTTTCTTTTTTTTTTAATCTGTAATAGATTCTTTATTAAAATACTTTTTCCATAGAACTAACTTAATGTAGCCAATTTGTATATACCTTGTAAAAATAACAGGACTGGAGCTTGGTTACAAATAGATTGTATGTTATCCTAAAGTAAACTATCCAACAGTAATATATGAATAAATGAGAATTTTACTAATTCATAGTTTAGTAAATACTTTTCTTGGAAAGAAATTGTATCGAAATTGTATCTATCTTCATCTCTCAGTGAAGAACATCACACAGTAAAGAACTGTGTGCCCCGAGCTTTCATTTCATTTTCAATTCTTCCCTTTTCCTGTACAACTCCATGCATACTTATGAACATTTTATAGAATAGAAATGAACCTCAGTTCCTAATACTGCACAATATTTCTCAGAATTTATTATTAACAAGTTTATTTTTGTATATGTATGCTGTACATTTTGTCCTGTACTGTTATCTTTGTGAAGTATTTTGTATACAACAGAAAATAAGGCATATAAAATGTACATGAGTGCTTGAAGTCAGGTCTCAGACCCTACTGGGAAATTGAGCCTGGTGTCTTGACTTGCAGCTCTTTGACCAGTAAATAATATTTCTTTTTGAACAGTGAACTATCAAACCCAAACTGAAATAACCAATCATTTTAAAACCTAGAACAGTGTTCATTTTTTCAAATTGCATCAGAAATCTTACACTCTCTGGTAGAGCTGCAAAGCATACTCCAAAAAAATGGGGGAGAAGTTTCTGTGTCCATACATGGTAAAGAATTTATGAGAATTGTTTTGGAATTATTGCTGAATCACTCCTAAAATACTCAGTAGAGACCTCTGAAAAATGTGCAGTGGTGTGAAACAAATTAGCTTCCTGCCACCAAAATTATGTCTTTTTTAAAGACATGCAATATTCGCACTATAAATTTTGCAGAGTGGATGTGATTTTTATTGTGAGACTGAAGTGTAGGGTTAGATAATTAGTCTAGACATTTACCTATGGCTTATTTAATTGTAAAAACTGCAAAAGCAGTGTCTGCCAGTGTGACAGTGTGAGTGGGTCCCAGAATCAGGAATGGGTCAGATGGGAAGGGACCACTGGGGGTCATCTGGTCCAGCCTCTCTGCTCCAGCAAGGTCACCCATGGCACAGGGCTGCACCCAGGTGGTTCTTCCCATTGGGGAAGGCTCCAGACCCTCTCTGGGGAGCCTGTTCCAGCGCTGTCACCTGCACACCAAGGTCCTTCCTCATGTTCAGGTAGAAATTCCTGGGCATCTGTCCCTGCCCATTGTGTCTTGTCCCATTGCTGGGCACCAGGAGCAGAGCCTGGTCCCTGCTCTGACCCCTCCCTGCAGACACTGACACCCAGGGATGAGGTCCCCTCTCAGTCATCTCTTCTTCAGGCTGAACAGCTCCAGCTCCCTCAGCCTTTCCTCATGGGAGATGCTCAAGTCCCTTAATTATGGGGTCACATCATTTGGCTGATTTTGTTTTACCCTTAAGCAATGGCAGTAGAGTTATGGCTGGTAAGAGTTATACACACACCCACCCCAACAGAAACACAGCTTATTTTGTGTACTTAGAGTAGGAAAAAAATAGTTTCCTGATGATGTGGCTTATTTGGGTTATTTCAGAGTTCACAGAAGCAGGACAGCATTTTGGAAATAGGGCTTGTTTGTGTTTTCAGTAGGCCAGCTTGTTTCTCTTTGTTAATCTCAGAGTGAGTAAATCTGTCTTAAATTTCTGCCTTGCTTGTTCACATATCAACCTAAACAGCAAGGAAACACTCTTGCCTTTATCATCTGTCTCTTCAGAATTTGTATAGTTTGTTCCAGCAAAGCCTGTGACAGAAGCCTACATTGATGAAGCCATGGCAAATGGTTCCTAATTCTCTCTTTATCTCTTGATCTAATCAAGTGGTACACAGTAATTCCCAAAGCACATCTGGATTGTCAACACAGCCAAGCCTCTATGCAGTCACAGTTTAAAATTAACCACTGTACATAGTAAAGGCACTTGATAAAGTAGGGGCACTTAAATACTTAAACACCTAATTATGCAGTTTGATTAATCAGGACACCTTTGAAATGACTGATGATGTTCTGATGGCTGCGGGCTGAGATTTATCATGTGCAAATATCATCTACTTCTTCCAGCATAAAGGTACAGCTGTTTGCTTCCTGGAAGGAGATTTTTGTTCCTCACAGTGTTTGTAAGTAATAGCTGCTTTTGACTGAGGGATGAATATGAGTCCTTTTTTCCCCCAGTGATTTTTCTGTATGTGGGGTTGCTTTGGTTTTATTTTATTTGGCTTATGTGGCTTTGTTTTTTTACATTATGTGGTCATATAGAGAAAGCCTACAAAGGCAAGGTACTGCTGAATAATCTGTAGCCTGGACAAAACTCTGCAGTTCATAGTCTCTCATTTTCCAACAAATTCTTTCACTAGCTTTTTTTTTTTTTTAGCTCTGTCAATAATGTTGAAGGATTCTTATTGTTGCCATTGACTGGCTTCTGTTTAGAGAATAATTATGAATGTAATAATTTTCAGCAGCTCCATAGTAACAATAGTATAGTACAAATGCAGTTTTGGAAGGCAAGAATAATATTTCATGTGTTAGGGCTGCACTTTCTTTTGGGCTAGGAGTGAGAGGTCATTGAAGAAGAAAATGAGTTTAACTGGTAGCTACTAACAGTTTCAGACTGCTGATTTGCCTCCCATCTAAAATGTGAAGTTCAGAGAGGAGTTCCCTCAGCTTTAAGCATTTGTCCCAGAACAGACCATTTCTACACTGCCCTGCAGTGCTGAACTTGAGCAGAGGTCAGTGCAGGTTGGTTGGCTGGTTTAGCTGCAATGGCACAGACACTCAGAGCACAGTGCACCTGTTCCTCTAGAAGAAAAATATAATCTAGTAACCTTGGAATAGTCAGAATTGGTAGTTCAGATTTACAAAAAGTATTTTACAGACACTCAAAGCTTCTGTAGGTACTGAAAAGTCAGCTTAATAACTGTATAATAGAAAAGTTGTGATACCTACTGATCTAACATTGTTCATGAAAGCTTCCTGAAGCTTTTCCAGGAACTGCATCCAAGCACTGAGTGCCTTCAGCTCTTAAGATCTGCTCTATCATAACACTTGGCTTTTACAGAATACTGGGTATTTTTGGCTTTGTCAGTGTGTCAAAAGTGACATTAAAACAAACTTGGAGAGTTTTTGGTGAAGATTTCAAGTAGCAGTAGCCTAACTGTGCTCTCAACAAAGACAACATAATATGTCACAGATGAGAATCAGTTTCATGCTTTTAAAGTTGAAGTCTGTAACTATACTAGGGTGGATGTGATTATTTGGGTGACTGGACAGTCTGCAGTTTTAAATTTTTAAAGCATTTTGTATCTTTGTCAATTATACAAGTTACTGGAATGTATAAATTTTCAAGTCCATTTATACAGCAACTTCTGGGTACTGCAGCTTAAAAAGCCCTACAGACATGCTGATGCTCAACTCCCATTTTAGAAATGTAGCTCTAATTGTGAACTGATCTTTTTGCTAAAGAAAGAGTCTTCATTAACTTGGATTCACTAATTCCAGAGCCTGGGCAAGCTGCAAGTGATAATGAGATGCAGATCCTGGCTGATGAAACACTTGTGGAAGGTTTGTTTTTCCAGACATGACTGAGTTTGTGTCTGTACCAGCAACATCACTGGCATCAATATCTGATCAGAAGCCTACACTGAATGATTGGCTCTCACAAAGGCTAAAATTATTCCTATTCCATCATGAGCAGTCACAGGTGATTTTCCTGCAGCTCCTGGGGCTGAAAAGCCTCAGGAAAGGATCCACCTGTTCTGACAACTGAGTGCAAAAACTGAAACCAGGTGGATTCCACCTCTGAAATGTGTAGTGACCCATGAAAGTGCCCTGTGTACATGGAATGGATCTGAGTGTCCTGATGGCTGTCTCCTTGGCCTGCCCAGCAGGTGTGAACAGGTATTTTTGTGTAGAACAGCCAGCCTCCCTGGTGTGCTGTGAGGGGGAACCATCTGTTCCTGAGCAGCAGAGCACACCTCAGTGTGACTTGGCTTGTGGCACTGGCCACTGCTGCCCCATTGCTAATGCAAGCACATCACTGTTAACAGAGATGTGAGAAAGTGCAGGAAGAAAGTGCAGAAAACTGCTGTCTGTATGCAAAAAATGCTTTTTAATTGACTGCCATCAGTAGAGGCAGAAAGCCAGTCAGACAAAAATCAGCACTTCCTTGGCACTGTTGTTCTGCTACAGTTGTCTGTCTTTTGCCACACATTATTATTAAGTGCTTAATCAGTATTAAATCTAATTCTGGGATGACATCTGGGAAATTGTTTTACAGCATTAGTAGCTGGAAGAATGTCCTGCCTGTTAATTATTTACATTATCTGTCTCTCAGAATAACAGCTGGCAGTTAAAATACTCTGGAATAAAACCCAGTACCCAGATAAATACTATGTTTATTCAGGTACATAGGAGCATATTGTGTAATCTCTTAAAGCCAGTGCCTTCAGATGAAGGAACTCATTTGGGGCACATCCTCTACTGACATGTCTTAGGGAAATGGGAGATGCTTTTCTCTGTGCACACATAGACAAGGTATCTAATGCTTGCTTTTATAATGTGCCTAGGAACTAGCTAAAGAAGGGTAGTTAGTCTAAAAATCAGTCAGCTGTCATTTCTGAAATGTAACTATCCTGGCTGATTTGGAGGAGAACATCAAGGTATTAGATGTGAACTCCGTGGGGGTTCTGAAATGTGGAGGTTTGCTCCCCATTTCTCCAGCAGTGTGTGAGCCCAGATTGTATTGCTGTGCTGAGCCACAGCACCCTCATTCCAGGTAGTAGGAATGGGACTGATGACCAGAACTGCTTTCATTTCTGGATGAGCTGGGAATGCTGTGTTGCTGAGAAGGGAAATTAACTAAATCCATATATTTTGTCTTTTCTGAGTCCAAGCCTTTGCAATCTCTTTCCCAGGGTGCCAGGTTTTGGTCTGTTCTCCAGCTGATTCACTTGACTCTTTTAGTAGGAATCTTCCCATGGGATCATTGTGAGGAGTTCTGCATGTTCTCATTCTTTGCTTGAGGATGAGGCACTGGTGGGGCCTGGGAGGTCTTGATCCCTCTCGTATTTTGTCTTGGAGAAGGAAAGGATTGCACAGACATCCTTTTAAGGAGCCACATGCTCCAGGGTGATGAAAAGGAAGACAAATTACAAGCTGTAGCTCCAAATACCTCAATGCAGATTTTGGGTCTTTTTTAAGAGGACACTTGCTCTTAGGGTCTCTCCACTATTTCAGTCTGTAAATGCAACTTTCAGGCTCAATTAGTTAAATATGCTTTTTTTTTCTCTCCTGCCAAGTTGTTGTGGTTGTTCAGTAGAAATACTGGGTTTTCCCCTGAGGCAAATAAAATCTTGTGAAGGATAAAGTATTTGGGAAACACTGGGATGAAAAGGAAATTAAGGAATTGCATGGCATAGTTTACAAATAAAAATCCCATGATGTTTTCTAATCTTACAAAAGAAGGATCTGCTCCTTCTCCCTCCTCCAACCCCATATTCATGTACAGAATTAAGTACATATTCTCTGTACTTAATTCTGTAAATATGTAGTGTATTGTAATGCTTGTTGAGAACATGCAACTTAAGTTGCAGTTCTTAAGTTTTCAGCCTGAAAATACTGGGGCAAAGCAGTGATAGGAAAATACATGATCTGTGTGGAGACGGGGCTGTTTGTAGCATCTGGCTGTCAGATTTCTGTTTGCTTGTCTCATTTGAGCATTCTGAAAATTAATCAATATGGAAGTGCTGTTGTGGATGTGCAAAAGCTTGGACAGAGTAAATGCCAACCTGACCATACGCCTTTAGGCAAAACTGCTGTTTGGCTTCTCTAAGTTTTGTGAATTTTCATTCTGTATAATCTTTTCTCAAAAAAGAAGGAGCTAATAATGAAGTAATTATTTTCAGGGCTGTGAGCAAGACCAGTTTTGCAATTCTTGGCATACACATTTAGAAGAAAACAGTAACAATGCACATTCAGGTCATTCATTTTTATTTATGTTGCCAATATACTCACAAATTTTCTACTGTTGGCAGTAAAATTTTGGCTAATGTGCACTGCTTATTGACTGAAAATCCTCCCATGCACTTCCAAAGGAAGTCTTGCTCCCCCATCTACTATCTATTCATCTGGAAAAATAAGACTGAAAATTCCTTTTTATTCACAAACCAGCTGAAAATGGGCAGTAACACTGCAAACTGTCCCAGAATTGCCCAGCTAGTCCTGGTGCTGTCAGCATCATTCCAGCACTGCCAGTTTTTCCATGTTGTCAGTCAAACTCACTTTAGCAGTAGTTGAAGAGGAAAGTTGTGATAAACTTTTCTGACCCCCACCAGTGTTTTGGGGCGAGCTTAGAAAACCAAAAAGGCATCAATTCTTGGCTCCATACTGCCTTGACAATCCATCCAGTTTTCCCCTTAATGTCTGCCACATATGGTTGTGAAATCCAGTGTCTGGCTTCTTTTCTAAATATAGAATCAAAATTATTTTAAAATTATTGATGCAATGAGTCTTATTTGTTTTCAAGGTATTATTTTGCAATATAACAAAGTATTGAGACTTGTATTGTCCATTTCCCATAGGCACTTTTGAAGACATTTTATTCCTTTTTATTTATGTTTTACTGCATATTGGGAAGTATCTCCTTTCCAGTTTTGAATCAGAAAGCAGAGTAGCAAAGAGCATGTCCCTTTGCCAGTGGAAGAGTGGCCAGGGGTGAGCAGGCTGTGCCTCACTATCAGCACAGAGTTTTTCCACACAGCTGTGCCCAGTAGCAGAGGTGAAACAAAACCAGTGGTGGTAGCAAGGCACAGGCTCAGTGGTTTCTTAGCTGAATTTTGAGTGTTTGTCTCCTACACTGCACTACCCAGCTGTAACCTCCCCATGTACTTCTGTGTTATTGGAGTGACCAAATGGAATTAACGTCACATGAATGCCTTTGAATTTGCTCTTTCATGATGCAGGGTTTTGTCCTGGAGGTGAAAAGTGGCTGAATGTAAGCCTAGATGGTGAAAAAACAAGTGAAGTGAATGAGTTTTATTTCCCCATCTCCCTGCAAATATTTATGTTTTTTATCTAAAAAGCAGGAAGCAGCCTGTGATTTTAGTAATATGCCTAGAATGAAGTCCAGGGTTTTGAACAGCTTTCCCTGCTTTGGCAGTGCTTTCCATTGTCAAATTCACAATGATTTATAACACAACTATTCAGAAGCAATCCTACTAGTGCAGATTTCAGTTTTAGTGGCCTGTTACACCCCAAACCACTCCATTTCTCTTGGCAAAGAAAAGAATATACAGTGTTACATCAGGGAAGAAACTGGTAAATGGCATTTGAAAGCAAACAGCTTTATTCATAAAGAGAAGAAATCATACCAGAGTACAAGCAGGGTCACAACTGATGATGGTCTTTAATAAGCAGTTCTTCTTGGCTAATGGGGGGGAGATACAAATATACAAAAATATTTTAAAATTACCTGGTATTTTTAAAGTAGGAATCAACAGGTTCCATCCTGCTAATGTAAATGTTCTTAGGTGTAACTAAAAACATGTTTGAAAAAACAATATGTAAGGAAACAGGCAGTTTCAAATAAGACTGGTGAAACATCCAGAGTGACATGAAGTATTGTTGATTTTCTTATGGATTACCTCCAATTTTGGGCTTATATTGTGGCAAATAATGTATTCTGTACCTGAATACTGGAGTTAGATACAGTCATGACAAGAACATCTCTGGGTTTTTGCTGATAAACACATGCAGCCAGTGACATAAAGATCTGGAAGACTGCCAGAATTGCAGTAACAGAATAAAGCTAATTTCTTACATAATTTCCTGACTAGCACTTTCCCAGAGTACAGTAACCCTGCATATAGCATTTGAAAACATTACCAACAGCGTTACAGAATGAAGCTCAGTACAATTTAATATTTGAGAGAGGATGAAGGTCTAAGGATACAATGTCATTGGAATAGTCAGAAGGGACTTGTTTTCTATAGAAACATTCCTAAATGTTTCTATAGAAAAATTACAGTGTTCTCTGTGTGTCTAAGACTGAAAAAATTCACCACTCTTTTCCACTAATTTTTCTTGCTTTTTCTGTTGGACTCTGAATGAGACTGATAACATAAAATAGTGAACTTTGCAGAGGCAAAGGAGCTGGTTTTTGCGACAGATTGAGTTTTGGGAGTAGGGTGTGGGTAGAAGAAGATATGCATTGCTGGTTTAGTCTCAGACATGTGGTCAGATCCTTTTGTTTGAACCTCCCCACATTCTTCAGGATGTGAGTGGGAGTATTCTCCCATACATGAAAATTCTAAATGACTCCTGTGACTTCTCTTACAGTGAACCTCTGATACTGCTGGTTTCTAAGAAAAGAATTTTAAATTTATGTTGAGGTAGGACAGGCATGGAGGTCTAAAGACACATGGTGAAATACACAGTGCTTCTGAAATCTGCTGATGAATGAAGGGTGGTGTGAACCACAGCCTGCAGGCTGCACAACGGTGAGTAAAGGTAATAGTGACAGATTGAGGCTCCAAATGAATTGCAGTTGTATGCTGCACCTCCAGCTTGCTAGCATAATGGTTATGAAGTCAGAAAGATGAAACTTTTTCCATTTAGTGGCATTTCTCTTCTGATGGGAGTGGTGGCCAATTGAGGCTCCAAATGAATTGCAGTTTTATGCTGCACCTTCAGCTTGCTAGCATAATGGTTATGTGAAATCAGAAAGATGAAACTTTTTCCATTTAGTGGCATTTCTCTTCTGATGGGAGTGGTGGCCATAGATGCAGCAGCAGAATACAAGAGGCAGGTGTGGCTTTCCTTCCTTACCAGGCATGTTCATTGCTCTATGTTAGCCCCTGTATTTGTGAGAGGAATATCCAGCTCTTTTGGCTGGCTATGGGCAGTTCTGCCCACTGATCATTCAGAGTTTCTCCCCTCTGGTAAGGAAAGTAAATTTTCTCAATAATTTTCTTCTATAGACCCAGGAAAGCCTACTTTTTTCATCCTTTCTTTTTATATTAAGTTGGGTTACTTTTGCTCCCTTTATGGCCTATAGAGTTGACTGTGTTTGCTTTCACCTCTCTTCCACTGGGCAAGAAGCCAAACTATGACTCTTGGTGGAGGGATGCAGACTTTCTGGTAAAATGGAATATCTGGTAGGATATATAGCTTTGTCCACAGCATAAATTCTTAGGAATGTGGGAAGTGTAGTGAATATAGACATACGAGCACCAAGGTGCCCATGCAGCTCTCATGGAATTCCCAGGGATTAAAACAGAGCCCATGGGATGTGTCTGGAAAACCTTTCCAATCATGTTAAAGCTAGACTTACTGTATTCAAGCGTAAACTGCCTAATAATCCAAGTGTCTTTACAGTATTACAAGGGATCTTTTCACCAGGATTTAGGTGTGGTCAGGAATATGTGCATGTGTGACAACATCTTCTGTTGTAACAGACAAATTTTTGCTCTCTGTAACTAAACCATGAACCCACAGAGGGAGAGAAAAAGCAAAAGTACATATCCCACTTGAGGGAACAGTTATCTTTAGGGGGTTTGATATCTGTGAATTTAGCCTAATATACCTGATCCTTAAAAAAATGCCAATCACCTCCTCAGCCAATCTTAGTAGTGAGAGTGGATATATTATTTTTTTTCCAAGTTATACACAAACTGTTGCTATATCATGGTTCAGTTGTGATACATTTATAACTTGGCTGAACAAAGAAAAGTTTTTTTTTCTATGTGACTGCTTAGCACACAAACTCAGAGTGACTGGCAAAGCTGAAAACAAAATGTCTTTAAGAGAAAAACAAAAACAAAACAAAGCAGGTTATTTAGTAGAGGAGGGAGAGGGGAGTTTTTATTGTAATTTCCTTAAGGGACAAAATGGGGAAATCCCCTAATGTTGTTAGCATGACATAAGATCTTGTGTTTGAAAACTTGCAGAAGTGTATCTCATGTGATGACTAATCTCATTTATCTTTTTTATTTTCCTGTCACCATAACTGTGATGTTTGAGGACAGCTGGTGTCCTTAGAGCTCAGCCATGCTGTGTTTGTTTGTTCCATATAAGTCTAGAGACTGAGCCAGCGAGGGTGGCAGTGCAGCCAAACTTGGAGGGCAGAGCCTTGTTCCTAATGCCCCAAGTTTAAAAGCACTTTCAAGGTGAGTTGTCTTATGACCTTGGGTGACCTTGAGCTTGGGGAGAATATTTTTTCTGAACAGACACATCCAACAAAGTCATGTTCTTGGTCCAGACAGGGTCAGTGAAGCTCAGGAACTCGAATCTGTGGACATCTGGATTACAGGCAGAGATGATTTTGGTGCTCAGTATTGTTCCCCTGTATCAAAGGGATATATTCAGGTAACCTCCCACTAGGAGGTGAAATAGGAGCTTTTCTTTTCCCCTATTTTTTATTGAGAGAGCTCTGCTGGGCACAACGTTAAGTTCTCCTCCCCATATTCCGAGTAATTTTATTTCCCCTAACATTTTAGCGTTTTGTTCTGAAAGTGAATTTTAAATGTTGAAGGATAATGTGGGAGTTTCTGAAACTGAACAGGTAAACATAGGATTGTCTTATTTAAGACATTCCTTGTTTGCCACAAAGGAATAAGAGGAATCCAAAAAATGTATTGTACTTAGCTATAGCTGCTGTGAATGGTAGAGGAGGTCCCATAAAGGGGCTGAAGGTATTTTATTCTATCCATTTGTCAGACTAATCACTGTCTTGTGAGAGGGGTTATTTCAGTAAAGAATGAAAGTCAGCTCTCAAGTGAGAAGGAAATGAATGATGTGAAGAGATACCTGACTCATAATTAACTCTGTTCGACAGGTGAGCGTGCACAGTGTTATATAACATTGTATGAACATCATTTGAAGGCAGTGTATGGTGAGTCACAAATTCTGCATTCTCAAACTTTATGAGGCATTGCATGAAGTGATTTTTGTCCTCCTAGATGCTGAATTACTTTGAGTAGCAAAACCACTTTTTTGTGTCATATCCTGCTGGTCGTTAAGTACAACTCTTGTATGTCTCCGTCTCTCCCAAAAGTCTCAAGGTGACTCAAAAAAAAAAAAGAGGGAGAAACTGGAATATTTTTCAAGAATACATTGTATTCAGTGTGTTTTCAAAATCCAAATTTCTCTCATCTGTATTTCAGTAGCTCCTTCCCAGTTGTGTCCTTCCACAGTGTGTATTTTACTGTGTTCATCAAGTTATTGTCACTGTTGATTTTAAAAGTCTTAAGGTTATTTCATAGACAAACAAATCATGCTGAGGTCAAAGCAAGTTTAATAACACTTCTTGTTGAATTCTAAAATACAAGAGGATCATTCTGCTTGAATACTTGGCAGCTGTGAATTGTTTTAATGAACAAAGCCTTATTTCTATATGACTATTGAAGCAAACAGTGCTGCTGAACATACATGTTTGAACAGCAAGCAGAAATCTCTTGTGCAGACTTTTTGCACCTCTCTCTCTTTGAAGTACATTTTTTCTCAAGGGATGCAGCCTGGAGCTCATGGAATGATTTTGTAGTGCAAGGATGCCAAGCACTGGTTAGTAAAGAGTTTTCAAGTGCTCAGAGCTGCAGAAGGTGTTCCTGTACCTTTGCTCTGGCTGCTCTCAGAAAACCCTTCTGCCTGTTCCCTGGCAATGCACTGGCACCAAAGCTGCAGCAGCGAGTGGTACCCTGGGGTGCATCTTACAGAATGCACAGGAAGGAGGAAAATGTACATTTTGCCTCAGCATCTGCTCATCACCACCTTTGTAATTCAGGTTTGCAGGGCAGGATTTGGGATGTCCTAGCCTCCAGAAACAATTCTGATCATAGTGACAGCTGCAGTTCTGCATAACTGACATGAGCAGTAAGTGAAGGCAGTGAGATTTTGCAAGGTAAAAGAAACAATCTGCAATTGAACTTCTTTTCTCTGATTATTGCTGACAGGATAAATGTTCCAAAAAGATCAAGAACTGTTCCATTGTAGTTTTCTTATTTAATATATTGATAGGCTTCTAAAGCACACAGCAATTATATAAATTGTCTACCAGTGCTCAGAGTGAGGGGCTGATGCAAATTTCCTAAGCCAGCCAAGTGACAGGTAAGACAGAGACTGTTAGGCAAATCCTAGCAAAAATGGGTGTAATTTCTACCCTTGAAGAAGGCAAGACAGAAACCATCTTCAGCTGAACAGATAAAAATATATATAGAAAAAAAAAAAAGCTTAGTATTTAGAACACAAAGGACAGTTCAGATGGTGCAGAATTGATTGTGAACGTGTTTTAGAATTCATTTTGCATGAATTCCAAGCAAGAAGCTTGCCAGTTCCTGTGACAAAATATTGTAATTTATTTCTTCCCCACATTAAATAACCAGAAGGTTGGTTTTTTGGTAGATCTTTAAAATGTCTGTTGAATGTCACAGATTTCTAAATTGAAAAGGTTAAAAAAAAAAAAAGCAGCTTTTTGGAAGCAGACAACATTGTGAAGAACACTTGTTTTTGCTCTTCTAATCAATACATAAAATTTCTTAAGATCTGCCTGTGAAGTATGGAGGTCAATTATTTAGCAGTTATAAAAAAATATGTAGCACTATCCCATCCATGATATTTTACTATGACTTGTATTTTCGCTACACTTTTTTGCCTTTCCCTTAGTAGAACATTGGTTTGTTATATTATTTCATAAATAAGAAAGTGTTAATCCTCTATATGTAAAATATTTCAATAAATAAAAGTTGAATTTACAACTGAAACTGATAAGGCAGTAAAACCAGTTATCAAATTACATATAAACAGTGTATTAAAATGTGTGAGGCAAAATGAACACTACAAAGTCAAAAGCTATGCTGTAAAGCTGAGACGCTGTTTTTTCAAATGTTGCATATCACAGAAAACCCCACTTCTCTGCATTCTTCAAAAAGTCCCTTTATTCTTTTATCCCAAAGCAAGGACATAAATGAAATCCTAGCTGAACTAATAATGCAGGCAGGAAAAAAAATTGCAAATTTTTGTTTAACCATTTAACATGCTCATAGAGATTAACTCAGTGCACAAGGCACGGGAACTAATCTAAAAGGCCCTCTGTGGGACACTTTGGTTGGAGGGAAGAAAAACTGGCACAGCAGTAACTCCTAATGTGTCCTTTGCTGGTGAATGGCCTGTGACTCTCTTCCTTTTCTTCCTGCAGTTCTGCACTGCATTGGAAATGTTGCATCCCCAGGCTTGGATATGTCTCTGACCCAAGAGAGGTGCTCAGAGGAGAGAAGGAAGCTTAATGAGATTCAGGGCCCAGTCTGGTAAGTCTCCATGTGACTCCTTGCATTGACCCCCACCTTATTGCTGTAAAGGAACAAGCTTTATATGATCAGCAACAAAGACACTGTCTTCTATGCATTCTTTCTGAAAAAGAAACAAAATTAAAACCAGACAACATAATTTGGCCTCCGCTGGCACAAGACTTCGGAGCAGAATAGGAAAAATGACCTTTTGTCATCCCAAGATCAAATGAGTAGGACAAAGTCCCATTAATGAAATGGCAAAATGTGGACTTGCAGCAGAGGAGAGCAGTTGTTTTAAGGACCATTGCCCCTGCAAAAGGCTGGAGGGGGATTGGGCTGAGTGAGCCCTGCAGAGCAGTGCCCTACAGCTCCAGTTGTGCACCTCTCCTCTGCTTTGCTGGGACCCGTGGGACAGAATGGAGCTGTGGGCAGAGGGATGGGAGGAGCAGGGTGCACCTCCCTCTGAGGCAGGACATGCTGCCCCTGGGGGCACCGAGCAGGACTGGCTGCAGCAGCTGCACCCAGGGGCTGCAACCTGGGCTGCGGGATCTTCTGTGCGCTGAAGCAGCTGCACAGGGTGGCACTGGGGGAACATTGCTCAGAGAGCACCAGGGGTTTTCAGTATTTGTTTTTTGTTTTGCTCATTTCCAAAATGAGTCCTGACTCGAAAGCTTTTTCAGCAGCTGCAAAAATCTAGTCTTTAGCTCACAGCCCAGTCTGTCATTTTGTGTTACATCATGTACTATTCCAGGAGGTAGAGCTGCCTATGATTTCATAGCACAGTTCTAGCTTAATTCCTCAAGGGACCTCAAAGGAAATGGAAACCCATAAATAAAATGGAGAAATTAAAATATATTACTAACTCTAAATGGCAGCATTTATTTGAATTAATAAAATACAAAATTGTAATGATCCTTTATACTGGATTTGATTTTGGTTCTGCAATGATTCAACAGGTCAATAGTTTCCTGCTTCCCAATCTCACTTTGTCTTTACTTTGGGAAATATTTTTGTAGAAGAGGAATTCCTCTCTGATGGAGGAGATACTATGGAAGATCTCTAATTGTTCTTAACAGGTTTTAAGTTCTCTGGGCTACTGTCAGTCTATATAAAAGTTGTGATTTGAAGTCAAAGTCCACCTTTCATCCTGAAATACCTTATTAGTTGGATAATTAATTACCCCAAGTTCCCCAAGAGGAACACAGATACTGAGCTACCGAAAGACAAAAATTTTTCATTTTTTAAATTCTGAAGGAACAGTCCCAAATCATTCTAAGGTCTGTATGTACATTGTCTGGTCTTTTTGGACTAACTAAACTTCAGTGTACATTGAAGGGGTTCCCTGTGACATGGAGGTTTCACACACCTCTAAAAAATCAGGGGTTTGTCCCATTGTGCCAAATCAAGGAGTGTGTGGTCTGTGCTGGAGGAAAATCCAGCCTAGTTTAGTTTCAGATGCAGGCTAACTCTGTATGTAAAAATCTGTGTAGTACTTCATATTTCCTCCTTTGCTGTTAAGAAAAGTGAACTATTTTAGAGTATCCCATCAAAAACCGTTGCCTTAGGGCAGGCAAAAGTGGAGAATGTTGTGCTGAGAAGAAGCAGGAATGCTTTAAGAGGGTATTGCCTACTGGGGGAATCAGAGAGCAATTGTTTTGACTTCATGTTCTCATGAAGATTTTGCGACACTGTGTGCCAGTAACTTGATCCTCCTTTAACTTGTACCTATACTAAAATTAAATTACTAAAAACAAGCATTTTATATCAACTCAGTTGTTAAGCCTGTTCAGGCATAGCTGTGAATAAAATTATGTTGGCTGATAGGTCAGTTTGTTTTGAAAAGGACTTGAGGGTGCTGGTGGATGAGAGGCTGGGCATGTGCCAGCAGTGTCTGCTGGTAGCCCAAAAAACCAGTTGTGTCCTGGGCTTCATCCAAAGCAGCGTGGACAGCAGGGGAGGGAGGGGATTCTGCCCCTCTGCTCTGTTCTGGTGAGACCCACCTGGAACACTGCATCCAGCTCTGGGGCCACAGGACAGGAAGGGTATGGAAACAGTCCAGAGGAGGCCACCAAGATGCAAGGTGAATTGAGGGATGGAGCACCTCTGCTATAAGGAAAGGCTGAGAGAAATGGGGGTTTTCAGCCTGGAAAACAGAAGGTTTTGGGGTAACCTAACTGTGACCATCCAATACCTGAAGAAAACTTACAGGAAAGATGGAAAGAGACTTAAGAGCGTGGAGTTATAGGACAAGGGGGAATGCTTCACACAGAGAGTAGGTTTAGATTAGATATTAGGAAAAAGCTCTTTACTGTGAAGGTGGTGAGGCATTGGCACAGGTTTCCCAGAGAACCTGTGGCTGCCCCATCCCAGAAGTGCTGAAAGCCAGCTTGGATGGGGCTTGGAGCAACCTGCTCTGATGGAACGTGTCCCTGCCCATGGCAGGGGTTTGGAACAAGCTGAGCTTTAAGGTCCCTTCCAATCGAGGCTGTTCAATGAAATGCTGCTCCTGGTCTGAGCTGGACTCGCGCTGTGTCCCATTTCCATCACAGCTGTCCCCGCTGTGGCTCGGACACGACCCGCCCCAGATCCGGAAGGTGCCGCAGGAGCGGGGAGCGCCCGGCCCGGCCCGGCCCGGCCCGGCCCGGCCATGGCGGGGCCGGCGCCGCCACCGCGCGGCCGAACCGCGACAATGCCCGGAGGCTCCTCGTGCCAAAGGCGGCTCCTATAAAAACCAGTTGGAGTTCCAGTTATTCCTCCTCTTTTTCCGCCCCCCTCAGGCTTTGCAGCTGTTTCTGTTTCGGCTTTATGAGGTGACAAGCCAAGCTGTCCAACAAAACATGGCTCATTGTCACTTACTGCTGCCTGCGGCAGATGCCTGGAAAGGTCAGAGCATTGCTTCCAGGTGGCACAGTGAATCCTCATGTTTTAGCCCTTGAACACACCCTCTTTTTTGACAGAAATGTTTATGTGTAGAGACAAAATAACGTGATTCTTTCTTACTGGAGTGTTGGTAGATGCTGGAGCATGTCCGGAGAAGGGAATTAAGATAGCCGAGGGTCTGGAGCATCAGTCTTATGAGGAGCAGCTGCAGAGGCAGCTGATAACTGCTTGGAGAAGAGGAGGCTCAAGGCAGACCTTATCACTCCCCTGTCTGAAAGGAGGTTTTTCCAGCCAGGTGGGTGTTGGTCTCTCCTCCCAAGTAACAAGCAATAAGATGAGAGCAAACAGCCCCAAGTTGTGCCAGGGGAGGTTTCGAGGCTGTTCAATGAAATGCTGCTCCTGGTCTGAGCTGGACTCGCGCTGTGTCCCATTTCCATCACAGCTGTCCCCGCTGTCGCTCGGACACGAGCCGCCCCAGATCCGGAAGGTGCCGCAGGAGCGGGGAGCGCCCGGCCCGGCCCGGCCCGGGCCGGCCATGGCGGGGCCGGCGCCGCCACCGCGCGGCCGAACCGCGACAATGCCCGGAGGCTCCTCGTGCCAAAGGCGGCTCCTATAAAAACCAGTTGGAGTTCCAGTTATTCCTCCTCTTTTTCCGCCCCCCTCAGGCTTTGCAGCTGTTTCTGTTTCGGCTTTATGAGGTGACAAGCCAAGCTGTCCAACAAAACATGGCTCACTGTCACTTACTGCTGCCTGCGGCAGATGCCTGGAAAGGTCAGAGCATTGCTTCCAGGTGGCACAGTGAATCCTCATGTTTTAGCCCTTGAACACACCCTCTTTTTTGACAGAAATGTTTATGTGTAGAGACAAAATAACGTGATTCTTTCTTACTGGAGTGTTGGTAGATGCTGGAGCATGTCCGGAGAAGGGAATTAAGATAGCCGAGGGTCTGGAGCATCAGTCTTATGAGGAGCAGCTGCAGAGGCAGCTGATAACTGCTTGGAGAAGAGGAGGCTCAAGGCAGACCTTATCACTCCCCTGTCTGAAAGGAGGTTTTTCCAGCCAGGTGGGTGTTGGTCTCTCCTCCCAAGTAACAAGCAATAAGATGAGAGCAAACAGCCCCAAGTTGTGCCAGGGGAGGTTTAGATTGGATATTAGGAAAAATGTTTTCAACAAAACCGCACAGGAACAGGCTGCTCGGAGGGGTGGTGGAGTCACCATCCCTGGAAGGATTTCAAAACCAATTAGATGTGGTGCTTGGGGGCATGGTTCAGTGGTGGGCCTGGCATGCCTGGTTACCAGTTGGGCTCTCTGACCTCAAGGGTCCTTTCCAACCTGCACAGTTCTATGGTGCATGCTTCATGCTCCTCAACTATATTTCTGTTTCCCTGTTTAGCTTATCTGGTAGTTTACAATGGGTTTTTATCCCTCCTCCACAGTTCATCCACCCTTACAGAGATCAGCACAACCATAAAATACTGGGAGCCTTTTTTAATTTCTGCCATCACCCTTTACTGCCACAAGAGCAAACTCCAGACTCTGAGGTAGGACAATATTTTAGTTGCTTTTCCCATTTGATAACTGGAGAACTGCTTAAAGAAGAGGGAAATGGCAATGCTTCCTCCCCTCTAGCTAGAATCAATACTCTTCTATAACTCAAAATCTGTCTCTGCAATGGCTCAACACACATTAGTTTCTTCTGTCTCTCCCCATTTCTCTATCTTTACAATGGGAAAACAATCCCTTTTTTGGTTTTTTTTTCTGGTGTTTTTTTCCTTCATTGGTTTGAGGTTTTTTATCATAGGATATACTCCTCTGCCACATACATCTACATTTATACATCACTTCCAGATTACTTAAATAATGTTATTAGGAAAAAATGACCAAATGGGGGGAAAAAAGCAGCCTGGGAAACTTTACTCTGAACATGGAAGGAATAAAGTGGTGGGTGAAATGGCTCGGAGGAGGAGGTTTCATGAAGACAATTGATGGAGAGGTGGCTGCTTTGTATGAGGTTGAAGAATTTTGGTTGCTCCTCCAGATTTTCTGAAGACCCTGATTTAAACTGCTGCTGTTCATAGTCTGTCACTAAGAATCTGTAATCAAGTAGGACTCAGTTACTTCCCTCCCCCATGCTCTTTTGTAGCTGCTGCTGTCAGACAGGAAAAGTCTTAGTTCAACTCTAGCATTGCCATGAAAAATGTGACCTCTGAGCTGGAAGCGCCGTGCTTCTGAAGGGAACGTTCTGTAACATAGAAAGATAGAATCTTTTTATATATTGCTGCTTAAACAGTGATCCAAAATAGTCTGGAACCGTCCTGACTTACAGTGAGTCCAAAGACTTGCCTGTTCAGAAGGCTTCAATGCACTGTATTATCAAACCTAATCTGTTGCAATTAAATTGCGTTTGGGGTGGGCTTTATGTGGAGGGTTTTTTTTTTGGGTTGGTTTTGTTGTTGTTTAGTGGGGGTTTTTTTTTTGTTTGTTTTTTGGCTTTTTTTTTTTGTTTGTGTGTGTGTTGGGTTTTTGTTTTTCTTTTTTTTCCTCCACAGAATGAAGATCCTTTCCCCTTCCTGCACGGAATGTTTTCCCTATGTTCTGGTTGTGTTTCTCTTTAGGTTAGGGAAGCCTGGTGGGTTTGCCCTCAGTTTAGAAAGGCATTGGTGGAACTCGGAAGCTTTCCCAGCAATCTCTGGAGAACAGCGCTTGTTGAATGTTACCCCGTTTATCGGGCGTCTCCTCCCGTGAGCCAGGCTGCAGTTCTGGGCTGGCTGTGGAGGAACCGGGGCTGTGGCGCTGCGCTGTTTTGGCGGGCTGAACTTCTGGGCCATTCGCCCTCAGTCGCAGGCGCCACCCTCGGTGCCCGGTCCCCTCAGGGCTGGGCTGGGGCGGTGCCGCTGTGATCCCTCAGAGCCGGGCCGGGCGGTCCCGCCGTATCCCCGCCGGGCCGGGCCAGGCGGTACCGCTGTATCCCCTCAGGGCCGGGCCGGGCCGGGCGGTGCCGCCCCGCTGACGGGATCCGGCGCGACGGCGGCCGCGCCACTTCCTGGCGGCGGGAGCGGGGCGATGGCGGCGCAGGACGTGCTGGGCCAGACCGCCCGGCTGGCCTCGTCCAGCGCCCTGCTGCAGGTGCGGGGCCGCCCCTCCCTCCTTCCTCCTCATCCTCCTCCTGCTGCTGCTGCTGCTGCTCGGCGGGGCGCCGCAGGTGCTTCCCGTGCGGCTTCTTTCACAGGTGCTGTTCCGGGTGGTCACCTTCGGGCTGAACGCCTTCACCCTGCGCTACCTGTCCCGGGAGCTCATCGGCGTGGTCAATGTCAGGTGAGGGAGCTCAGGGCGCCCGTGAGGGCTGTGGGACAGAGCTCGTGCTCCGTGCTGTCTGTGCCCTGTCGCTGGCGATGCTCTGGTTAATGCTGTGCAGTCTGTTCTCAGCCATGTCTCAGTGTTTGGTCATTTCATGCTCCCCAGGTCTGTTTTGGCCTGAAACACCGGTAGCACTGGCCTGGTTTCGATGCTCTGGTTAATGCTGTGCAGTGTTCTCGGCCGTGTCTCAGTGTTTGGTCATTTCATGCCTCCCCAGGTCTGTTTTGGCCTGAAACACCGGTAGCACTGGCCTGGTTTTTGTGTTTAAACCTGCGGAGGAAAAACTAGATACAATGTGCTTGTCCTATAGGATATACTCTGTATCATTACATTTGGTCTGCAGCATGTATTCTTGCCATTTGAATCATCACACAAATTTACTTTCTCTCAGTTTTTTAGGAGATTGTGATAATTTTAGCTCATATAACCATGTTTGCACACCTGTAGGAATTTGTCTGCCAGGCACTTGTGTGTAAAAAACTGTGATGCTACTGCATGAAGGATTTATAGTTTATAGAAAAGAAATAATTTTCTCTCTTCTCTTTTTTTTTTTGGTCCTTTTCACCGCCTTTAGGCTGACTCTGCTGTACTCAACAGTTGTCTTCCTTGCCAGGGAGGCGTTTCGCAGAGCTTGTTTGAGTGGGAGTGCCAAGAGAAACTGGACCAAAACAATTAATCTCTTGTGGCTGACGTAAGACAACTTTAAAAGTTTACTTCCTTAGAATTTCTCGTTTTTGTCTGGGAGCTCACAGAATGAGAGGAAGTGTTTATTTCAGAAGCCTCAGTTATGTTTCTCATCCTGGACTGATGTAGGAAGCTGCTCAATTCTGGTGCTTTAACATTTGTGGATGTGATTTCTTGTTGGAGCACACGAGGAAGTCCATTGCCATTTCTTCTGTTGCTTGAGTTTCATTTAGGCCATAGCTGTTGAAGGAAAACCCTGTTGCAGAAATATGTAGCTCTTTGGTTTTTTTTCTTCTTCCTGCTCAGTTTTGTGATTTTATTACCCAGTGTGCACTTGTGAACCTGCAACATAAATGTTTGGGTATGGGAGATGTGAAAAGGTGAAAGAAAGAGTTGGAATTAAACAATAAGAAGGAAGTAGGGTTGGCTCTTTCAGCTGTGGTGCTGTTTATAGCAGAACAGCTTAAAGTCCACAGGGTGCTGCAACAAGCAATCACACACTGCAGTGTGATAAGGATAAAGTGGATTTTGTGGCTTGTTTCTCCCTCCTGGTTCCTGATTCTCTCTGCTCTTTCCCTCTGTCAGCTCTAGCTGCTGTGCAGGCCCAGCTGGGCTGGGAAATAAATTTACCTGCCTGATATGGTTGAAAAATACCCCTGCATGATAAAATAGAATTCTCCCATTGGGGCACCTGACTTTCCCTGGAACTGCCCAGCTGTTAACTGGGTCTGGCCCGCTTATGTGTGGTTATCTGCATCCAGATATAAAGCAGAGGGAGTGTCCCTGTCAGGGAGAAGTCTAATACTAATATTTCAAATGTGTTTTTTCTGTTCTCTATGCTGTACTCTAGTCAAGTTTCTACTGTGTGGTAGCCTTTCAAGTGAGCATTAAATGACAGAGATGACATTGACTGTGTGCATCTTTTTTGTTTTAAACTTTTTCTTGTAGAGAAGCATAACTTCACATGAAGGTTAACTTTGATGAAGCATCTGAAATGTCTTAGGAGCTTGATGTCAAATATTTTAGGGGTCTGGTAGTGTGAGGGTCAAAGAGATCTTGCTCCAATGATGCAAAACTTGATGGACTCTGCTAGAAGCTCTGTGTTTCTGAAGCAGTATCAGCAGAACAGGATGTGCAGGCTGATGTGGGATCAAAATTGTTTGGTCCTAAGACACAAAATGCAGATATTTGATTTTATGGGTCTGGAGTAGAAAATGGACAACTCAGAAAAATGTTTTCTGTGCCTTGCTGAGTGCCTTAAGGGTGTTCATCACAAAGGAAAATATTCTTTCTTGGTATCATAACAACGGGAATTAATTCCTCAGGGCCTTTTTTTGTATAATCATTGTGGCCAGATGTGATATTGTAATCTAATTTTCTTTTTTTTTCTTTTTTTATTTTTATTTGTTTGTTTTTCTTTTTTTTTTCCTTTTTTTTTTTTGTTTCTGCTGAAGTAACATTTCCATTAATTAGTTTTTATGTTAACTTTTTAGAGTCCCTCTTGGTGTCTTTTGGTCTCTTGTCTTGGGCTTAGTCTGGCTACACCTGCTTGAAGTACCCGACCCTTCTGTGGTTCCTCACTATCAGGCTGGTGTAGTGGCATTTGGTCTTTCTGCCATTATTGAACTCCTGGGAGAGCCATTCTGGGTTTTAGCACAAGCTCATTTGTTTGTGAGACTTAAGGTTAGTAAAGTCCGTGGGGTGTGTGCATGTGGGGGAATCTTGGCTGAAAAGAACAGATTACTGACTTACATCTTTGTATATTCAAGCATATAAAACCTCTGTGTGTACTGTTTAGCACTGCATGGCCTGGTTTGTAACATACCCAGGAATTTGTACCCATTAAAGCAAGCAAGTTGGTTTATTTAAACATTATTACCTTCAAGATCCTTAAATCCTGAAACATAGGTTTGATTGGAGGGAGAGACACACTGCTTCCATAATTCTACATGAAATGCTGAGACTATGATAGTCTCAAGCAAAATTTTCTCCCTTATGTCCTGTACAAAGGACTGGGAAAATTTGTAATGGAGGAACTGTGAAATGCTAGAATTGAAAACTTACAGAGAAATGACATTCTAAGCTGGCCAGCTCAGCAGAAAGAAACTGCCATAAAGTCACACTGACTTTGAAAATCTTACATTCCTACATCAATTCTGTGCATTAAACATATAAATTTTAAGCTTGTGTATGTGGTTGAGCTGCCAGAAAATAACCCTTCTCTGTTTTGTGTTCCTTAAAGGTAATTGCTGAAAGCCTTTCAGTAGTGTCAAAATGCATTTTGACAGTTACTTTAGTAATCCTTTATCCTCAATGGGGCCTTTACATTTTTTCCTTGGCTCAGGTAAGTTCCCTTTGTTCTCTCTCAGCTGAATTTTAATTTTCCTTTGACATTTTGCCTGCTGAAGAACTTTGGGGAGCTGAGAGAAAAAGCTCCTGGGAGGTTTAAGATTCAGAATTTATATTTGGTATTTTCCTGATACTCATTATTGACTTGGTGCTTTGACATTGAGTTCAAGGGAGGTAGAAGGAAACACCTTCCATCTGTGAAGGCACATCTTGCAAATAAGGTTGTGTTATTCTAATCACACAGAACTTTATCAGCCTGTACCACCAACCTGCATTACCTTATCAGAAGGTGCTAATCAAGTGCAATTAATTCAGGTTAAAACTTTTTCTTGACGACAATGAAGGAGGGGTAATTTTTTTTCCTTCAGTTTTTGCCCTGGCTGTTGTAGATCGCTTATAATTGATGGAAATTGGAAATGTTCTATCAAGTGAGAGATGTAGGCAGTAGCTCCTCTGTCAGCTTGATTTTTGATTGAGTAATTGCTTTATAATTGGATCTTCAATGTTCCATAAATCCTGAATAAAACAGGAAAATTAGCAGAGGTCTATGATAAGCTACAGGTTAAAAAAAGATCAAAAGATCAACAGCATTCTTAAGAACTGTTAAAATCCTTACCTAGTTTAATATTTGGTAGGCATAAAAACTACTTACATTTTCTTCTCACTGTATTTTCACCTAGTATGTAATTCCACATTTCTAAGTCAATTTTGTTTCACTGTTTTTCTTCTCTCCTTCCTGATCTTCCCAGCTTTTATATGCCAGTGTTCTGGTAATGTGCTATGTAATTTATTTTGTGATGTTTTTGGGATCTCCTGAAGCCACAAAGAAGTCATTTCCAGTTGCTAGAGTGAAAGCTCTATTACCTAGCTTCGTGGAAGATGAAGTAAGTTGTGCAATTTATTTCTTGATTTTCTTGTTAAAATCTCACCTGAGGGCACTTTGAATGTTGCTTTTAGACTGGGGAGTTAATTGAGTGGTTTTGGGGCTATTTTTGCACTATAGAGGATATGATATATTAAGTAAAAAATATTGCATAGAAATTGTGTTTGTATTAGTAAAACTCTTGTCAGAAAAAAATCATGAAACTTGAACTTTTTGTGGTTTAGGGTTTGTTGTTGCTGACTTGGTTTGTGCAAAATATTAGTAGACATTAACTGGAGATGGACCATGTGCACTGTGCAGGGGAATGACCAGCTGTCACTGGATCTGAGGCAGAAAACAAACCAGAACCACATAACAGTGGATTTTTTGGTACTAAGATCTCTGCACAAAATAACCATGATGTTCCACAGCATCCCAGAGACACTGAAATACCAGTCAAACAAAAATGAAGCAAAGCAAGAAATGAAAAGACTCATTGAGGAAGATAACATTCTGGATAAGATATACAGATTGAAAATATAAATGTGGTTCTTGGTTGCAAGTCTTATAAGGACAAGAAGAGCAGTAACCAATTCATATCTCCAGTGAGGGTGAAAGTTATATTGGCACATTAAACACCCTGGATGTTTTTTCCCTAACTCTAACCTTGATTAGTATTTTCTCTAGAATGCTCTTATGGGTGCTTTGTCTGCAGCACCAGCACTTTTCAACAAGGGGATCAGTTTTTGCCAGAGCAGTGATGTTGGTGCTTGAATTCAGCAGTGGTTAATAACTGTGGCATTGTGGGTTTCCTCACCACTGCAGTTAGAGCTGCCCTGCAGTGTTGCACTGCCTTGCTCTTTTCTATTGCTACTCTGTAATGCCAATCACATGTGTTACATTTCAGGTTGTTTTTTTTTTGCAGACCTTTGTGAACTGGAAGGAAGCACGCTTGACTTGGAGTTTCTTCAAACAATCCTTCTTGAAACAGATTTTGACAGAGGGTGAGGCTTGACATAGAAGTGTGAGGGAAGAGGGCTCATGAAAACTATTTACAAAATTGACTTAAAGCTTCAGAAAGCTTGGGTGGGGGAAGATGAGGCACGTGATTGCCAACCTGAATGGAATTTTTGAAGGTTTTCAGAACTAGGCACTGTCCCATTTGACTCTGTCTCTTGAATGCTTAGTACTGGAATTGCCTGAACTAGTATTGGGAAAGATTTAGGGGCTTGTTCTGAAGTTCTTTATTTTGAACTTGCAGGTGAACGATATGTGATGACTTTTTTGAACGTCTTGAATTTTGGAGATCAGGGTAAGTGTGGTGGTATTGTGGAATGGTGACAGAGTTTTCTTAGTCACTGCTCTTCATGTGGTTCTGAAAATGACTTAAAGTGTTTGAATATAGCTTGAAAGTCTGAGAATGTTTCAAAGCCTTTGAGCTGCATTCAGGGAATTATTAATATAATGGAATTATGGAATAGCCTGGTTTGGAAACGACCTTCAAGATTATATAGTTCCAGCCCCCCTGCCATTGATGTTCACTAGATGTGTATCTTTCTCTTCTCCTGTATCAGTAAATCCTTACATTGCTGTTCTTAGTCAGTGAACTTTATCAGGATCCTGTGAATTCTTCTACAACAAGAATTTTAAGTGTGGTTTGGTGCTGTTCTAGATTCATTTCCGTCTAGTTGGTGCTTTTGTCTTAACTTTGCCATGAGCAAACCTTGCAGTTTTAAGCTGTGGTTGCTTGCCTGTCAGAATTTTTAGAGAATACTGCTTCATTGTTGCACTAAATACCACTTGTTTTCTCTTTTTTGGAGATGTTAAATCAGAATTCTTATTGTTATTAAAGACTTGGAATTAAAATATGTCTAAAACTCTGAAATTATTTTTTTTTTTTTAAGGTGTCTATGATATTGTGAATAACCTTGGTTCACTGGTGGCCAGGTTTATCTTTTTGCCTATTGAGGAGAGCTTTTATGTATTTTTTGCTAAAGTGTTGGAAAGAGGGAAGACTGTAAAAGATCAAAAGCAGGTATGTTTTTTGGATTAATTACATGTCAAATGCTTGATTTTTGTTACAGATAAGTTGCATCACAGAGGTGTGATGGACAGAAATGGGATCAGAAACAGGTATGTTTATTTGGATTAATTACATGCCAGATGCTTGATTTTTGTTACAGACAAGTTGCATCACAGAGGTGTGATGGACAGAAATGTGTGTTTGAGTATCGAGGCTGTTAAAATTGAAAAGAGGAGAGTAAAAATGTTGAGTCAGACTGCACCAAAAAGAAAAGAGAACAGGTAAAATGCTAATGAAATAGAAATCAAAATATGCAGTGGCATAGTGCTGCCTTGCATCAATAAAGGTATCCTCAGCTGCTCCAAACAGTGTGATGGAAAGCTACTGTGTATTTCCAGATGTAGTAAGCCATTATTTAAATCATGAAATCTATTAAATAAATGCTATCTTAAATGTATCAATAGCTGTTAAATAATGTTTCTGAAGAGTGCAGCTTTGGGAAGAAAAGAATTGGATTTCTCATGTGTGTTTGAGTTCTATGAGGAGGATTAATGAATAAGAGCTTTTTTCCACAGAGTGATATTCTTGGTCACTCGTGAGGGTCAGCCTGTAGCAGTCCTGCTAATTGCACATCAGCACACAACTAAATCCTGTGCTTCAGGTCCCTGGTGGGCTAAGGGAGGTGTCTGTGTGTGTATTTGATATAAAACCTATCTGGTGTGTAGAACTGAAAAAATGGTGGAATAGTAAATCTGTAAAAAGTGTTACCAAGTTAAGAGCATGTGTGTGGATAATTCAATAACAAAGGATAAGTTTCACACCTTTTTACACGATGCAAACTGATTTGTTTGTCTGAAGGAGCATTTCTGCATGGGAGTGGCTATTATTACATTCATTTTGGTTTGTGTGATTTGCTGTGTTTTTTTTCAGGATGATGTTGCTATGGCTGCAAATGTATTGGAGTTGCTGCTGAAACTTGTGCTCCTGATTGGCTTCACCATCACTGTTTTTGGTTATGCCTATTCTCAGCTGGCTCTGGATATTTATGGAGGCTCAATGCTCAGTTCTGGAACAGGTAAAGATTTATAGACCTGGCAAAAAAACCCACCACTCTTTAGAAAAAAAACCAAAAAAACAAACAAACCAAACCCTACAGCTATTATGAATCTTTTATAAATCAGCAGTTTAGGATTTTTCCTGTGAAACTGCTATTGAAATCTGTGATTTAGCTTATCAGAATCCTTTGCCTTGCTTATTTGTGTTCTTGTCGAGATATCCAGACAGGAAACTTGTTCAAATGAACTTAAATTTCCATTATCAGTATTAACATTACAAATTCTATCTCTTGCTATCACTGCCTGTAAAACCAAATTGGTTTGATAACAGAAATCATTAACTATTTGTCTTTCTAATGTGTTTTTAGGTCCAAATCTCCTCCGGTGTTACTCGTTGTATGTCCTGTTTCTTGCTGTCAATGGAGTAACAGAATGTTTTACATCTGCCTTAATGTGCAAAGAAGAAGTGGACAGGTAGGAAACAGTGTGTCCAAAATGTTCCTGTGCATTTATTTGTGCTGACCTTAAAAAGGAATTGGTGCTTTTGAAATTGGCACAAATAATATCCTGCCCCACACAAAAGCAGCTCCTTGCTAGGCTGTGTGCATTTTGATTTAGATGTAGAAGCTTTAGCAAAAGTTGAAAAGTTTGGGTAAAAAAGGTCAGAAACTAAGAAATAAAGATGGTTAATTTAGCTTTAGGCATATGACTAACTGGTAAAATAATTTAAATCTGTGTTTCCTGCACAGATGAGCTTGAAGTTACATTTTTTAAGACAATCACTTGACTCATTGAAAGTTTGCAACTATTACCATTTTTCATGTGCAGGTAGTGGGCATACACTTAGGAATGATCCAAGCTGTGGGTGTGAATCCAGTGGTTTACTGATTTGTAGGAGGTTGGGCCAGGTGACCTCCTGAGAGCCCTTCCAGCCTGGATTATTTCCTGGTTCTGTGTCTAGGCTGTCCCTGATGTGGCCCTTTCAAATTCATTTCAGTGAGGTCTATTTTCCACAATCAAAGTGGGAGCTTTTTTGACTTTGCAAGGGCTGCTTTCATAACCCCTTTAAAATGTGCACTACTTTTCCAAGTCACTGTTTATAACAGAAGTGAAATAAAGTGTTGATTTGTTCTTGAGCATTCATTTTCTTTAATATAGTCCTAACATAAAATAGCAAAAAATGCACAAGTTTTTACATTACTAATAATTGTTATTAAATTTCATTTTCTGCAATGAGTGCACAACTGATTAGTGTAATAGAATTTTGTTCACATAATGTAGTTCTTGGTTTAATTTGGTTGATGTATTTTCTGTTCTTTCAAATGATTTTTTTTATCCTCTATTTCTCAAATTTATTTTCACTAGAAGATGGTAAGAGAAATTCTGTTAGTGATGTTAGAAAATAAAAGATCATTAGTAAATGAATGCTGGAATTGCATGCATTGTCAAATTATTTCTTCTTTTTGTTTTTTCCCCTAGGTACAACTTTGTTATGCTGGCCTTGTCTTTCATATTTCTGTGCATCTCTTATTTCCTGACCCATTGGTATGGCAGTGTGGGCTTTATCCTTGCCAACTGCTTCAACATGGGCATCAGAATAGCTCACAGCACCCACTACATCCATCACTACTTCAGAGAAAGCTCCCACAGACCCCTCTCAGGCCTGCTGCCCTCTCCAGCTCTGCTGCTGGTTTACATCCTCAGTGCTGTGCTCACTGCTTTCTCAGAGGTGAGCTCCTTCCTCTCTGCTCTCACTGACCCTGCTGCTGTCAGGTGACTTTTGTGTCCACAAAAAGGGGAATGCCTTTAGGAAAACTTTTGAAGGTAGGCTGGGAAATTTGCATTACAGAAAGGCAGGATATATTGTTAAGAGATTCTTTGTTGTCTGCCGCCTGTACTAGGTGGATCTGGCAAGTAAAATAAAATTTAACACATTTCTGCTGTGTGTAGCTAGCTCATGTTGTTAGTTATTTACAATGGAAAATTTGCAGTGGCATTAAGAAACTGGCATAAAAAATTCTGTAATAAAAGCAAGTAATAACTGAAACTAGAAGAAAATGAAAAATTGTTAAGAACACATTTAACACGTTTATTCAGTACAAGATGGTAATTGTGCAGGCTGATTATTAAGGGGATTGGAGCTTTTCAATGTACAAAAATTTGACAGCTTGAAAATCCATTATGCCTGAGAAAGGAGAATTTTATATTTTGGAGTGGGAGATTTCCAGTTTGATTAGAAAATATGTTGCTGTACAGTAGCAGACTTGCCTGATAGCACCAGAAGAGTTTTGTGTCATCTCAGTTAACACATTTCTGCATGCCAGATAACAGCAGCTTCCTCATTTACAGGATATCTATTGAATGGTTATTTTTTGCTGAACTTAAGAAGGCAAATGTTGTGAGTCCTGAAGATGATTTATCTTAGGGTCAGTGCACGTGCACAACCACACTTGGCTTGATGGTGACATTGGAATGTTGGACAGAGGTGTTGGACCTTATTTCTTGTTGTGACAGTAAATGCACTTTGTGCTGGCTGGTTTTACTGCAGTGCCTTGCTTTCTTTGTTGTAGGTGTGGTTCTGCTGTGACAAGGGCTGGATGGCCAGGCTGATCCACATCAGCATGGGTGCCCTGTGCCTTGCAGCAACCCTGGTGACGATGTTCTACACAGAGACCAAGCTCATCCACTTTGTCAGGAGCCAGTTCCTCTCCCGCTATCTGAAGAAAGGAACATGACCTGCTCCTGTGCACAACAGTTCTTGTATGTGCCTGCAGTAAAGGGCTGGGTTTTTTCCATAAAATCTGTGTGGAAAAAAGGTTTCCACATGTGTTTGGAAGCATTGATAAGGGAGTGGCAATGTTGACAGCTGCCACATGGATATTATTTTGTCTTTTGAACTGGTCAGTAGAGCAAAAGAGAGGTGAATAATTTTCTCTTTATGCATCATTCTTGTCTAAGCTTTTCTTCAAACAGCCTCTGAAGAGCTAAGCTGCACCCCCTGACACAACCTGGTTGACAGACTGCATGTACAGAGCTCCCCTTCCTGTCCCTGGGCAGTGTGGGAAGGCCTGAGGGTTTCCAAGGCTCTTATTTGGCATGGGTGCTGCTTAACAGGGGAGAAGATGGTCAATGGAAAAAACCCCAAAACCAACCACAACGAATGCCATAGAAATCCCCAGAAGGTGAGGAAGAACCCTCGAGCAAGGCCAGCACCAGTGTGAGTGTTGTGGAGCAGAGCACAGTGTGGTGCAGGGGATTGAGCTGTCACTGTTTGAAGTGCAAAGCGGGCAACAGGAGATCCTGACGTTTACAAGTAAATTAATGGAATACACAGCGTGTGTCCCTGCTGGCTCTGTGAGATTATTTCATTCAGCAGATCCTTCTTGTCTGAGGGCATTGATTAACTTGTCAGAAATACCCTGAAGCCTTAGCTGGAAGAGGTTTTGGGCATTGTCTGCAGAAGGTGTGGAGTACAATCACTGATGGTGCAGTTCATAAGGTTACTCATAAAACTTCTTGCTTTCATTCCATTGTTTTTTGGATTTGTCTGGGATTTTAAATGCCAGCATGAACAAACTTATCTCAATGAAATTATTTTGTCTGTACAATTGAATGTTAAATATATTTAATAAGATTTTTTACAAAGAATTATGCATAGTGAAGATGTCTTCATTGTATAGTAAACATTTCCTTTTGTTCCAATGTTTTCCTCATATCTTACTTCTTTACTTGTTCAGTCTCAACCTCTGGATTGTTTTTTGGTTTTTTTTAATTGATGAAAATTTGGACATTCAGAATTCTAAAATTCCATGTAAGACTGCTGGTTTAGGTGTACTTATGGCATATTGTATTGCTGGTCTAAGATCTGAACTGGGCAGTTCCAGAATGTACAAGTGGCAGGTTTATAATCATCAGTGTTCCCTTTGCAGTTTTTGGATGGACCAAAAAAATGTCAGGGTATGAAAAATGTGTGCTCAGACGTGTGCAGTTGAAAGCTTTTATTTTAATTATGTAGCAGCTCTGCACATCCTCAGACTGCTGAAAAAAACCTCACTGCAGTGGCATTGTGGAGTTCACTCTGGTGCCTTCAGTGCCCAGGCTGAAATGCTTTCCAGTGTCAGGGCCTTCAGCTTGTAGTTAGAAATGTTTTCTAAATTCTGGTAATTCCCACTTGGAAAACATTGCCAAAGATACTTTAGATGAGAAGTTGGTCATTAAAAAATGATCACAGTGAAGAGAGAGGTAGTAGTGGCCTTGCACAGCCAAGGGCAGTTGTCTCCATTGCCTGGCTGGAAGGAGTAGATGCAGATGATTCTTCTTACACTGTTTTGAAATCTGTCAGAATGAAACAAACTCTATATTACCCTGTTCTCTTGATTGAATTCAGTAGTTCTTTGCCTTTTACATTTTTCTCTTCTGAATTGTCCTATAGATTTTTTCTTTTCTGTCTGGTCTGGAGTTAGTTATGAACTACAGCTTCAAATATTGCAGAAACTTGAGACTTCTTTATGGTCACTACTTAGAACAGTTGCTTCTCCTTTTAGTGCAAAAAAATCAAGACAATTGAACTTATGGACTGTGTTTTAAGGTCTGTCTTTTCCTGTATGCCTTTGGGATCCTACTGTGGTAATGTCTCAGTCTGTACAGTGAATTTTTATAACCCTTGGAATGATAAATTTTGTACAGCCCTGCACCTAAGTGCTTTGTAGATGGAAGAACTTCTCATACCAAATTGAAGCTTGAAGTCCTTCTGCCTTGTCTGCTCTTACAGCCCAGCTGTACACTGATATTACTTCTGCTACTTGTAATCTCATAAGTAGGGTGATGTGAGGTCTTCAGTGACATGACCTGTGTAGTCTCATAAATATTATTTAATATAAATGAATTATTTAATATAATATGAATTAATTTAAAGACAATTTACATTTTTATACCACTTTGTCTTCTTTCATATTGGTAAATCTCACGTCTCATGCTATTTTCTATGAATCAGGAAGACATTTAAGGTGACTTAATGATTGCTCATTAGCAAATTAAGGACACATTCCTCATTTACACATCGTCTGCAGGCAGCTCAGTGATGGCTGACTGGTGTTCATGATGAGGGATGTTTTATTTTTAATGTTTTATGTGGCAGGAAACTGCAAGGAGAGACAGGAAATAGAGACCTATGAAACTGCTGGTTTCTTATTTATCCGTGGGATCCTTAATGTCAGAGCTGTTAATTGCTTTATTGCTAAAGTAGCAAAGTCTCAAACTCAGGGACCAAGTTGAGATTGAACTTGACCATGTTTTCCTTTTGTTTTAGCCCCGTTCACCAGTCAGCTGTCCAAAGTGTCATGAAGCTGTTTTGCAGTGTTCTGAAATCTTTTCGTTTCAGCCAAAGGGGAATGAAACATTTTCTTTGGTGGAAAAGGTTATTTCATGCTTTGTGGTGTGTTTTTCTTATTTTTTGGATGAATGATTTTCAAGGTAACACTAAATAAAGTTTATTTCCTTTATATTTTGTTTTTGTCTTCCACGTGATGATTACCGGAGTTTTGTTTGTATCATTGGTACAGCTGATGCTTGAATTTGGTTGGATTTTCTAGGATATTTTATGTATAAATTCAATTATCAACCTAGACATACACAGCATTTCCTAACACACACACATGGATAAAATTTGCTGTAGTAGTTTTGAGATGTGGCATCATTATAGTAAATTTTTCCCTCTTTGTTTCTGTCATATTGTTTGTATGAATTAGAATGGCCCAGTTCCTTTGTTTGCTTTTACAATGCATTGTGATAAAAACTAGTTCAGTGGCCAGGAATAAATCTGATATTTAATGAAATTTTTTAGCTGAATTAGTTTGTGAATGGCAATGCTGCTGTTGGGAGCTAACCAATTGACCAATTGTTCAGCTGTTTGATTTTTCCCTAATCCTTTAAGGTTTTTTTTAATGTAAAAAATTAGGGCAGGAAGAGACACTTTTTAGGTAAAGAAATGAGGATTTGAAGCTTTGCCTAAATGGTTAATGTGCTTTAGCAGGCACAAAAGATAATGGATAAATTCTTGCCACTTTTTAGGCAAAGAAATGAAGATTTGAAGCTTTGCCTAAATGGTTAATGTGCTTTAGCAGGCACAAAAGATAATGGATAAAAGTTTGAATGTTGACCACAACTGAGCACCCATAAGGGGCATTGGCTCTTAGTTCATGTGAAGGATTTTGTGAGTGCCTTGAGGTCAGTCCTGTAATTCCTTGGATCCTGTACAGTCCTTCCATCTAGACTTTGGAATTCTTTTTGTGGGCTTCGTATTTCTTGCTGTCTGAACACCATTTTTTTTTTGGTGGTTTAATTACCTGATTTTAAAGATAATGCCAAAGAGGCGATCTGAGGCTTTTTGAACCATATCAGTGTTTCAAGAGATGAGCTGAGCTGTAATGGTTTTGTTCAGCACAAAATGCATAACTCATCTGCATTCTGAGGGTGCTGTGGAAATGGAGCTGGTTTCAATATAAGCTGAAAATGAAGTTTGAAGCTGTGCACATGTGATGTACAGCTGGGCCCTGGAAACAGCAGGGCCTGCTCAAAAGTGTGAGCAGCTGGGGATCTAAAGAGAACTGATAGGAAGTGCTTATCTCTGCTTCACTTTGGATTGCTTCCACAGAAAGATGTGTGTTCTCTCTAGTTCTGAGCTGAGCTGTGCTTCATGCACTGCCTTGCTGGGGTCTGGGAGGGGGAGTGACCCCTTTTCAGTGGGTGTCTGTCACTGCACGTCCCTGTTCATGGGATGTGATGAGTGTGTGCCCCCCTGCAGCTAAGGCAGGATTTTCTGGGAGCTGTGGGGAAAGGTAAAACAGCTCTGGGTTTTCCTTTGTCACACTTCCTGGTTGGATGTGGTAAGTGAGCCTCTGGCAGAGCTCTGTGTGCTGTTTGCTGGCAAGGTTTTGAGTCATGGATAATGTGTTTGGCATCATTTCTCTCCAAAGTTCTGTGCCATCCCACAGAACTGAGAAAGTGGCAGATATTTTATATCCATGGCCCACTTAATAAGACAAGTAAATAAAGCTGTGTCAAGAAGAAAAAAACCCCAAAAGATAGCAGTCCTTGAAGACACATCAGGTGTATGAGTCGTTCTAATCCAGCAGTAAAGAATCATGTTTTGTTCTTTGTAATACACTTGTGCTCCAGAAAGGGAACAACATAACAGAGTTTGGGAGAAAACTGCAAGTTTCAGCTCTTAACGTTCTCAAATGCAGGAATATTCCAGATTTGCATCTTTGTGGCCCCCTAGGGAGAGAGGAGTAGGAAAGTTCTGAAAGGATGTGCCTGTGTCTCAGAGAGCAACTGAGGCAGTCATGCACTGTCTGAGAAAGTGCCTTGTCATCACTTAAGAGTATCTCCAACTCTTTCTTTTGTTTGATTGCTGTTTCATTCGTACTTTGGCAAGCCACTCATAACCAGCTCCTGTAGGTATGTCCCTTTTATCTATAAAAAGTCAGCCTCGCCAGTCTCATTGCAAAAATCACAAGAGCCCTGCCCTGGGCTGGCTTGAGGAAGATCTTGGTCAGCTTGCTGAAGGTTGTGTTTGCCAGCCCTGAGAGCATGGAGTGAGGAGGGAGCAAATCAAGCTTGCATAGAAAAATTCAATTGTGGTTTCTTTTTTGTTCTGGATGCTTCACTTGGCAGTGCTGTTTTTCCTAATGGAAGGGGTTTTTGGGAGTAATTTAATGGAACAAGTGCCATAAAGTGCACTCATATGCCTTCTCTTATTTGTGTAATGATTTTTAGCAGTCTTTCAGTGTGGCTGAGGAGATGTTATGGGATGAGGAAAGGGAAGTGTGCTGAGTACAGTACATGTGCAAGGAACAGAGTGTCCCTCTGGGGAGAGGCCTTTAGTCTGAGAGCTACTTCCCTCTCTGAATGCATTTCTGTCATTGCAGATAAAACTTTTAAGCATGTCTCTGCTCAAGTGCTTCTCTAGGCAACCAGGAGAACCTGTTTGGAAGAATCAGAGTATGCCCATGAAGCTTTGCTGGTCAAGTAGGGTTTATTGATGCATTGAAAATACTGGCAATAGTGTGTGACAATATTAACTCTCATTAACAGTCCTCCCATTTGAGGTTGACTGTGTATTAACCTGTGGAGACTGTATTAACCTGTGTTTTTTCTCTGTGGTTCCTTCAGAATTCTACTGATCAGTTCTAGCACATTTTTCTTGTCCCTCAGATGACCTTATTACACAGCAGCTTCACACGTGTTCATCTGAGAGCTCTGCAGAAGCCCAGGATTAGGACTGGGGGAATGCTGGAGCATCACTCAAATCCTGCTCAGCACAGCCAGGTTGGAGGAGGGCTGGGCAGAACCTCCCCTCATCAACAGGGATCATTGTCAGCACTCATGGCCTGAGGCTTGGCTGCACAGCTGGGAGCACCTTGCCTCAGATTCCTAAGGAAGAGCTGGGGGAGCTGTGGAAAACATCTGTAATAAAGCTGGCCAGGATGAAACAGCTAGGATTGTTTTCTTGAGGCAGCAGCTCCAGGATTCAGGATGAAAACCACCTACAAGTACACATTCCTGACTGTAAATACAGCGCTGGAAGGTGGCAGCTCGTGAGCCCAGAGAGTCCATTTCAGGGAGCTGCAGAGGTTCCCTGCCAAACCAGCTGCTGGTAGAGCTGCTCAAAGTGCTGGATGTGTGCTGTGCTTCACATCTCTCTTAAGTTTCAGTGGTTTTGTGCATCCAAACCAATACATGAGTTATCTTTTTGGAGTTGAATGTATCACAGAAGTATAGAATAGTTTGGGTTGGGAAGGACTTTTAAAGATCACCTAGTCCAGTGTTCCTGCCATGAGCAGGGACATCATATCCTGCTTGTGGATTCGATTTGCAGTTGGCCAAAGTTGCCTGAATGAAACAGCTCAGAGGAAGAATTGCAAATTTGTGGAGTGCAGCTGAACCAAGTCTTTTGGTGTGAAAGCCACAACTGAAGCAGAAAAGCAGAATAAAAGCAGAAACTGAAAACAAACACAAAAGGTTTGGTAACTGGGCATTCAAGGTACTCAGTATTCTGCTGGGGCTGACTGCTCACCAGGTGAGGTGGAAAGGGAAGGATTTCTCCCCATCCAGAGGAAAATGTAGTGTTGTAGGTCACCTGAAAGATAATCTGGTGTGGGAACAGGAAGCTTTCATGGCTGAAGATGCATTGACAAAGGCTGCAAAGGCATTTGCAGTCTGTCAGGGGAGCAGTACATCTAAGGCAACGTTAAGGTTGCTGCAGGATGGGCCTTGAGGTGAGCTGCAACCAATTTGACTTAATCTATAACAGTTAAGAAAAGGAAAATTAGTCTCTGGAGGGTAAGAAAAGGTGGACTTGAAAGCAGAGGTTGAATTATTAAAGGAACAGGAACAGAATGGAAGTGGAAGAACAGAAGACAAGTAGTGCGGAGTGGTGTGTGCTGCAGAAAGCCTGTGTGCAGCATCTCTGATGAAGTGCACGTGATGAAGGACATACAAAAGGCTAGACAATAAAACCTCCAGCTGTGCAGTTACTTGGCAGTGGAAAAAAGCTTAAGCAGCTTCAGGGCTGTAGTTAGAGGCAGAATTGTGGATTGGATGATTCAGCTTCCTGGAGGAGTCTCCTGGTCTTTGAAAAGAGCATTGCAGGAAGAGCAAGGCATGGTTGGATTTGCTGGTGCAGAATTTAGCCCAGAGACCTCAGCCCATGGGACTGAAGGGAAGTTGTTGGTTCAGTCCAGATCAGTTTGGTGGGGATATACCAAAATACACGGAAGAGACATTTCCTATCTCTCCCCAAGTTTCTTTGTACCAAGCTTAGACCAGTTCTCTTCTGCTAATCCATGTGGAACAAATGGAAGGAATTGCAGGTGGATGCAGACAGGGAAAACTGCCCCTGCCACGAGCAGTGTCACACCATGTGAGTGGGAGCACTGATCTCTGCTGGGGAGCATGGACACAGGGAGTACAGGACAGTGGGGCTGTGCTGCAGACTGTGCTTCCCTGACACCACAACTGCTACCTGGAGGAACTCAGAGTGGATATACAGGAGCCCTGCAGAGAGCACAGTGGATTTTAAGTTTAATGAATTCAGGAAAAAAATGAAAAATTAGAAGACTTTTGTACTGACCATGTTTTGATTTCAACTAGATGTTCATTACTTAATATTCACTATTTAAATAGTAAAAAATCTAATGTATTAAGTATGGACTCAGTCTTGAATGAGCAAAGGTAAATGGTAAATATTGGTTATTTCCAGATCTGCTTTCTTTGAATAAAGTGAAGTGTGTATGATGTACAGTAATTTGGATAAATGAAGAAACAAGTTAAAGAAAGGGACTGTCCCTTCTGCTTGAGGAGGGGAAACATTGAAAAAGTAATGGAAGATTCTGGGAAATCACTGATTTCCAAAAAGAGTGTGTCCTGAGAGAGTGGTAAAGTGCAAACACCATTTGCGGGCACATGGGCCAGACCCCAGGGATTATACAGGGCTACATTTGTGTGAAAAGGTACCACCAGCTGAAAGTGCAGAAAGAGCTTGTGGTCCTTGGGATCAGGAATAAATAATAGGATTAAGAATACACCAAAATACAAAGACCAGTATTGGAAGAAGGCTTTAATTGATTCAGATAAAAGAGTGAATTAAAAGCATAGTAAGTCAATATCTATTGTTAAGTTCTCATGGTTTATTTTACAGGATGATGCTACCAGCTTGAGGAGAAGAAGCTCAGTGTAGTGATGAGGATGATGCTGATTTCAAGCAAGTGTGTAACCATAGAGAGATTCCAGAACAGATGAATAAAACACAAGGGAAGAGGTTTGAAACAGAAAAACATTAAATACCGACAGTACTTTAGTAAGGAGTTTGCAGAACCATGGAATTTAATGTATATGAAAGAAAAATTACTAATGAAATAGTGCAATCCAAGTGGGGTAGGGATAAAATAAAAGGAAGACTGTACAGGTGAGTGTTAGAGGAGGCTTGTGTGTGTGCTAATCAAAGCTCCCTTCCTCTGTCCCTCCCTTCCTCCTTCCTCTCAAGTGTGTATCTGTAAGATTTTCAATGTTAGCCATGACTTCAGTTGATAAACACAATAAGATTGTCTGTAAAAGGAATACCTGTCTTTAGAATAAAGGAAAAAATGGTAGAAGCATCTGTAGAGTAGCCACAATATCAGACATCTTAACTGTGAAAGGCATTTTTTCTGTACAAGCTATCATAGTTCAGAGCAAAGACTTCTGTGAGATGAGTATGTGCCAAAGAAACAGGATAATTATTGGTAGTTATTGTTCTTTCCTGGCTGTATTAGAGCACTACTGTAACAATTATTTGTACCAAATACAAAGTTATCTGGTTCTTGAAGGGGAAAAGTGGAACAAGGGAGTATGGAGCAAATGGAGAACAGGCATAAGCAGATCATAGTATTGTTTGAGCTTTACTAGCTAGAATATTGGCAAAAAACCAAAAAACAAAACAAAAAAAAAAAAACCACAAAAAAATCCCAAACCAAAAACAACCAGCAAGAACTTTGTGCCTGGATAAAATTACTGTCTGAGGAAGGTGGGAGGTTTGCTCAGTGAATTGCTTCATCAAATTAAAAAATAATACGAGTAATGATACTGTAATTTTTCTTCAATGATAACCAAGCATCTCTCTGTCATTAGAAATGACAAGCAACAGTGATGACATATGAATTTACAAAGACTGCCAATGCTATGGAATATTAATTGAAGACATCCCTTGATTACAAAAAAAGCTTTGTGAAGGAAAAAAGTTAAATGAGACTTGCAGTCTAAAATAAAAAACAAGCATAAATGTAAGCAAAAGCTGCTCATGCAGAACTTGGGCAAGTCATTACATGCAGTTCCTCTAATCTTTGGCACTGCAATTAATAACAGTTTTGATTACACATCTCACTTATCAGCAAATCACCTGGCCAGTAACAGGAATCATCGTATCAACATATCAAAACCTTGATTAATTTCTGTGCTATTTGTTGCCACCACAAAGTGCTGATGTTGTTTGGGTTATGACAGCCTGCACTGACTGCCAAATGCATTCACCCAGGTAAATATGTGTCTGTGTCAAACAAATCTCTACCTGTGTTAGAAGATCACAGACCAAAGAAAACGTTTCTGTTACTACACAGCAAGCATTAAACATCAGTGGAATCCAGTTTGTACTGAAGTACTCATAAATATTTATTAAAGTAGCAGTTCCTGGGGACCATTTCTTATGAAATGCCAGAAGTAAAATTTCCTTTGAAATAATTTGTAAACCTGTATGTTTTGCGGTTTGTTTCCTTATAGTTGATGTTGTGGCAGGGTGCACAGGACTGTGACAATTTGTGCAAAGTCAGGATGAGATGAAGGGGTTGTGATTTACTTTGGCCAAGGGAATGGTGCCCTGCTGCTCCTGATGGGCAGAAGGCACACGTGCTTGTATGTCAAACGTTCTTGCTTCTTCCTGGGAATGCATGTGGAGTGGCTTAACTTTTCCTTCTTTTTTAGAAGAGTGCATGAGAAATTGTATGGCGTTCATCTGCTGAACAGTATTGTTTTTGTCAAATCAAGACTGATTTTTATGAAGTGCTTCAGGTTTCTCAATTTCTGCATGAGGGAAACAAATTTCTGCATGAGGTGCACTCTTGTTCTTTGATGCCCTGACTGCCAACCATTGCCAACAGCACCATCATTCAGGTTTCTTAATTTCTGCATGAGGGAAACACTTTGTTGCCTGTCCTTCCCCTCTCCCTCCCTGACTGACTCCAGAGTGGTGCACTCTTGTTCTTTGATGCCCTGACTGCCAACCATTGCCAACAGCACCATCTTGGTAAAAATAACAACAGAAAGAATTACCCCCCTGTGGTTGTGTGTCCTTTTCCCCCTCTTTGGTGCCATCCGTGTTTTCCTTCTCGTTCCTTTGCTGTAATAGCCATGGGACCCCAAGGGACCCCAAGGAGATACTTTTTGTGTGTTTAACTGTGTTTTCATGCATGTTCAGCTCATTCTTCAGCTCAGTCCTGAATTATTTGAGCAAAGTCCATGTGCAGCATTTAATAAAATGTTTAGACATCATCAGTTACACCATCACCTAATTCTGGGCTTAAATGTTTAAGGTAAGATTGTTCAAGGCAAGAACGTGTTCATCTGATCACAGCAAATAAAAAGCACTTCTCAGTTCTTTTAAAAATACCTTCCTATTTGGGGCATGAATTTAAGTTCTTAAGTTTCAGAAATTATCTGTTGCTAAAGTAGAGCCTGGAAAAAAAAGGATCAAAGTCATTTGTTAAGCAAATATAATCTTCCAATAGTAAATGGAGTCTGTCACCTGAATTGAGACATACTACCTGGAACTAGTTCCTGATTACTTTTAACAGTTTATGAAGGGTTGTGACTGGTTATTTGGATTTTTCTTCCCCTGCAGCTGTGAATTAGATGAAAAAATACTGCAGCTGAACATAACATTGTTTTGTCACTAGGAAATTCACTGCTGGCATTGAATTCAGCCTGGAAAAGTAAAGGGGTCATGACACAACATCTGTTTTGTGGAGAGCATAGTTATTGCCACCAGTAATACTGCAAACACTGGAGTGGAAAAAATAACTCCAGAGCAAAGATGCTGCTAAGTTGCCTTTATGACCATTGTTTTATGGGCTGTGTTAGCTGGATTTCCCCTCACATGTGTATTTGGAAGGTAAGTTTGAACAAAATGCTCCTGCTGCTCAGACATAAGGTGGAGCTGTTTCTTTGTGATAGAATTTCCACCTCATCTCCTCCATGTCTTCCTTTTTTCACCCTCCTTACCACATTTTCAGTGTTGCCAGTGATTTTACAGGCAGTGTGCTGGAGACATGTGAGGTTTTTTAAACTCCTGTAACGATTTACATTTGCTCTTAGGTTTCATTTTTAGCTAACACAATCCATATGAGATGTTAGGGGATCTCACCCTGCACTAAGCTGTGGTTAATCCTCCTCACCCTGTTGCTAATCTGAACTGACTTGGATTCCCATCCCAGCCTTGGGCTGGTTGTAACTGGGGTAGCTTCTTTACCCCTTCCTTGGGGTGATGGCCTTTGTGTGTCAGTGACAAAAATAATTTAAGGTACATAAATATTAATAATTTCTTTCTCTATTTTTACTAATCATTTCAAGTTGTAGTTTCTAATGAACATTTTCTGAGGGCAGAATGTGCTGTGAGATCCTTAGAAGCTTCCAGAGTTAAGAGTTGATGTTTTACAGTGGCTGCATTGGCACCTGTGGCTCTCTGAGCTCCTGACCCTTCTGAAGTATCCTAGTGTTGTATTTCTCTGCTTTGGAGGAATGGTTGGAAGTATGGGTGCAGTGTTTCAGGGGACAGTCAGAGAATGCAGCTGCAGGCAGCTCCCAGGAATGAGCACCTTTCCCCGTGCCTGTAAAACCTCTCTCATGCCTGGTTTTTGCTTTACCTTTGAAGTTGTTTTCTCCAGGTCCTGACTTGCAGAGATTCAGACTCTTACCCTTCTTGCTAAAAGCCACCTCCTCAATCCTTGCATTATCTGGCTCGTGTGAAAGTCTCAGTTGTGGATTTCAAAGCTTCTCTGTGAACTGGATGTGTTTGTGATTTAGGTGGGAGATAGCCAGCAGCTTCAAATGTGAAATTCACTTTCTGTGTGTAGCAGATAGTGTTACACAGCCCTGAGAAAAACCCATCACACACACACAAAACAAACTGTGGCAACCCCTTGGGATAATGAAGGTTTCTTTATCCTCAGGTTTTGCAAACACTCTATGTATTGAGTAATCATCTTCTAGCTGCTCTTAGAAGTAGCCCCCCCTAAGTTCACCTGCAGCCAGCGAGACAAAACCCTTTTTACGAGGTCATTCTCCTCTCATTCACTTCTCTAATGGAAAGGTTGACTCACCAGCCCCAGCCCGGAGAGGTAGATAGGATATCTACACTGTCATTTCACTTTTCCAGCCCTGTTATGCCACATATTAGTCAGAGTTCATTTATTTCATTAGTTTACTTTGTAAAGCAATTACATAACTGTTACCACAATAGGACTAGAATGGTGTTTTACATTTACTAAAATAACTCGCCAATTAATTTCAAATGATCTCTGTGCAGCAATCTCCTACATATAATAGAATTATTCAAATGTCTATGAACATTTTACATGCAGTATTAGAGTGAGTTAGATCAATCAAAAATTAATTGCATCCAAGGCATCAGTATAGCCTTCTGGGATCAGCTGAATGCCAGTATGTCACAATAAAGTCATAATAATTGATGTAGCATTGAATCGTGCCTTTGCTTCTCCCTTATAATGGCAATTTTATTAGCTGAGCAGGCTAGGTGGAAAAATGAAAAGAAAAGAGAAATGAAAGTAAGTTAAATACCAGCTAGTGGCCATTAACTTTGATTTAATTCTGTGCTTATGTGGTTTATCATCCTGACACTTTCTGTATGCTTAAAAAAACTTGTTTTACACAATTGCACTTCCCCTGTGCTTCCTATTTATATATATGTAGAGAAGAATGGAGTGTATGGCTGAGCTTTCAATTCAAGCTGTCAACACAAAATAGTTCTTCTGAACTTTGATTTGATGACTTGGGCAGTTAACATGAAAAGTATCTCTCCTGGTAAGTGTTTGGTTTTTCCTGGGCTTTTTTCTTTCTCAGGGTGTGACTCTCAGATTATGTATGTAGAAGAAGTGAAGTGCTGATATCAAAATATTTAATAATTCCTCTTCTCACTAGTGATTTCTTCTATTTTTTTTAAAATTCATAAACCAGGACTATTGCTGTATCACAACTACTGAAGAGCTGTTGAACTGAATTAATACTTTGGCTTCTTTGTCTATGGATATTGGAGAACAAAGAAATTCCTTAGCTTCAAATTCAACTACAAACTTTTTACTGTTTTCAGAGAATCTGTGAACTAGATGAGAGTTTGTTTCCTTTATTTGAAAAGCCACATTGACAGTCAGTGGGTATAGAAACATAGTGAGTGAGAAGGCAAGCAGGGGTGGTGAAGGGCATTATTGCAAGAAAACCAGACTGTTTCCTTGGGTTAGGGGGACATGGGTGGTAGCTGTTGTTTTGTCTTGTTTTATTGCCCAGGGACCTGAAAACAGGTGGTGAAAATAGTTAAACATACTCAACTTGGTAGAGCAGTAGCTGGGTATTCAGGTGGGAAAAACACTCAAACATGAGATGGAAATCCAGATCTACAAAATTCTGAGCTGTCAGGCTTCATGAGTAATGCAAGAAAGGGATATAAGAGTCTGGAAGACACATTGGTGCCTGGGAGCTGGCAAAGGGAGCAAAGCAGATTAATGTAGGACTTGAGGAAGTCTTGTGAGTCCACATAAAGTTACTTTTTCCCTGTGAGTTTGCCTGTGTTAGCAATGCTGTTGTGTCTTGTTCTCTTTAGTTCTTCATCTACCCAGGCCCTTTTCCTTACTTCATCTTACTGCTGCAAGTTTAAAAGCAAGAGCAGAATCAAACCTGCAAAGCTGTGGTGCTTGTTAACAGACAGGAAAGCTGAGTGTTCCCTCTGAGTGAGCCGGATTCAGCTTGTTAGTGGTGGAAGGTTGAAAACAAATGTGAAAGTCTTCGGACTTTCTTCTCAAGACCTCCTCAGATCCTGATAGATCTATTTAAAAGCACCTGAATTTCAGCAGAGAAATTGTTATCCACTCATTCCTGGAGGGCAAAGCCAAGGCAGTAAGTGGAGAGGTGGTGTGACTCCGAGTGATGGAACTACTGCAGCATGTGGGTGACTTTGCAGATAAAGCAACCAGAACTTGACCTCTGATCAGGGCATTTCATCACTACAGAGCTGACAAAATTACATTATCAGAAAAGTAGGTAAAGCATGGAAAGGGGCTGAGGAGAGGAAAAAAAAAGCTTTGAAAGTTAAAAAACCTGCATCCCTTTCAGGGCTGCACTTTTTCAGCCTGCATGTAAACAGCAGAGTTTGATTTGTGAGAAAAACCTGCATCCCTTTCAGGGCTACACGAGCCTGCATGTAAACAGCAGAGTTTGATTTGTGAGAAAAGCCAAACTAAAGCCAGTGTAGCTGGCCCAGTCCTGCTACCAGCTCAGCTGTCAGAGGGATGAATTCATCCTGGTTTTCAGCACCTGATGTGCTTGAGCTGGGCTGAGACCTGCTTGGCCTGATTTTGCTCCCTGGCTCTGGAATGCCTGCCTTGGCTGGGTGTGCTCAGACTGCAGGGTGCTGGGATTTGCGCTGCAGTTGGTGACACAGTGATAGATGGTTGTACAGACAGATATTTGCTAAATTTGTGCAAGAATGGGGAGGGGTTGTGACTGTTTGTGGGAGACTGAAAGGCAGGAAAAATAATGAGGGAGACGTGAGTTAGGTCAGCAACGTAGGGTTTGCATGTGGTAAAAATGCGACAGTTGGCAGGAATTTTTCCTAAATTATAACTTTCTAATTTGCTCCTCATTTAAATTTATCTGGAACATATATCTGTGGAAGTGACAGCAAAGCCCTCATATTTGAGAGGCAGTAAAATTAGCCAACATAAAGATGCAGAACATACTGCAGATTATGTAGCTGCAATTCTATGATGGATAAAATCCATTCCCTTATCTATTTACTGATTATGGATTTTAGCATGCTATAGGCATTATCCAAATATTTTTTTTTTTAATGCTTAAACCCAAATTAAAAGGGGTAGGCATAATTCACTGGCATCATAAGGATGTTTTGTCCTTGCAGATGTTGCCAGTCAGACTTTCTGATTAAACCTGCCCTTCAGGGCTCCTAATTTGAAATGAAATGCAAAATTAAGGCATGACAGAAATATTTCTCACAGTCAACAGATCAACTGTCAGATTCTGAGGAGAATTACCTCTCACTAAGTTTCCTTTTAACCCAAGTGACCTGCAAAAAAGCTTTGTGAAGTACAAGGCATCAACAAGTGGCACTGGATACTGAAGAGCCAGCTCAGCCTTTTCAATAAAAATCAGTGATTTCTAAGAGTAAAAACTGAACAACACTTGTGTGCATGTGTGTGTGTCTGGCTTTCCCTTGGATGAACTGAAATTATCTTTCATGCTTTGAAATGGTGTTGATCTTTCCCTAACTGGAGGCCTTTCATATCTGTACTGGGGAATTTGAGGATATCTCCTTGCCTTTTTGTGCATCTCTGTGTCATTTGTCACAACTGCTGTGTTTCAGCACAGTTGAGGTGTTTTACTGGCTTTAACCAGATTACCCTGCAGACAGTTTATTATTTTCTGTTATTTTTCCCTACCTTCCCTTTCCCTATCTCTCCCTTCCTCCCTCCCTGAATGCTGCCCTTTCAGATGTTGGTTTGAGCCATTGGATTCCCTTGTTCTCTGCATGTTTTTCTGCCAGGTTCTGTGTCCTGTTGTACAAGATTTGACTGGTTGCATCCTCCAAAACAAAACAAAAAAAAAAAGTGAAATTAATTTTGTAAATTAATGCTTAACTTCTTGTAGTAATGAAGAGTTTATTAGATTGTTTGTAATGATACCATTTATTTCTCAGTGTGAAGAGAATTTTTTTATTTGACTCAAAATTTAATCATATTTGAGTAATTAACTAACTTGTAATTATATCATTTATTTCTCAGTGTGAATTTTTTTATTTGACTCAAAATTTAATCATATTTGAGTAATTAACTAAGCTATTATTTGTGACCTTCATTTGTACAAGCATGCTTTGCTCTTTACTGGCAATACCTGTGAGGCTCTGCATTTTTTTTTTTTAATTTATGTGATCTGATTTATAGTTGTGAAGTACAAAATGTTTCTTCTCCCCTAAGGTGTGCTTGTATAAACAGTTTTCAGTCAAGTATGAACTTCTCTACAGAATTTTGTATTTTTCCTCAAATTACAGGAAAAACCTAGTGAAGCTAGTGAGCCTTGAAGCTTTGGGCTCCCCAAATTTACTCCCTGTCAGAAGTGTAAGGTGCAGTCAGGGATCAAGCTGGCGTTGGAATTCAGTTGATTGATGTGGCTTCTGCTCCTCTCCTGAGTATTCCTCTCCCAGGTTTTTGTACTGCAAATTTAGGGCTACTCTGAGATAATCAGGAGTTCTGAGAACACTCCAGAAATTCAGCTTCCTACTGGAACATTCAATTTTTATATTTCTATAAATGGATTTGTGAATAAGACTCTCTTAATGTTTTTTGTCTTACAGTAACTGAAAAAAAAAGAAGTGTTTTTCAAATGAGGAATACTGGGAAATAGCTCCATGTGAGGCCATTTATCTGCTTCCTGTAATCATGGGTTACATTACTGCACATAATGCTCATGTGCCTGAAGCAACGCCATATTACAGCAGCAAAAATAATAGCAATGTCATTTTAATAGTTATATGGAAGTATTTCCCATAACAGAGAAGTTATTCTTACCTTAGCTGGGTTTTTTTTGGTTTTTTTTTTTGTCTTCCATGATTCTTCAGGGCAGAGCTTTTGTGATGTTAATAGAGCTGGGTATTGTCTTCATGTTTTAAAGCTGTTCATAAGACTATTCTCAAAATGCTGTCTTAATTGTTTGCTTGTTCTGTCAGCCTTCTATTTATTTTCTACAGCTGAAAAAAAGAGCACCACTATATGTTTAATTGTAATAATTCTGTGTGTTTTTATGGTGTTACTGAAGCACCTGGTAGGAAGGAAATATTATCAGTGACTAATGAATGAGGCTATTTCCTTATCTGCAATAATATTTTAAGGTTTCTCCAAGTATTTCTTCATTTACATTTCTTTACAAGTTGGTTTAAAGATGTTCTGACATTCTTATTTTAGATATGGACATTTTTATTCAAATTAATTAAGTAACAATAACTTTTGGCAACTTTAGGAAGAACAGAGAGACCTCCTGGGCCTGGGGCCTGGAACCTTCCAGTCTCCACCAGTTCTATTGCATGAAGATCTTAGCTGAGACTTGATACTTTTAAGCAGCATCCTTTTATGCAAGACATCACTACTTGGCATCTATTTTTACTTTCTGAATGGGAGATATTTAGTGATGAGCTTTCCCCTTGTGGAAGGAGCAATGCCAAGTATGTACAACACTCTGAGTTTCCAGCACTGGAGGAGTGGGAGAGGAAGAAGGATCCCAATTTCATTGCACTCCTTTGTTCTGCCAAAAGATGGAGTAAATGATCTACTGAACTGCCTGTGCTGCTAATTGGTTTTCTAGGCAAACAGGAACTTTTCCTCAAGGAAGGAAGGAAGGTTTTCTGTTGCCTTACAGTGTTAAAGCTCCCTACATCTCATGATCTGTGCTCAATGTAATGAGGCAGTTCTTCTTAATGGATTGACCAAATTGGTTGGTAACAGATGGGTTGGTGACAAATGGGTTAATTAGCAGTCTTATCTAATCAGTTTTTATTTCAATTATTTTGTCTACTTATGTGTGAAAGGGTTATTTTAAAACAGTCCTTTCAGCCCTTGCAGAGAAAAGAAGTATCTGTGTTATTGGTCAAAACAGTCCCTTCTACAAATATAGGGATCCTCATCAAATCAAACTAAAAATAATATTGGTGGACAATAATAGCAAGAGAAAAAGTTGGCATTTTCAGTGGTGCAAGCTTTTTTTATACAGTTGTTCTGGAACACTAAATTTCTTTGGCAAATAAACCCACATGCTGTAAGTGTAGCTGGATATATTTTGTCTTTTTTCTGGAGATTTTCACTGTCCATGCTGAAATTACCTGTTGGATTCTAGTGGCTGAGCTTCTGCCATCAGTTACACTGGCATAGCTGGATATATATTGTCCTTTTCTGCAGATTTTCACTGTCCCTGCTGAAATTACCTGTTGGATTCTAGTGGCTGAGCTTCTGCCATCAGTTACACTGGCAGGAACAGGCTTTGTTTTTTCCTGTACCTTTGTGAGTGTATTCACCTGAGTCAGGGTCTGCCTTTGTGCCACAGGACTCTGTGTAACTGCTCCTCTCAGGAGTGCACAGAGTGACTCCTCACAATCACTAACCCCTCGAGTCAGGGGCTGCCAATCTGAGCCATTCACTAAGAAGTGCTGGGAAGACTAATCAGGATAAGTTGAAGGAGGCTGAAATCACAGGAGACAGACTGTGCAATTTAGATTCATCAGGTAAAAGAACTACAGACGTGTATTGTGGGTAAAACTGGTCCCGGAGTGGCCTTTTTTGCGTGGTAACACCGTGGTGATTTTCCAAAGGTGCAGCATGGTGAGCTCCTGTTTTTACAGCAGCCTTTAGTACATGTGTTGCATCTAATGTCTTGTGTCTTCCATTGCTTAGACTTTATTTTCCCCCAGCAATCTTATTTCTTTGTAGGAGTCTCACTGCAGAAGTGGTCTTGTTTGATTGCTTCCAGAAAATCCTTTTTTCAGTCCTGACTTGGTAGCTCTTCAGAGAATTGAAAGATGGAGGACTACTCCATCTATTATCAATTTAAATCTTTAACTTTGAACGTTTCCAGTAATGCAGATTTTCGCCTTTAAATGTCAGTAACTTGCAGCCTTGGAACAGAAGTGAAATGCCTGGTGGGTGGCATAAATGGGGCAGAGAGGTTAAATGACTTATTTGGATGTACTTGGGAAGTCTGTGTCAGAGAGCAGTCCAGAGCAGTGTTTGGATTTTGTATCTATTTCAGGTTACAGATGATTCTATTATCAACCTCCCAGTAGGAAATTTTAGACATAGCTCCCTGATTCCTTCATGTCCTACAAAAAAACCCCACAAAAGTAAGCACTTAATAAATGATAATGTGAAATGCAGCGTGGGAAGGTGAAGGAATGACATCACCAAATTGGAAGGACATTTTGGTGATTCAATGAATTTTCTACATTTTGGGTATTACAAACACTGGCAGCTCTAATTGTGTCTTACAAGGCTTTATTCAGTTTTCAAATGCATTTATATAACTTTCACCCATTATTGTAAAAAATTGCTAGATATTCTAGCTAGATCACAGGTTAACAGGAAGAATGCTCATACTGAGAGGATGAGGAGGAGAAAAGCTTTGATTTGACACATGGTGATGAGTTTTTTACTGAAATAGAGTCTTTTGCAGTGCCGTATTTGCATATTGCACTGTTCTCTAAATAGAAAGGACTCTTGGGCTTGCAGCAGTTCGTATTTGAAATACTCTGACTTTGTTGCCTATTCTATAAAAGGCATAACTATCTGGAAGAACAAACTTAAATGTTAATGAATTCAACTACTTTATCCTATATGTATTCATTTTAGGAGAATTGGAAGGTGTGAGCTGAAAGGAAAGGGAGTTAAGGGAGGAAAATAGATGCTTTGTGTAAACCAATTGCTTCTAAAAGTAGATTTTTCTCTTCAGGTCAGAGTATTATTTCAGAGGCAGTCAATATGTATAATGCACAGGTTTGCTCCTCCATTGCTTAAAAAATATCAGTAAGTAATCTAAAATCTGATACTGTTGAGATGGACAAGTAAATTTAAATTTACAGGATACAAAGCCAAATATTTGTGAGCTGGAGCAGGTTATGAAGAATTTTGCCAATCCCATGGTGCTGTGAGGTTGGCCTGGTGCTAACTCCAATTGCCCTTGGCTTGTTCTGCATGGGAAAGGTCTTCCAATGTGGAGATGACCAATCTTGGCAGCTTTAAGGTCCCTGTTACTGCAGATGTTGAAAATCTGCTTTTCTCCTGCCATCCCAAATGGTTCCATTTAAACAGTGGGAAGCAGATTGAATACACTGAGGTAGACCAGAGTATGGGAAACTCTCCGAAATCCCATTGTTTTACTTCTGCTCTGTGCTTGTTTTAGCTGTGCTGGGAGCTCTCTGCAAGCTCTGTACATAATTTTATCTGTGCTGGGATGCAGGGATGCTCGCTGTGGAAATGGGCACTGTGCAAGGAGTGGCCTGTGGTGTCTGCTTGTGAGGGCATGAGGACTTGATTTAAAAGTTATCTGTGCCTGTATTGGTGGTACAGACAAGATAGGAGTGGTCTCACTTCATTAGTTGTTTACACTACACACATAAAATGTCCATTTCTTCACACACACTGGCACAAGGCACTGAGCAATGATAAGACTGTTAGTATAAATATTTTTCTTTTAAAGCATTTTAATGCCCTAAAATAAATTTGCTTGAGATACAGGATTAGTCTGCAGTCTAAGCACTCAGAAGTTAGACAGACACTCCAATTAAAGACATTCTCTGACCTCTTTACAGAGAAAATTGCAAACTGCAAGTATAAGTGTCTTGGTTTTAGTTTGTTTTCTGGATGTCCTCTTCTTTGAGCTGCTGAGAATGGGTAGAGTCTTGCTGTAGCTTTGGTTCTAGAGTGTGTTAAAGGGAATTGTTTAATCTCTCACTGTAGCATAAATCTACAGCTGAAAAGAAGCACTAAGTAATATAATCACACACACCTTGATTATATTTTATCTGTTTTATCTGATCTTGCTCCTATTGAAATCACAAACCTGTCTTTGAATTTAAGTGGATTGGAAATTTAAAATAAGTTCTGTCTAAAATCCTGTATGTATATATAAATCTCAGAGATTGAAAGTTATCCTGTTGGTGTGCTGCTTTTTTAAAAGCAATATTGCAATGTTGACAGTGCAGTTTAAATTGAGGTATGCGTTTGTGGCAAGGTTGAGTGAGCTCCCACATCTGTCTTTTAAACCTAAAATATTGACAGTAATGTAATCAAAGTTCTGACTTTTTATAGAACATTTCCTGAGGCTGTCTGTCAGAAACCTATTAAATCTGAAAAAGAAACAAAACCATGCTCTGCTAAGGCTGACATAAATGATTCAGAAAAATCCAGATCTCCACTGAATCTCTCTCTTACTCTTGACATGAGACTAGCACTGACTTTGTGAGCTTTTCCACATTTCTTTCCTTGTGCTTATTTTTCAGCATTTAAAGAGGAGAATGTACTGGAAGGCCCTAGAGCTGTTAATGGATTTTTTCCCCCCCTCTCTCTGTGCTGTGTTTAAACTCTCCACTGGGGCTATTCCCGACGGGGCCTTTTCAATTTAAATCTTTAACTTTCCTAATATAAAGACCCACTTTTCTTAACGAACTGATTTTTTAAATGTATGGATTTGTTTGAAAAAAATCAAGAGGAGCAATCTGAAGTTTTTTAAAATGTCTATTACCTGAATTCCTAGCTACAATGATGGGACTAGTGGCAGTGATGCACATGTCTTCCATTTAGCTGACCCATGACCCTTCATGTGTTACTCATATTCTAGCAATACATTTTAACCTCCAAGGTGTCTGATATGCTCATTACAGAAAATTGTGCTATTCTTTCAAGTTTCTGTGGAATTTTTTAGGGAGAAGACTCCACTTGCAGGAGTGTCTGTAAATAAATAATGAATGTTTGTAAACAGTCTTCTGTTTGCTCTGTTGTAGCTTCCAATTTAAAAGACATTTCTAGCTGAAAGCCATCTTACAGTTGGTTGTTCAAACTAATTGCAGAAAGTGCTTTAAAAAAAACCCAAAAAACATCCAGTTGGGTGGCTCCTACTTCATATGGCTCTGACTTGGTGCTCATGGCATCTCAAACACACTGAAAGGAGTGTTCACTCTAGTCATGGACAAAGTTCTCAGAGGTGCTGACATCTCAGGTTTGTGAAGGTAGGACTGGATGCTGACCTTTTCCAAATTATTAAAACTCTCCACTGTGATCTTTATGTTAGAATAAAATAAAAATAAATAGTTAATAAATAAAAATATTTTAAAAATAAATAAAATAAGATAAAAAGTTAGTTGACTGGCCATGAATACAGCAACTCTGCTCCCCGTTATTCCTCCCTGTCTTGCAAGTGGCTCAAGCCTGGGACTCAGTCTTGTTATCTACTGTACCCTGATGTGTCTTGAGAGCATCCCATATCCCCTGCAGGAAGGGGAAGCTGGATTGGTGATGAATCACTGCTTTTCTTTCACAGGGAGGTATTCAGCCCAGGTGTTGCAGGAGGGGGAGAACCCAAGGAGTGTTCAGTGACCTTCACACTCACCCTGCCCCGTGGTTCAGTGCTGGCAGAACAGTTCCAGTGGGCCCTGCCTGGTCACAGCCCAGGGGTGACACAGCCATCTCGGTTTGCTGGGTGTGGTGGCTTTGGACAGTCTTTCTCCTGCAGGTGGAACGTTTTATCTGTGTCAGGAACGTTCCACGTGTGTAACTGAAGAGGATTTTTTTGTTTACTTTTACTCCCTGCCCCATTACCTTACTCTCCTCCCTGTGCAGGTGTGAAGGGATCCCCTCATGTCCCCATCCCCTCATTTCCCCTGTTTGTCCTGGACATGGCCCGTAGAGCCAAAGGATGGGACATGTTCAGCTGGGTGAGGTGAAATTAATGCTCAAGGCAAAGCAGCAGGGCAGTGCTGGAACCAGAAATAAATCCAAAGTTGTCTGAATCACAGGTTTTATTGCTCTGTGCCCTTGCCTTCAATGTAGGTAACCCAGCTTGACCAACTCAAAGCATCACATCCAGAAGGAAGGAGCCTTTCCCCTTGGTTGGGAAGTTAAGTGGCTGCTATGCACAGAGTAATGTTTGCTATTAAATACAGAAATAAAGTTATATTACTCATTCTGTCACTTTTGTTAGGAGTCAGTAAACAAATATTGGTTCTGTTGCCTTAGTTTCCCTAACTATCAAGTAGTGACCACTTGGCTCTGTACAGTTTTGTTTTGTAGGCAAATTATTACTCTGTGATTTGATTTTGTGGAAATATAATAGAAATGAAATAGAAATAGCATAAACAAGACATTATGAGTTTATAACAATATCTCCTATAGACTCCTGTGTTGTGAAAGCTGCTGGTACTATTTCTGTCTCCAGAGCTAAAGTAAGGCTGAGAACATGTTTGTTGCTTCCATGTTAATCCTGGAAAAGTAGTCATCTAATAGTTCAACAGCAGCATTTTTCTATATATTAAAAAACCAATAAATACAAATAAAACAGAGAATGTTCTTGGTATACTGGGTAGGAGGAAAAATCTAATGGGGAAAATAATAAACCTTGGAGCTGATGGGCTATTTTCCCCTAGATTTGGATCTCTAATGTTTCTGGACTGAGATAAAGTTTCTTGCTCTTACCTTTATTGTTCTGTTTTCATTACAGTTAATATCTTAATCTGCTTTCCAAAGACTAGAGGAAACCATTATAGCTCCTATGTGCACACTGGCTCTCTGGGAGTTTGTGGCTGTGTGATTTAGAGTTGGGCAGAGTCTGCTGAGTAATTTTCTTACTGTTCTTGTGGTGCAAAGGTTAAAAATAACATTGTGTTATGAAGACTGTTGGAAACTGTCTTCTAGGCTTGTTTTCTGATTTTTGTAAACTGCTCAGAGTATCCTGTAGTGCTTCCTGTGCGTTGGGTGCCTTGCAGAATGCAATTCCCCCATGTTGTGAAGTGAGCTGCAGCATGCTTGTTTGGCCCAGCACAGCCTAATTCAGACACTTTTCCAAACCTGGATCCTCTTTATAGCAATGCTTGGGCAGTGCCTAGGAAAATGCTTAAGAGCAGGAGAAGCACATAACAACACTTCCCTCACTATTCCAGTGATCCGCTTTATTTCTGAACCTTTGTAAATTTTTATATCCTCAGGGAATGAGTTCTGCAATGTAATTACATATTGCAATTTCATTTGACATCCTATAGCCCTTGTATTATAAGTTATTGAACACTTTTTTTCCTATCTAACTTTTCCCTTTCTAGTATCTTAAAAAAATCTTCATCATACTCTTATCTGCCTCTTTGCCAGATGTAGTACTGATATATTTAGTTTAGATCATGCTTATTCCTTTGTTAATAATTCCTAGTATTTGATTTGACTTTTTTAACTGCTAATGAAATCTGAGTCGAGGTGTTTACAGAAGTGCAGGTTGTGATTTCAAAATCTCATTCCCAGGTAATAGTTTCCAAGTCAATCACTCTGTGTAGAAGTAAGGATCATCTTTCTCTGCATGCACTACTTTGAATTTGTAAGTGTAGTTTTATCTGCTCCTCTACCAGTCACTCAGCACTGTCAGAACCCTCCACAAGTCTCTGCAGACAAGTTATATTTTTATTATTATAGATGCATTTTCAGCATAAGCAGAATTTCTCATCTTGGTATTTGCCTCTTTTGCAGATGATTTATGAATATGTTGAACAGTTTAGCCTTTAGCAGAAATCTGTGCTGTGCATGATCTCTGTATGATTGCTGCTTGAGCAGTGGGGCCTCACTGGAGGCTTCCTGGGTTGGATGGCGAATTTATTTTTGCATTAGATGGTGGATTTATTTTTGCATCATTTGTGAACATTTAACCAATTTAACGTGAATATTTCTGTCCCTCACGGATTACTTTAATGAGAAATTTCACTGCTATGTGTGATCAGAAGCCTTATGGAAATCCAGCAATGCTATATCAGGCAGATATATCTTGTCCATATGCCTGTGACTTTTTCCAAGAGCTCTCGTAGCTCACGAGTCGTGATTTGCTTCTGGAAATATTGTGTTGCCTCTTCCTCCATATGTTCTGTTTGTGTATGCGTCCTTAAATTTTCCTTCACTTCTGGCAGTTCTCCTGCAGCATAAGCCTGAGGTTCTGGTCTGTGTTCCTTTAAATTCTTTAAATCTGAGTGCTTTTAAAAATTGAGACTGCAGTTTGCTGCCTTCAGTTTCTTGGCATCAGGAGCAGCTTACATCCAAGCTATTGTATTTATTTCCTTTAGTACTCAGGTGTTTGATTTCTGACACTACACTTCTATTTGCTTGCTTCTACACAAACAAAAGGAAGAGAAAATAACTCAGGTTTTATATTATTTTGATGTGAACTGGATCAATACCACAAGACAAATGGTCCTGGGCTGTTGTGAGAGTACTGGGATAGAAATAATTGATGTGTGCAGCTGGTTGGGACAAAAAGGGAGAAGCCCCTTATTCTTACTGGCAAACCATCCCTTCCCACAGAAGGCATCTTTAAATTCAATAATCTGTATTGTCTCTGATCTAACGAGGATTTTAATGGGCTGAGGGAATCCAGTGCCTTGGCACAGGCAGTGGATTATTGGGCAGGTAGGAGCTCTGCTCTGTGACAGTAATTAGATGTCATTAGGAGGGAGAAGGAAGGAACTGTTTTAAGTGGCTTGTATGGGGTGAGATGGAGAGAGGCCAACTTGTCAGCTGCTTCTAGGACATGGATAGATTGTGTAGGTTTGTGGAGAGCTTAATCCAGCTGCCTAATACCCGACCTCACACCTGCAGGTGTGCTGTCAGGGTGCCTGGCAGGACAGTTTAGTTGTGTGCAGCAGTTTTGGTCCATGCTGACTTCCTCAGTGCTGTGTTTGCTTGTGACACATCGTTCCTGATGAAATTTCTTACCTGTCTGTGTCAGTGTTACTGTAACAGCAGTTTTTCCCAACCAGCAGATGTGCAAAGTGGAGTTAATTGTTTGCTGTGTCTGCAGCTACCTGTGCCAGCAGAGAATTGGATTTGATAGAAGGAAAAATTAATGCTTTCCAAAGTAAATTCATACTAGTTTTGGCCTCATTTTCCTTTACATTGGTAACTACTGTACTTTTTCTCCTGTTCACAACAATGTCAATGAGTAAAAATTAAGCCTTCCTATATATCTGTTTTCATTAAAAAATGACATCCATTACTCTTTTTACTTATTCTGTTTGTGCTTCAAACAGAATAAATACTTGTGGTGAGCTATCAGAAGTCTAGATTCGAGTGACAAAGATGGAAACAGTGTTGTGCAATGTGAGATACGGGCAATTGGTTCCCATAATTTGGTGTATGAGTGGCTATTTTAGAGACAGACTGTGTATGTTTCTATTTGAGCTCTCCCTCAAAATACATAGTATATATGCACTTTACAGCAACAGAGTATTCTGGTAATATTTTGTATATAGTATACACCAGGGAGTCAAAAAATACTTGTATTTGTTCAAAAAGAAGCTGGATATTTTTGAACTCATTGAATTGGAATTTGTTTTTAAGCTTGGTAAAGTTTTGAGTTCTTTTTAGACCTGTTTCTTTTCGCCCTGTTTGCTCTTATCAGGACTTTGTTCACCCAGCTGCTGAAATGTAGTGCTGGCACCTTTATAGGCTATGGATCTCATTTAGAAACCCCTTTCCAGTTACAGAAGTGGACAGAATCATCAGGGGAAGAATGGCACACATTTGAAAAACACACCACAGGAAAACCCCCCCTCTGTGCTCTTAATTAATTCTTTCTCAGCCTTATAATATATTATAATTTGTAAGTCTGATACCTGCATTGTGACAGAGAATGTTTTAAGGTTTGCTTGCCCTGTCTGCAGGCTGCTGGTTCTATTTTCTTTCATGTATCTGATAGCATTTAAATTTTATGCAGTTAAAATGACAATTTACAGTTGGCTCACGGCAAAATTGTACAGCCAAGTTTTGAATCTATCCAAGGACAGAGGTTCCACAGGAGAAGTGCAGGTGTACAAATGTGTGAGGGGTTTACAGGAGCATTTTCATGGCACCATTGCTGTGCTAGTATGATTATGATGTGAACTAATTAGCATGATGTCACTGTGTGTCCTCAAGTTTGAAGCTGCTGTTTTGAGTGTTGCCAGCTCTCTCTCTGAGTCCATCTGCTTCTGCTGGAACACATTTTAAGAGGGCAACTATCTACAATGCCTCTAAAATATATTTGTTTCTAGAAAATGGGATCCTGTTGGTGCATGTCACATCTTACATGGTGCTGTTACTTCAGCCCCCAGCAGCAATTCTCTTTCTTGCTCTGTACTGTTCCTGACTCTTCTCATCAAAGCTCACTGTAACTTTTTGGCCATCCACTCATACAGGGTTGTTTATGTTCCAATCTGGGCATATTTCAAGATATACATTTACTGTGTAAAAAACTTAATTTTGTGTGATCAGTTTAGTAGGAAACAATCTGTAGGTACAATTGATAGTTTGGAGCATTGATCTCTTCCCATAGCACATATGCTGAAACTTGACACTGCATGAGAGTGTATGCAATGAGACATTCATTATTATCAGGATTGCATATTTCATAGAGGAGTTTTCATACTCAATATACAAAATTCAATCTTAGCTAATTGTGCTGTCACATGTGATTTTACCACTACATTGATTTTTAAAAAGCTGCTGGTTAAGTTTTCTGTTCCACAACCCCTTTTATCTAGTTTCTGTGATTAATGAATTTGAGATACACAAGTGTTTAGAAGTGTTATATTTAGTTTGCAATTGGTTGCCTGACAACACAGATCAATCTTGTCCTTCCCCACTAGAGATATGGGAATGTTCTTGCTAGTCTTAAGAATACTTATGCACTTACACTGAGAAAAGGGATCTGTCAGCAGCATATTGCAGGTTTTCATCTGGTGTTTTTGGGTACTTTATTAAGGTGTAATTATTACTTTAGTAATAAAAATGAATATTTTGAAATGGAACATTCAAATGTTGGGTCACAGCAGGTTTGCACCTGTGCTTGTCATCACAGAACAAGGAGGGAACCTTGTAGAAAATAAGTCTACAGTTGTACAAGTGAAGGCTGTTAAAGCTTGGGAATGTATAAAGAGAGAGAACTGACCCTCCTCAGGGAGATTCTGGCTTGGGTCCTTAAATTGGAAACTTGATTTAGCTTGATTTTGGTATTAATTCAGTCTCTCAGCAGCTTACTGCTCTTCATTTTCACACCACAATACCTCTGTAAAGGATTGTAAATCCCAATCAAGGACACTCAGACCTCGTGCCTGGAGCAGGCAGTGGGGGTCTCTGCCAGGCTGGTGTGCCTGCTGGCACTTGCCTGCAGGAGTGGTCCAGCAGGGCCAGGAGCTGATGGAAGATGGGCAGAGCCTGGGCCAGGAGCACCTGCAGCTCCCAGGGGTGCTGTGGGTGCTGAGCTCAGGCAGCTCCAGGCCCTGCACTGCAGCCTCTGTAACTCTGCTCCTGTTTCACCCTCACAGCCTGTATGAGATGAACAAAAGCCACTTCTGCTCGAAGGTCTGGTCCTTCCTGCCTTGCAAAGGCTTCCTGTAAATAATGGCTTTCCATTCATCAGGAAAGGTTGTTCAAGAAGTGGTAATAATGCTCAGATTTCTTGCAAAAAAACCCCAAAACTTTCTGTTAAGTTTGTGGGGAGCCACAGCTTCTGGTGCATGGTGAAGTGATGAAGAAGATGATGTTTCACAACTGACACATGAAAGAATGAAAAATACTTAAGAAAAATGGAACTTCTTTTAAGAAACACTATTCCAGCTGAATTTCTCTCTCCTTAATTAAAATTTCTGTGCCTTTTCTCACCCCTTAAAGTGCATGAGGGAAAGAAAAGTTTAATACCCCTCTGAAAGAAAACAGAACTAGAGCTGAACTTTCAATTATCTTCATGTAATGTTTTGTTACCATTGAGAAAATATGGCAAACCTTTTTGTTAACAAAAAATTTTTTTTTATTAACTCCAATTCCTCAGTGGTAACATCTGGTGTTGAGAGGTTTGCCAGCTTTATTAAGAATTCTGTTTAAATTGTGCTGTTGACTTCTGACCCTAATATATGTAATATGAGGGCATCTTCCCTTACAGTGCTCACCAGTCTGCTGCTCACTCATATCCAGAGGCTGTGCTGGCTTTGACTTCCAGGAATTGTATCACCAAGGATCCCCTATTTCTTGGTAATTCAAAGTCTGAAAATTGAGAGTGGATGCTGGTTTATTTCAGCACATCTAGAGCTTTAGACAAACTGTTCCTTAAATCTGTCTCATTTTGATAATTGCTTTTTAAAATTGTAATACCAACAGCACTGTAAATATCTCTGGTTTTAGTAAAGATTCTCTGCCATGGGACTCATTTATTAGAGCAGTTGAAGGATAAGTACAGAAGGAGAGTTTTCAATGAGCAGCTTATTGTGGAAATTGATACTTTCCTTGGGATTTTAACTCTCTGCTGGTTAAACTTTGAATTCTAGACCTTTAAAATGCCTTCCAAAGTTATTACTGTTTGAATGTGCTGTGGCAAAAGTTCATAGTCACAAACGTGGAGCAGCATAAACTTTTTCTTCAGGACTTCTGTGGAGATTGGGTTACAGGCTCAGAGGATTTCCTCAGACACAGAGATCATGGCTGGCAGAGACACTGAAGAGATTGGCCTGTTGTGCACACACACAGTGTTTTTTCTTTAATAGTTAAGCGCTTTTTCCTCAGTGCCAAGTATTATTGAAATGACTGAAAAGGTGTTTAGTTATGAGTAGTAGCAACAGGAGTAACTTGTAGATCTGATTATAATATCCATTCCTTATAAGTAAACCAGAGGAAATTTGTGTGGGGGGACTTCTCAGGTGCTGAATTTTTACAGGAGTGTGAGATAAGTATTTGTGTAATGGAAGTAATGTTTCTCTTGAAAATGTTATTTTTCATATGCTGCTTGAAAACTCAGTTTGCAGTAGATTTGGATGGCAACAAGTTCTGAATTGTTAAAATGAAGAACATCATGGAGGCCAGTTTGTTCTCTGCAGCTTTAGGCTTCAGCTTCATGGTGTGCAATGTTAAATATTGAACTGATTTTATTAAAAGCAGTGCAAATCCATCTTACTTAGCCAGTGATTGTATTGTAAGTGGATAAAAAGGTACCTGAGTGAACCTCAGTAAGTTCAGAAATGAACTGTAGATATACATATAATATTCCAGGTTGTACTTTGGACCTGTAAGGATGACTAGAAACAGACAAAATGATCTTTTTCAGAGATTGGATTCTTCCCTTTCAGGTGCATACCCCAGAGGAATAGCTATTCATTAAAGCAAAAAAATGGTAACTCCTGAAAGGGGAAAGTGATAATTCTGATTGCATTTTTCATAATGATTAAGTTGGGTGAGCAGCAAAGTTGGCCTAAGTTTCTGTGTTTAGTAGAAGATTGTCTATATATGAGGGGCAATCATACTATATATGTCATATACAACATATATGCCATGGTTGAATATAGCTGTATCCATGGAAACCTGCATGAGTTACTCTATAGGTGTGAGCTGTGGGTTTTTATGTGAGTGCTCAGTTAAGAATCTGAATATCATTGCAGGACCTGACACTCTAGACACAAACAATAGCACCTATACCTTTGTGCTGACCTAGTCTGATGAATAATTGTTCATTCCAAGAGAAACTTGTTTGGCTTGTCCAGTAAAAATTGGATGGACCTCTCCTCTCTGCTCTATACAAGTCCTCTGAAAAAGATTAAATTTGAAAACTAAAAAGCAAGTAATCTCTCAGTAATAAAGCACAGTCTTTAAAATGTATGTATTTATTTATTTATTGTTAGCTGTAGTACCAAAACCTGTTATTATACACTGCTTTCTTTTTAAGAAAAGAGAATGGATAATAAACCCCTGAATCAGTAGCTTCTGTGAAACCCAGAAGACTTTGTTTGTTCTGTCCCTTTCACTCACAGCTCCTGCAGGGAATACCTTTGTCTCCCACTGCAATGTGCCCTGAGCTCATGGACACTTCTCCTCCTACCTCCTCTTATGAGGAAGAATTGACAGAGAGAAAATAGTAACTTCAAAAGAACATGGAACATTTACGTGTTCTACATCCTCTTTTGGATCTTCAGCGATTTGTCAAGTCCTAGGAAATAATTTGATCCCACTGTAGCTTTAGAGAATGATGAAAAAGCATAATAAATCCATGGCCCTCCTCCACACAATACTGAGCATGTTTATGACTGCAAGAAACAGAAATTTGTAGGGACATGTGTCAGGTTTTTCCTTAGTGCTGTACCTTAAGCTTAAAATAGGGAGCCTCAACAGGGAGTTGGCCCCTGTGCAGCTGACTCTGCTCACCCTGTCTCAATCACGAGCTGGGAAGAGCTTGGCACTGCTGTCAGTGCCACTGAGAACACATTCGTGCTCAAAGATTGGTGTGAAAGGTGGAAGGGAAATAATAAAAATGTGGGGGTATGGACAGAACTTCTCAGTATGTTTCACTTTACCAACTTCAGGTTTCAGCAAGAGATATTGTTCTTTATTCAAGGCCAGAGTGAGCCCTAACCTAGAAACAGTCACAGACAGAAGGTTGAAATGAAGACAAGAGAATGGCTAGAGGAGGCAAAGCTTGGGCATGGGCAGAGTGGTGTTATAGGGCATTGCTGAAAGGAGTTTAATCTGCTTATGTGGCTGCAGAGGTTGTCACCAGCCATTTCTGCTGTGTGGTGTGTCTGCGTGAGCTAACTGAAGAGAGGTGGCTTTACAAGAGAGAGCTGTGAGTTGCCTCTTGAAGGCAAACAGCAGTGAAGAACAGTTTCAGATAAGGAAGGCAATTAATTTGACATCACTGGTCATGACCTTATTTTCTTCTTTAGCATGCAATGTTCAAAAAAAGGGGAAGGTTTGCTGGAAGTACTTGAGCAGGGCTGTTTATAGGCTTCTCAAGTTTGTAGTCACACATCATTTTTAAATCCATCACTGAGATGACATTCTGTACAGTGCAGCTGCCCCTGAACAGCAACATTTTTAACCTATCTTTTCTAAAAAAATATATCTACCTAAGCAGATCTCTTGGTTAACTAATGCCACATTTGTTCAGGAATCTGGGGAGCGAAAGCTGGAAGAAACACTGAGTGCAAGAATACTGTGCTGGGCAGCCTATGGAGCTCCAGAAAAAGTTTTTCTGTACAATGTAAAGTATTAGCAAGAGTTCTGTAAAATTTCCAGTATGGAAGTCTTCAAAATTTTACTGTCCAAACCTTATTTAGGCAAAAAGAATACCTTGCTCTTTCAAGGTATTCTTTTCAACTTTCAAATAATGTCCTTCACAGAAAGTGATAGATGTGATAATGAAATCAATTTGTTGTAACACAAGACAGAGTTAACTGGTTTCATGGTGTTCATAAACAAACCATGTCATAAGTATCTCATACAAGCTTAAAAATTTGATCTTGAAGAGAAAATCTGGTTTGCAACAACTAAGCTAGTTCATGCTCTGTAGGAATGGGTGTGGGTTTAGGGCAGAGGTTCAAATACATGAATATCTACTTTTTCTTTAAGGCATCATTTCATGGCCCAAAGATCCAATATCTGGTTATAATGCATTCAGTCAAAGTACTTTTTTCTATATTAAAAATCCCACATGCTTTGTAGGTGCAGGTTTTGATTGTCTGTGTGTTGCCTTTGGTTTGAGGTTTTTTTTTCCTCTTTCAGTTACATAGAACTTAGAGGCTATTTCTATAAGAAGTGCTCTATAAGAAGTGACTTGTTTTTCTTTCAAATAAAAATTCATAATGGTGTTAATGATGGCTTGAAGGCTTGTACACAGCTGCTTCTGGACCTACAATCCAATGACAAAATAAATTCCCCATCTTTTCCTTGTTAGTTGTTCTTTGGGTTCTTTTCCTCTTGTCTGGGATGGGCAGATGGGTTCCAGTGGAAATGAAGGGGTGATTTTCCTGGTGGCCAGTCTGGGTCAGATTTGGGCTGACAAGCCCTGGGCTGCAGAGCTGCTGAGCACCCAGGCAGGCAGCCCTCAGGGTGCTGGTCAGCAGAGCTGATGCTCTCTGATTTCCTGCCATTTGTTATTTCACTGCACAATCATTGATATATTTGAGATTTTTTTTTTAAAATATTGGATTAACACTTTCAGATAAAACTGTAAGCCTGGGGGTGCCTAGGACATGGTTGAGAGGTTGTTAAATGGCTATGATGATTGTGAGTTTACTCTTAGTTAGTTGCTTATGCCAAGATAGTTTAGGATGATTTTGAAAATGTTATGCCTTGGCATTAATATGCTAAACACATAGAGGTTTTTTTACATCAGCAGTAGAAATGTTAACTATGGCATGTCAATATTGGTTGCTTTTAAAAGGACTGTGTATATTAAATGAAGCACTAGGCTTTGTGGTTGACAATGGTGATGAAGAAAGAATCCTAGAATATTCTGAGTTGAAGGGACCCACAAGGATCCTCAGAGTTCAGTTCCTGACCCTGCCCAGGACAACCCCAGGAATCCCAGCACGTCCCTGAGAGTGTTGTCCAAACTCCTGAGCTCTGCCAGGCTGCTGCTGTAACCACTGCCCCTGGGTGCCTGTTCCAGTGCCCAACCACGCTCTGGGTGAAAAACCTCGTTCTAATACCCAACCTAAACCTCTGTGACAAAACCCAAAGCTCTTAGTGCAGCAGCTGAATGTTTGTAATGTTTGTGAGTCTCCTCTGCTGCTCGTGTTGAACACCCTGCAGCGCAGTGCAGTCCTGGATCACGGCTCTGATGAGAGCACTGGGTCACTCTGCTGCTTTAAACCTGGCTGAACTGATCAGCTGAGGGAGCCTTGAGGTCACAGGGGGCACTGAGAGACCTGCTGGGAGAGGAAGGGAGTGTCCCAGGGGACAAGTGTCACCGCTGCCAGAGAAGGGAGCTCCACCTGCCCATGTGTGAGTTGGCAGAACCAGACTGGATGGAGTGGAGTGAGTTGGGTTGTGTGAGGGGTGCTGACCTCCCCGGGGCAGGAAGGAGCATGAATTCACCAGGAGTGAATAATCTGAGATCCTGTGTGTGCCTGTGGCTGCTTGGCTGCTTGGCTTTTCAGGTTGATTTGTTTTCTAGAAGCAATAGGCCAACAAATGCAAAATTCAGTCTTGCCAAAAGTTATTTCTCTTTGGTAAAATGAGCAGCTGCATCAGTTGCCCTGTGTATTCCAAGTGACCAGGCTCCCATGTGTAGGTGCACAGTTTGTGGTAATTGGGAATTTGGTAATTGGGTAATTGGCTGTGGCCCAGCCTCATCCCAATGGGCACAGCTGTGAGCAGCAGGTGAACAGGTAATGAGCCATGGAGTGCCCAGGGGCACTGACCAACCAGGGAAGGGAGCAGAGGGCACGCAGGGTCAAGTCATCAATGTGAGGGTATAAAACACTGGGCTGCAGACCTGTCCAGCCTTCTGAAGTGCCAGGATGTTGTTCTGTATGGGCAGGCACCTGAAGCTTTCTGAAGTGGTCTGGTGTTACTGTACGGGCTGGAGCTTTCTGAAGCTGAGTGGTGATCTCTGTCGTGGCTGTCTCAACTGTGACCTATGCTGCAACACATGATGATAAGGAAGGTGGGTTCTGACTTCATTTGACATTGAACTTAATTTCTCATTTTGCTCGGGAAAAATCATGCTTATAAAAGTATCCTCTAAAGTTTTTTCAACTTTGAATGAACTTGTTGATGCTGGGGTAGCAATAGACTTGAACTGATAGATGTAATAAATGTTATTGCCTGTAGAAAATGTATCTTTTTTTCCTGAGATGCTGTTGCATGGTGGTAATTAATTTGATTTCTCAGCCCTTGTCTTCCTCATTTGTGCCTGTTCACCAGATTCATTGGCTTGTTCTTTATAGGTGGTTTTTGATTGGCAGTTTATATGCTAGTGTAATTTAAGGACTCAATAAAAGTGCTTTTTACACAAATAATATTCTATAAAAGAGGCACATTTCTTCAGGGTAATTCCTCAGATTCTTAATGAGCCACGTAGATCCTGTATTAGATCATGGCTCCTTGTAAAGGGTTTATAACTGGGCTCAGATGCTTTGTTTGGTGTGTAATCAGCTTTAATAACAGCTGTGTAACCATTCAGGGATGACAAGAAATCCTATGGAAGGAAGTAGAAGGGACTATAGAAACTTAATTAGAGTATATAAACATTTTTCTAAATACCTATAAACACATAAAAATCTGAATTGCTTTATAACTCTTTCCAGTCACAGCTGAGACAGGGGAAGATTCTATTTCACCTGAGGGCTTTTCCCACAAGCAGCTCTGCAGGACTCTGAGCTGCTGCCCCGAGTGTGGCTGAGGATTTGTGCCCCTGTGGCCACCACTCACTCTGTGTCTCTGGGCAGGGGTGCCAGGGATGAATCAAGCACACAGACACCCCTGGGGCAGCCCTGCTGACCTCGAGGGACATGGGTGTTTGGAACAGGTTCAGTCTCACATCACTCACAGAAAAGGTTCTTGAAATAATGTACTTCTTTTAAAATTCAATGGTTTTTAAAAATACTGGGTTGTTGTTTCTTTTACCACTCTTCCATGATTTTTATATTTCAGCGTGATGTCTTTATGTTCTCCATGGTATTGTGTTAATTCATTGAGGTTATGCCCTCAACACATACAGTGTAAAGAGGACTGTGTCCAGCTGAGGTTTTCTGAAGTTTTCTATTGAAAAATTCATAAATTCAAGTGCTTATAGCTTTGCCAGTTTAGGAACTTAGGCTCAAGATGAATGCTAGTATTTTGTGTGTCTAGTGTGTTGTTTTGTTTTCTAATCTATTATAGATTTGGCGATTACGAAAAATGGAAAAAAATCATCTAAAGTGGTTGAAATTTCTGGGAATGATAAATGGCAAGAATATGGGGCTTTTTCTCTCCTTTAAAGCTTCCTTGATGTTTGAGGTGCTAAGATCTGTTTCTAACCTGAAGTGGGGACAGGAAATCTGTACAAGAGGAACTCTGTTATATGCAGGCTTGTGTTTTTTGTGTAAATTTGTAAATCCAGCCACAGGTGACCACAATGTAAACCTCCAGTTTCCCTGACACATTACTGCCAGGGTGTGATGGTGCCTGCTCTCAAAGTGATCCCTTCCACCTGCAGCTCCTCTGAGCAGGCTCTGGAAGTGCTGGGTGGAATCCACAGTGAGGGATTTCTGCACCAGCTTGTGCTGCCTTCAGTGCCTGGGACAGTCTGTGGTGACTGAAAGGGGCCCTTGCAAACGGCCCAGGGAATGAGAGAAATCAAAGGCTGTTCTGAAAAGCTGGATTTTATCCCCTCTGATCCCACAGAGCTCCAGACTGTCTCTGGACAAGGCACAAAGCAGGGGCTTTGCAGGTGGCTGTGTTTTGCCTGGCTGTGCCTTGCAGGACTGCTGAGTGCTGGCTGTGACTTAAAACGTGAAAGAAAGTGAAAATCCAGATGACAAACTGAAATGCCAATTCCACTGACAGAGCCTCACTCCTGGTTATGACGTGGGGTCTGCCAAAACAGGTGTCACTGCTGTCTGGTTCAGTTTGCATGTGTGTGAAATAATCAGTCTCATTCATACAATGATGTAAAAGGGAATGGAGTCTCTAGTGATGAAAGTCTGTAGAAAACTGATTTTATCTACTGTAAGGTGGAAAGCACACACTGTGTGACCATGCAAGGCAAGCACCAAGTGCTAATGCTGTCTGTGCAGTGTTTTGCAGCTCTTGCTTAAATGTTTAATTCTGTGTTTCATTTTCTGATTTTTTAATTACTTTGAGGTAGCCTGAATACATGGTAGAGAAAAGTTCTACCTCTCCAAGGAGCCAGGTGTGAGTTACCTCAGGGGTTGAGGGAACAGTGCTTGCTCAGTGGAGAGAAGCTCCTACTGGGCTGCTCCCTGGCAAAGAGAGAATGAAGTGTGACCCAGAGGCAGCTTTGCAGCTGCCCTCCAAGGAATTATCAGATCTGGAATATTCCTCTCAGGACTGGAACAAGGGACAGCACCCACAAGCCCAGTCTTGGGAGGGGCAGATTGTGCCACAGGCAAAAGTCTTCACATGGAGAGTGGCACCCTGGGCAGGTCACCCAAAGGACTCTCCAGCCTCAAATATCTTCTATAAGGGTTATTTTTTCCTGCCTTGTGATGGGAACTGAGGGTACTGACAATTAACCTCTTTCAGAAGCAGCTCTTTAATGTTCCCAGGGCTTCTGTTACCTCCCAGACAAGGGTTAGGAAAGAAAATGAGGCAAGAGTTTACAGAAATGGGTATGATAATTGGGGGAGGAGGGGAATACTGGAGTTTGTCATAAATTATGAATGCAGCAGGTTTAACTTCTGTGAGTGTCAGGTTTTCTTAGCACCCCTTTCACTCTCCTTGCCTTCCTTCTATTTTCCAGAAACAAGAACATGCTGTGTCTTCTCTGTGGCTCTTTTTTCACTAAAGGGCCGTTCTGGTTCCAAGGCAGAAATATCTTGAAGAGGTAGATACAAGTGAAGAGATTATTCCTCACTGTTTCATTTGCTGACAAATGTAGAACAGAACACAGTTCTGTTCACAGTTACCAAGGACAGAAAACTGAATTGCCTGTAGGCATTCACTTCATTGTGAATTTATGGTGTGACTGTAATATTTGCATTAATCCCATCAGCACAAAGCATACATAAATGCATTCAGAATTATTTTGTCTTGCTGGTACGTTTTACATTAAGATCCATATGCAGAATTGTATTTTCACAGCAAGTTTTTACACATAATATTAAATTTTTTTCTCATTTTCTCCCATCAATATGTTGCATATTTTTAAGTCTAGCTGGGCTCAGTGCCAGCAAGGAGCTACAAGGATCTATGGCAACTGCCACATTTGCACTTTTCATTTACAAATCAGTAACTAAACTCTCATTAAATATTCTTCACCATATGTTTGCTTGGGTATTAGTACTTATAAGTTGAAACAAATTAGATCAGTAGCTAAATTTGCTTCCTAATAGCCAAAGAAATTTGAGAAAGAATAGGTTTTGGAATGTAGAAGAGGCAATGCCTCCTTTCTGCTTCATTCTTTTAAAAATGAGACCTTCATCTCTGCTCAGCAAAGAAAAAAGGTGGAAATTTGAACTCCCTCTCCACATCTTACTTCTGTGGGGAGACTGGTACAGGAGGGGCTTTCAAATGAGGCCACTAAACATCCACTAACTAACGTGGCCTACAAATTAGGTTTGGTTTTGAGATACATTTTCTTCTATTTCATTCATGTTTCTGCCTTTTAGACATCCATTAAATACAATTTCTTTTTAATACTGAGAGTCCTGCTTGTGGAGAAATGTTTTCATCTTTGACTTCTACGAGTGCTGACACTAATTGCAGGAAGATCCACTTAACAAAAGAAAGTGCAAAATCATGGGTGTTAGGTCATGTTATACCCTTAAAAAGGTTATTGCCTCTGCTTTAAGAGCTATTTCATGCACTTGCAAAGATTGTTAATGATGAGCTTTTAGTCAATTCCATTTCGTTATCAAAATCACAGCACAAGTCATATTGTGATGGTTTCAGGTTTGTGCTGCTTCCAACGAAAGTCAACAGCAGCTCATCCAGAATGGATCAGAGACCCCTCTGGAGGGTAAGAGAGTTTTTCCACTCTTGGGAGGTTCCACCACCCCTCCTGACTGGGTACTGGGGTTCTGCTCGTGGCCTCTCTCTGGCTACAATGCTGAACTCACTTTGCCTTTGCTGTTGGTTCCAAATCTCTAAGATGGGATTCATATTTGTGTATTTAAACAACATTCCACACAGATTTATTTTCTGCTGGTAAAAGCCTGTATTTCCGTAAGTGGAGTTTGTTAGCGAGTGACAAACTATGGTTTTTACTTGCATCTTTATCCCACTAAGGAAGGTTAAAATATGACAAAGCCTCCTCATATTTCTGAGAAAAATCCTTCAGGAAACAAGCCCTAACTTTTTGCCAGGTAACCCAGGACACTGAGAAGCCTTTCATTTTTTCAGCAGTCTTGCCCCACCCCATATCTTGCTTTTCACTTTCTAAGAAAAGAAAACCTTTTTCCCTGGAGAATGCTGGACACATCACTTTCTTAATTCAAAGCCAGAAGAATCAGTTGGGAAGCATGTCTTGGATACAGATCCTTCTGTGGGGAAACAGCTCTTTGTGTTAACTGGATGACAGTTGGGAAGCATAACTGAAAATATAACATCCAACAGCCTCTGATACCTAAAATGAAGGGGCAGCTAAATCCCTCTTTTTAAGAAAAAACCCCAGGCATGCTTGTTAAGTGTGGATCTTAAGGCATTGACATACATTTTTAGAATGCAGAAGTTTGCTTGTTTAATGATGATGTTTAAAAAAAATAAATTCTTATCCTTTACAACTCTGTGGAGCCAAAGGAATTTTTGTCAAGTACTACTTCATTGTTTTAAGAAAGCCTTGAAAGCCTTGGGAAAGTGTCTCTTCAAGCTCTGTCTGCAGTACTTCAGTGACACTAAGCTGTTTTTCTCACCAAGAGTAACAGAGCAGAAGTGGCTTTTATTCTGATGACAGTTTGCATATTTAGTTTCTGCATTTTTCAATACTGGCTAAATCTTGTAAATAGATCTGTGATGCACTGCAAAAAAAGTTCAAGGCCAACATGTTTTGGAAGTAATGACAACTTGGAGGGGTTTTTTTTTGGTCTGTTTTTTGGTTTTTTTCAGGAATCCTAGAATTTTCTTTATAAATGTGTTTAAATGTCAGTAGTTGACAAGCTCCAATACATGCTGGATGTTATTTATCTGAAAATCAGAATAACAAAATGCAGCAGTTGGCCTAAACCATTTCCATTATTTCCAACTGGCATAAATATTCTGTGATCTTCATCTGAGGTTCTTGCCTTGTTGATTTTATAGGTATTTATTACACAGTTGCAAACAACTCACAAAATTGGCAATACTGTGTTGAGGCTGTGATTCTGGATTATCAAACTTGTTGTTTGAGATGTGAAAACTCATGCTGAGTGATTTATCTAAACTGCTTTCCTATATGCAATTGGGCTGGAAATCTTGAGGATGCACCTTAAAGAACCTTCAGGGTTTCCCTATTTCTGACTGGGTCACAGATATCTCTAAAAATGTTCTGGTTTGTGATTAATGAAGGTTTAGGACAATGTTGCAAGCATTGTCAAGCGTTGCAAGCATTGTCAAGCATTGCAAGCATTTTACCTTGAGTACCTCCAAGTCACTTATTTCCGTTGTAGTTATCCTTGCTTTTCATGGCTTTTTACAACTATTTTTATCATAGTGAAAAGTGTGCCCTTGTGATAGGAGGGAGGAGCAGGAAAAAAGAGTGTTTTCTGGGTCTTCTGAAGAAGTCAAAACACAGATTTCCAGTCATCTCTCATCATCATCCATAGTTAGAAGATAATTATTCATTTGGGCACTGGTTGAGAACTAGGTGACCTCTCAAGTTAGTGCAACATTAATTACAAAGTCAATTATTTTAATGGTTTTGTACTATTTCTGTGCAGTTGAATTATTGACTTAAGGAGGTAAAAGAAAAAAAGGCAAGCAGTGATGAGTTAATCTGCACCTTCCTTGTTGCAGTGGGTTTGATAAAGCTCTGCAGAGGTTTATCTATGTCACTGCCATTCCAGCTGAGCTGTGTGCAGAGAGCTCTGGGGAAGTGCCAGCACCAGGCACTCTCTATAACACTTTAGAGTGTAATAGTGTTATAACACTAGTGCAGCTTGTCAGCTGCACTAGTATGTGCCTGCTCATGCTACAGGAGGACTGGAAGTATCCCAGATGGAAAATTCTTAGGATTTCTGATGATAAAATAGCTTTGGTTTGGCTTTGTGGCTGTTTTATTATTTTTGGTAGACTGGCACACTTGCTGGGAGGAATAATAGTGGAGCACATGTGTTTATTTAAACCTTGACAAAAGGCCCACTGCCACCAAGGAGTGCAGTTTCATCTCCAGTGCATTTCTCAGTGACACTGCACTGTTCATTGACAACACCAAATTGTGAAGGGAAGGCTTCAGGGAGAAGTCTCACAGGAGCTGCCTGTGTAGAAGTGCACCAGTAAATAACAGGGAGCTGTGGCAGCAGCTCTTGTGTGTGTGCAGCCCCTTTATAAACAATGGTTGTTACTTATGCAAATGTTCTGTTCCTTTCCTTGCTCACCCTCTAGAAAAACCTTTCAAACTCACATGGTTACGTGTAACAGCTGCTTACTCAGTGCTGAAAGAGGCACCAGTAACTTTAAGGTGTACTTAAAGTAGCTATAGAAATCAAGAGGTTTGTATGCGTTCTGTACATAAAATACCCAGCCCCACTCTGTGTTCTTAAAGTCTGAGACCTTGGTCTGCACCTATTTGGAAAGGGATCCTGTGATCTGAATTTTTTAATTACTGACTGAGGGCTGTGACATGTGTTGGAGTGAGCTGATTTAGTTCTGTTCCTTGAGCTCTCCTTCTCCCTTCTCGTGGGTCACTGCCAGTCCCTGGCCATGCTGATTACTGAGTTCATCCTGGAGCCTCTCTGAGCTCCCTGCTTGGGTAAAGTGTGACTTGAGCCTTTTGTTTCATTTTCTGTATAGCCTTGAACATGGTCCTGCTCCCAGAAAGGAATATTTTACAAAAGGGATGTATTCCATGAGCCATTCTACTTCACAGCACTCGTGGACCCTCCTTCTCTTCTCTCATGGGCATAGAAGCACTTCACTTACATCAGATACTTACCAAACCCCAAGGAAAATATACTCAGGTTTAAGTTAACTGGGAGAGATGCTGGCTATTCCATTGAAAATTACCCACTTTCAGTGAGGTAGAAATGCTCAAAGTGGGATTCAGCTGGAAAAACACATGATGGGAATAATTTTATATATATATATGTATACACTAGATAGATAAACCCAACACCATTCTTTTCTATTTATATGAGGTAAAAAGAAGGGCTAAATTTTTACATGCATAAAAAATAGCCATTGGACAGCAGCCTTACTGGATAGAGAAGCTGTTCACCATTCTGTCAGGCATCTGAGATAAGAGAAGGCTGATAAAGCAGAATGATCAAAGATTTACTAGAAATCTAGGGGGGAAAAAGCCCTCTTGCCTGATGTACAACTTGAGAGCTACTGACAGTATTCTGATCAGTGTTAACACTCTTTAGGGAAAGGGATATGTTTGGGCTGCATTTGTTCCTATGAATAGGCAGAAAGGAAAACTGGTGTCCATTATTTCAGTTTGCAACCCCAAGTTTAGTAATAACTTGGAAAAGTGAGAGAATACATTTTTTAACAATTTAGCCTCAGCTAGAACTGTTGAATTCATTCAGTAGAACTAATTCAGTGTGGAAGCTCAGGGCCCTGCAAAGAATTAAGGAATAAGCAAGTTGAATGTTTCTCTTTGAATGAAAATAGGGGAAGATGATCTGACTAATCTAGGCTGAATATTGAACTCAATGAAAAAGTGTCCATGACCCCAGAAATTCCAGAGAGAATCACAGGACTGTTTGACTTCTGCTCTGCTCTCTGAAGGCCCAGCTGGCTGTGAACCAACCTTGGAGCCAGGAAAAGCTGCAGAGGAGACTACTCCTAAATGGTATTCTGAATTCTTTTTAGGAAGTTGTGCTGTAGGTGTTGGAGTCATCATGGGGTTTTTATTTCATTTATAATGACATGCAAGAGGGATTCCAGCCAGTTGCAGCAGCAGGAAATGTGCCTCCTTGGTGCCCTTGGAGTTAGGGGTGAATTTTATCCTTTCCCCATTCTTGTGAATTCTTCAAAAATCTTACAAGTAGCAGGTGGAGCAGTGCATATTTTGGTATATCTGCTCTGGGTGGTTTGGACAATTAAAATCTTTCTGACAAAGCCCAAGAGAACACAGCACAGTGCACTCTCCTTTTGGCAGCCTCAAGGCTGGCAACACAGAAAGACAAATAGAGGTTTTCATATTTTATCTTAGTAATTACATGCTTCAGAGGCCACAGGACCATATTTAATGGCTGTAAGTACACTGTGGAAATAAGGAAGAGGAATGTGGTGTTGGAAGAATTCCCAAATTGAAAAAGCTTTAGCCCACCTTTTAGCCCATGTATCTGTAATCTTACATTACTGGGCTACAAGAAGAAAGAGCTTGTCCAAACTGATGTTTTTCAGCTTCTCACAAAATTGTTCCTGCAGTTCTGAGATAGCCCTTCTGTTTACATACCAAAATGAAGTTTGTCTATTGTGGCAAAAGTAGTAAAATACAAAGCTAAGCTAATAATGTGTGTAATGGTAACCCACATATGTTCAGCTGCCACTGTGAATGAATGTTTCCTCATTCTCCAGTCCATCAGATATTTGGGGCAACAGATGTTTTCTGTTCTTGACAATTTCTTACAAGTAAGAGCTTTGGCCACTTTATTTAAGGAAGATGTGAGATGATGTGTGAAGGCTTATACATGCAAGAGAATTGTGTTTAGTTGGTAAAGAGATTTCAAAATTGTGTTACTCAAATTATTGCAACAATATCTTACTGCAGACAAGGATGCTTGGCTTACAAGTTGTGTGGTTTTGCTTAGCTGATTTCAGATGTATTGTTTAAAGAGCAGTCATGCAGAAGGAATTTTAACTGTGCAGGTTTCTAAACAGACTGATTTCTGTTGCTTTCATGTGCATTGCAGATTTGACAGTCTTTGTTGCTAGAGTGCATTTACTGCCTTATGAAAGAAACAATTAACTCATTTTAGCCAGGAAGGGAGATAAGTAGCTGGCAATTTGTATATTGAAAACTGCAGTCTGTACCTGAGAAAAACGTGTAAGAATATGATAATATATCTTGTGCTGGGATTAATCTCTTTTAACTCAGTCTCAGAATTAAAACCTGGCAGGCATAAGGTACTGTTAGAATGAGATGTGATTATAATCTCTAATACTGAGCTGACTGATTTAGTAACAGCTTCATGTTCTCTTTTTGCCCTAAAACCTGGATATAAGATCTTCTTTTGTAATGAAACCTGAAACTAAAATATGCTTGTGTGTTTTGTGCTTCATTAACCTCTATAGCCTATGGTGATTGTGGAAAATATCTCAAAATAGGTTTCTAGTTTGGGTGAATTTCATTAAAGCTTATTCTTTGAGGTTTATTAATGGGGGTATTTAGTTTTCTCTAATTGTCATCATCAGGGTTGTGTAGATTCGTAACCTGGGATTTCCTCTAGAGCTGCTTATAGTAAGTTATTTACATAGTAAGGATAGTCACAATTTTATTCTGCTGTCAGTCATTTCCAGCAAGTGGCACAGTTTTTAATGTGGGCCTTGTTACCTTCTTGACAACTGTATTATCCTTTAAGGAAGGTCTGAAACCTTTTAAGCCCCTTGTAAGTGAATTTGCTAGGGAGGTGAGGGTTGTGAGGCTTTGCTGTTCTGTGGAAGATAAAGCAGCACAGGACATTCTTGTAGATAAGCACTTCACTCTGACAGCCCTGATGTGGCAAGGAATTAGCATCTCCCTGCAAGTCTGTTTGTATTTACTGCAATAGTGGAAGCAACTGCCAAATGTTAGTAGTGCTAAAAACACAAGATTTGCCAAATTACAGTCTGACTGGAGTTTGGCTGCTTCCCACGTCTCTCTGTCCTCCCTCACAACTGCAATTACAGCTTCCCCCTCTTTTCTTGGCATTCTCCTCACTCCTGCTCACCTCTTCTCACTTCATTAGTGGGCTGCTGTATTTTTTTGTTACTGAGCTGCTGGCCTATGACTACATTCCCTTTGCTTTAACTTACTCCTAACCATTGCCATGGATACAAACTTAGTTGAATTAAATACTGACAACATGTTCACAAAGAATAATGACCCAGTGATGTACGAGACAAAGCATATTAGAAGTCAAAGTGATTGTCCTAATAGGTTTTATTGAATACTAAGCAGGGTATTGGAAGGTTCTTGCCTTTCTAGTACATCTGCAGAGTTGTGTTGCTATGCCCAAGTTTCTCTTACAAACTGCTGTACTCAGCACCTTCATCTGACCTTGTCAAACTATGTTTTGTTCTTAGTTTAGTGTCAAATACAAACCTAAATTACACATGTGAAGACTACTTAGCATTTTCAAAAAGCCACCTTTCTCACCATGCCTTAGAGGAATCGATTCATATATCTGATAAGAAAGTAATTTTGGGATGAAAAAAGATGCTGAGCATACAGGCCCCATAATTAAATGTAATTTTATTGGAAAATAATGCTAAAACCAATTCAGCAAAAACAAAGCCATGTTTCTGTCCTGTCTGGTGCATTGAGTGGAGTGTTATGGCTTGGTTAGCTTATGTTTCTGTCTGGTGCATTGAGTGGAGTGTTATGGCTTGGTTAGCTCAGGGTGGCAAGGGGTGAGCAGCTCTGGTGACCAGCACTGCCTTTGTGCAGCTGCCCTCTCTAGAAGGGTGCACTGTCCCACGCACCTTCCTGAGAGCTGAGGCAGCTCCCTGGGTGTTGGGAACACATTCAGCTTCTCACCTTGTGAGCCCTCTTAACCCTGCATTAATAGAGAGATGCTGGCAGGATTGTGGGTGATTTGCTGCAAATCCGTGTGGGGCACAGTGTCAACTACAGCTGTGCAAACAGCTGCCTCAGCCAAAATTGTGTGCTGGTTCTTCATTTCTCACCTTTGCTGTTGGAGGAAACCTGCAACAGTCCTGTCTGCCCTTGGAAAACTTCTTCTGTCCCCCATGGAATTAAGCCGAGTTGCTTTTGGTTTCCTACCAAAAGGCTGCCAGCCCTGTGCTGAGGTGCATCTCTGGCTGTGCCAGGATGTCCTCAGGAGGCTTGTGTCCCTTGGGGGTGGCACATCCTCTGTCCTCTCAGTCTGTGAGGTTCAGTGAGTCTTAGAGGGGCATAACCTATGGTTAAATGACAAATATCTGAGACACTACTCAGTCTGCCACACTCAAATCACAGAGTGAATTATGATCTTGCCCTGGTTGTGATGAAACCTGTCAAGTTTTCTAAGTGCCCAGAACTGTCAATGCAGCCTTGTTCTTGACTATATAGGTTGTAATTGTGTCAAAGATTCTGCATTCAGGAATGATCTCTGAAGATGGGAAAGAGCTGGTTGTGCCGGTAGTCAGAACTGCAGCTGTCCCCTCTCCCTGGTACTGCAGTTGCTCCGTGTGCTGTGTCCTGTTACATCACCCTGGCTGATCCACAGGATTGTGTCTGGAACCTGACACAGCTCCCTGATGGCATTTACTCTTTAAGGCTTTCTAGCATCAGACCCCTGAGAACTCTGGATAAGATACAAAAATAGAGTGCAGAGATAATTTAAGGAAAAGAATATTAACTGTTCATACCAGATGTAGCTATTTACCAAAAATGCTGTTTCAAGACTAACTTATCTGTTTCCATCTTTGCTGTGGTAAGTTATGGTATAACATCTAATTTCAATTAACTTTTCCTTTTCTTCTCTCTCTCTCTCCGTTAAATAAACTTCTTACCTGCAAACACAAGTTTTCATGGTACAGGAGAATGAGGAACTTTATGTGGGGATCTCTTAGGCAGCATGTCAAATTCTCCAAGGATGTGGCTATAAAGTTTTATCAAATATGAATGCTATTTAGAAATTTTGTAGCAAGTTGAGAAGTACCTGAATTAAAGTTATCAGTAACTGAGAATGAATCCAAGGTTCTCTGTTTCCCAAGATGAATCTCTAAGTTGTGTTGTTTTGTTTCACATCCAAAAATTTCCTTCCTTACCCATAAAGGTTGAAAATTACTCTTGTGAAAATTGTCTGAAAATGAAGGAGACAAGAGCAGACTTTGAGGGTTTGTAGGTGGTCAGGGAGAGGGATGTGCCCTGTCATTGCTCACCTCAAGCACTCTCAGCACTGTGTTCCTGTGGTGCTTTGGGTGGGGAACACTGAACCCTGCAGAGCTGCCCACCACTGAGCTGGGACCTGCTTTAAGGAAATTGAACTTGTACATTTTTGCAGTGCTATTTATTCTCACACAGATATTCCCTCAATGTTCTGTAGTGATTTTTACTGCTGTGATAATCTCTTCAAGGGAGAAAACTGCTTTCAAGTTATGTGATTGACAAAAAGAGCATTTGACCTTGCTCATTCTGGGTGATGTGTGAGAGCTGGGTGCTCCCTGTTCCCCCCAGCCACTCAGAAGCCTGGTTAAGAATACACTTCCATTAATCTTTCAGCCTCTGTGGGACTGATCAGTTGATTGGCTGTGTAAACATTTGCATTTTCAGAATATTGAGTGCTCTTTATCAGTAACAAATCACATATTGACATCAACTAGAGATGTATCAGTGTTGTCATCCAAGAAGACCACCCACTGCTTTGGCTTCTATGATTTCTTTGTCAGATATTTGCATAGTAGAAGACATTATAATGAGAATCTACTTTGAAGGGATGGAATTTCCCTATTTGTGCAAATCTCTGGAGCCTTGGTATACCCTTTATTAGGTGTGGAGTTTAAAACATCTGTGTTTAAACTGATCAACTGGCATTACTCCTGGGGGAATAAAGCTATTTTCTTATTCCTGATTTTAACCTTTCATGAGCCAGTTGAACATACTGCTTGGAAATGGAACATGTGTGCCTTTCTCAACCCTTCTGTTCCAGACAGCCCAATTAAAGTGAAATGTGAGGGGTGATTGCTCCAGATGATGTGCTGATCCAATATTAAACAGCTAAAAATATTGAGTAGCTTCATTATAGCAGGGTCCCATATGCTTCTTGCAGCTAATAAGGGATGGTTTAAATAACAAAATTTAGGAATAATGAACTTGGTAAATGTTCTGAGGCACCCAGTGTGAGGTTTCTCATGTCCCAGTAAGGCTGTTTTGTGAGACATGCGATGGCAAATCTTCAGACCCCCATGCAAACCCCAGCAGAGACAAACGGACTGACTTCCAAACCACAGCAACAGAAGGAAACTTTGCCTTCCCCAGACAAAGGAACTACGTGTAAGTTCTTTACTCTTTGACCTCAGGAGGATTTGGAGGAGCCACTTGGAGCTCTCCTGTCTCCCCAGGACCTGTCTGTGGTTTTGCTCTGAGCTGTGCTGTGGGTGCTGGCTCAGGACAAGCTGCTTCCCTGCTGGCCTGTGGCTGCTGCTGCCACTCTGCACTGGCAACACGACACAATGACAGTAAGGGTGTTGTGTCAGGAGTCCTGGATTACCTGTGCAATGAGAAGCAAAATCTCCATCAATTTAAGTGTCTCTTCTGATGGCATTTATGTTGTAAGGGGAGACGAGGTTCTCTTACCTTGGAGCTGAGAGCCAGCACAGAAAGTTTTCCTGCTGTGTGAAGGACTAATCAGTGAAGTCCAGTCTGTGTGATAAATCTGTCTTCTCTCAACACTCCAGACTTACTTTTTCCATGGATGGTTGTCTCCTTTTAAAACTAGATTTATTTGGTTGTATTGTAGACTGCTGGAATTACAAAGCAAACAGAGGCTCAGGTTGTGACGTGTCTGGCATTTTCCATCTGTGGGACTGACCCCCTTCCTTGGCTACTCATGTCATTGTTCCACTTCCAATTCACAGATGCTTATGACAAATGAATAAATATAGGTCTTTAAAGGGAGCAGGAAATGCTGAATTTTGGTGTTTTCCCCATGGTTCCCAGTATCCAGCTCACGGAATAATGTTGAAATCTTGGAGTTAAATTTTGTCCTGTTGGTGCAGAAGAAGGGGGTTGGAATGGAGTGTAACATAACCATGAGAAGATGTAACCAACCTTTATTTCAATTTAAGTTATTCCTGATTTTGGGCCAAAAATTTCAAGTGTTTATTGCAAATATTGGATGTGGCCTTTAGAGCAGTGTACTGCTAATTAGTTGTCTTCCTTTTAAAACAAAGATCCTTTTACTTACAGTCTAAACTTCATCCTCAAAAACCCTGAGCTCGCATTGGTGGCAGCAGCTCTGCTCAGTTGGATGTGACCTACTTGAAGTTAACACTTGTAGCTGAGTACAAGCCTGAATTGAGTATCACAGTGCATCTCTCCAGATGTGTTTACCAGAATGTGTTTATGAAACGACAGCCTGGGGCAGGAGAGGCTGCAGCTGCACCTCGAGCTGGAGAGACTCCTGTGAGCAGCTCATGCTAAAGTTTTCTGTATTAGCAACTCTCCTAAAATGCACCCGAAGCAGGGTCTAACAGCAATTTCAGGTAATGTTTTTAGAGATGCTCAGCTGTGAAACAGCTGCAGTTCCTAAGGTGTTTGCTGATTACTTATTGATGCTTTGTCCTGATGTATATAAACAGCTCCACTGCTCTTTGAAGCATGAAAAAGGAAAAAAACTCAACTCTCCAATTTGGCTCTATCAGGCAACAGGTTTTAAGGATGAATAGGCACCAAAAAGAGGCATTTACAAGAACTTGAGTGTTAAGTAGACTTATTGGCTTTATTAATTATAAAGATGAAAGGGCAGTTAAAAATGGGCCAGCTGATTCAGTCAGTGGAGTTGGAGATATGGGGAATTGGCAGTGGGAAGGAACACATCACTTTTTCCTTCCAAATACCTTTTAATAGCTCCTCAGAGATGTGGCAGCATCCCAAGCCTTGCTTGAGCCACAAGAGCTATTTATACAGAGTTACACTTTTCACAGTTTTCAGTTTTGTGTTCTCCAGAAAAGCCAGACATTATTGCTCCTGCATACCTGGGTTTTCAGTGAGATTGTGTGCTGTGTCCTGGGATAGCCCATGGCTTTTCCCCTTTGCCTGGTACGTTAAAACCTCTCTGTTCCAAAAGAAACGCAAGGCCCAAAGGCCAATCTGAGTGGGATATGAAGGAAATATCTTAGGCATGCTCTTTGTCCCTTGGCCAGGTTCATTTCCCACTGCTGTTGTTTTGAAAAGTTTATGTGAAGTTTGAGTTGATCTTGTGCCTGTATTCCAATCATGGCATTCCTACCTGGGAAGGAAGGGCAGTTACTTCACTTGCATCATTGTGCTCATTTCCAAGCACAGTTCTGTTCTGTGGTCCATGTCTGCCCATCTTAAAAGTACAATATAAAAGTACAATATTTAATTTCCCTGTTCTCAAAATCCCTGCAAGTCTGGAAGACTAAGAATTTTGTCAGAGGTTTTTTTTTCCCCTTTCACTCAGACTTTTCTATTATCTGAGTAATTTATGGCTGAGACAAACTTCCTGGGAGCTGTCTGCTACCACAGTAACCATACCCCAGGAAATAAGAGCAGCTCTCAGTTATTCTGCATATTCCTTTATGTTTCTAATGATGGAGTCTGTTGAGTGATTCTTGCAGCTTGCATTCTCACAACTCTCAGGCTTTGGCCTGCTGTGCAGTGGAAGCCAGGAGCTGTAACTTTGATGTGGGAGAGCTCTCACCCTGTGTCTTGCACTCTGGCCTCTCACCAGCTGATTCAATCTGCAACCTGTTATTTTTGGTGGATGGAACTGTTGAGACTGAAGGCTGACCTTGGGATGTGTCCACCAGCATCAAAGATGCCATTTTGGCAAGATTTTGTGCCTTAGCTGCAATTATCAAATTTGTGCAGCTGCCTCTCTGCTCTTCACTGCAGACTGACGTGCCTGTGCCTATGCTACAGATGACAGGGAAATTTTCTGGAAAATTGATATAACAAGTAACTTCTCTGACCTAGAGTGCTCTAGGATTCTTTTTTACTGTCCAAGACTAGTGTAGAAACAATTTGATATGAAGGTGATGATTTCTATAATGTTCATATTCCAAGGGAAGGGAAGGGAGCAGAGAAGCCTGAAGAACAGTTGAGAAACCAAAAGACAAATACAGGTAGGCTGTAAAACAGCATCTCTACTGCTCAGTGATGAGCACAGTGGAAAGGAAATGTTCCTTGTTGCATAATTGGTTATGGTGCCCTCTTAACAGCAGTGAATTTCTTTACCCACTGGGTCAAGAAATGCCCCATTCAAGAAAAAAAATTAAATAAAATATCTTAACAGTGAAAATTTAGTGTTTGGATTGTAGCTCATAATATTTTTGACAGTACTCAACAATCAATTCAGCGAGTTGTGTCTCAAGGGGCTTTTCTTTTGTTAATAAACTTAGGTTGCACTCCAGCTTCTACAGAGCTGAGGGGTAATTTATACAGATAAGAAATTGCTTTTTCATTTTTAATGTGTATGGCTTGTGTGTGCCTTTGCTTCAAAATTGGTTATTTCTCGTGTGGAAAGTAGCTCAAAACCAGCAAGGGCTGCAGCTGGTTTGGTGTTACATTCTGTGGTTGGTGGGTGCATTACCTTCTGTCTGATAGGAATGGGACTGAAAAAAAGGGAAAACCATTTTTTTTTTAACTTGAGCTTTCTCTTTAAAGACTAAGAGCACTTTGCTCTAGTGTCCATCCAAGAAACAGTAGAAGCTTATGTGGAAAAATGAGACAATATTGCAGTAAGGGCACTTATGTTGAACTGTGTGGGATGATACTCTATTGCTGTTTCTTTAATTTTAAAAATATTTGCAGTAACTCTTATTTTTTTTTTAGTTTAGGAAAGGTAAAAAGGAAGCATTGGGAGTTACTTAGGAGTTGCTATTGATATTTTTTTCCACTTGCAACTGGTGAGACTGCAATAGGGAAAGAATTGCTCTTGCTTGTTTTCATATAATCCCTAATATACAAAGGCAGGGGGAGAGATCTCTGGGTTAAAGGATCATAAACTCATTTATGCTGGCTGGGTGGAAGTGGCTTTCTGTTAGAAACAAACAAAAAAAGGGCAACTTCCTAGGAAACTCTTAAAAATTGTTTGGTAAGTCTCCAAGAGGAAGCAATGGAGTAGTTTATTGTTTAAAACATGGCTGAGAAAGTTTCCTGTCTAGCCCTCATTTGATACCTAAGGGTAAAAGCCTGTGTGTCCTTTAGAGTGGTGTTTGATATGTCAGACAGGTACATTGGAAGCCAGGGGAAAGGCCTGCTGAAATCCCTGCTCTTCTCCCAAAAGGCAGATGTGGAAGTTTGCCTTCCTGAGATGGTGAAGAAACATTCAGTAGACATTCTCTCTGCACCTCTGATCAATTAAATGCTTAAAATGATGTATGTTCCTCGTATTTTATGTTTCAGAAAAATCAATTTAGCAGCTTACTGCTGATGTTCTTGCCAAGTGAGACTGTAGATCTCTTTAAAGCACAGAGGATACTGTGGGAACAGGTGAATGAGGAGGATCTGTGCCCTGATTTCTGTGTGCTTCTGTGTTACAGGGCAAATGGAAGTGGTGAGGAACAAGTTCTTTCCTGCTTCTTATTTTGCCTTTTTTGCTCTAACACTGTGTTTTCCAGATTCTGCAGCGCTGGCTGAACATTTTAAGCACCAGCAATGCTATGTAGCCCAGTCATGCTGCAAGCAGGAATTAATCCCCCAAAAGCACTGCTGGCTGATCTTTAGGCTGAAAGTTGTTCAATCCCTTCTTAAGACATGTTTACAGAAACTCAGAGAACTCCTCAGGATGGCTTTAGAATCACAGGAGCAATCAGATTAATTCTCAATTTATTTGGCGCTAGTCAGGTTGAACTAAGAGCAATCTATAATTTATTACTTGAATAGAAAGAAGTTATATTCATCTGAAGGCAACCCAATTTCAGGAGCTTTCAGAGAAAACTTTTGTAATTGAAAATTTTTGGCTTGCAGAGAACAAAACTGAGGCAGAAGTTCCTACTCCTCCTTTCAGAATAGCTGGGATTTCTGCTCACAACACCTCTGCATGTGATTTATGGCAGCAGGAAGCCTGGTACATTAAGAACAGGGGGATTTTTATGTTGTTCATCTTGGCCAAAGGAGATCCTTGAGTAAGAAGGCAAACAGGCAGTAATGATGACTGAGCTCTGCTGATTTGTACCACATCTACCAGTAAAACTCATCCATGTGTGCATTTAGTAATTCAAGCTTCATATTTGTTATATTTGCATACAAAAGCCCCAAGATATCTTGCAGGAGATATTTTTTGCAACACTTCTATGTTTTTATTTAATCAGCAATGCTGCAATTGACAGTTATAAGAAGAGGAAATAAATTGCAGGGAAAATCTGTTTCAGGCTCAACATTATTGTAGCTAAACTTGTGCAATTTTCTTCCTCCTTTTAACCTGGACTTTGCATTAAATTCTGTATGGTTTTACAGAGGGGCTGCCTTTCAGAGCATGTCAGGTAAAGGATTTAAAGGTGAAAGGCAAGCTCTACTTTTTACGTTAGTATTTGTATCACTTTCCATAAGTCTTAAGACCCCATTCAGAACTTTGGCTACTTTCTGTGCTCTTTTCATTCCACTGATACCACAGAACTCCAGCAAAAAAGAAAAATAATGAAGGGTTTAAAATTTTGTGTGAAGGAGTATACAGAAAGATGCTTCATTTGTTAAAAGATTACAGTTCAGAGATCTGTATGAAGCTGGGATATTTGAACTGAATCATTACCTTTATATTGAAAAAAATCTATTGAAATTACCAAAAATTTTCACATAGACGAGCTGGGATGTTTGAACTGAATCATTACCTTTGTATTGAAAAAAATCTATTGAAATTACCAAAAATTTTCACATAGACGAGCCTAAAATTTAGAAATACTTTCCATCTCACTCCTATCCCCTGCCTTATAATTTTGTCTTGTGTTGTTTGCAGTCTCTGATGTGGGTTTTTTCTATTAAAAACTGTTGCCTGGAAACTTGGAGCCTGATGTAATTTTTTCCCCAGCTTCAGTTTGACAGTAAACTGGGGCTTGGAACAGTTTGTAATATGGCCTCATTATAAAATCCTAAAAATGTCATATCTCATTTTTTGTCATTGCTGAAGAAATTTTTTGCCATTCCTTGGTATGTAACACCATAAGCAGAATTTGTAATTCTGGATTTTGAGGGATTTCATGAACAACAAGAGTTCAGCTATCCACGAAATACACTTACACTCTGCTTTTTCCATGCTATTGTTGTGTAAGTAAAATCAGGTAGTAATTGAGAGTCTAATTTCGAAAAGCCATTAAAAGCTCTTTGGAAACTTGTGGCATTTTGGCTGCTGTGAAACAAAGCTCCTGAAAGCCCCTAATGGTGATTTCCATTAGATAACAACTTCCCTTCTTTTAGTAGTTGATGTGGTTAATGACTGGTGCTTTAGAGCGTGAATGAATTTGACTGATCACTGCAAGAATAAGCAGCTTGCCCAAATTAATATGTTTCAATCAGCTTTTGCTGCAGAGATGTGAGTGCCACGGCGCCCTTCACGCTCGCTTCTCCTCTTTAATTGTTCTCACAACACCTTATGTGCTGGGACAGGCCTTATAAAGAGCATTATTTAGGGTTTAAATTATCATCTGCACTTCAATACAGGTGGGAATGTTAAGTGCAAGGGTGAACCTGAACAGAGTGAAGTGGTGCACAGGAATAAAGAGGTGGTGTTAGACAAATGTGTAAGTAACCTTTCTTTCTGTGGCAGAACAGAGTTCCAGCATTCCATGTCTCTGAAGGGATTGACTGTGATCCCTTGTGCTGTCCCTTGAGGACGTGGGTGCTCACAGCCTGCTGAAGGGGTCTGGAGATGGGCATTGCTGGGGCTGGGGTTTAGAAATGCTTACCCTGTAGGTGCAGATGCCCCTTTGCCTGCAAGCAGTTCTCTGTTGAGAATGAAAAGAAAACAAACCTCTGTATTTTCCTCACTTTTTTTTTTTCAAGGTACTGACCTTTTCCCAAAAAATATTTCAACTTAAATCGTTTTTCTAAGAAACATCAAGCCATTGGAAGGATTATACCTGAATGAGGGATAAAACAGGTTTGAAACCAAGCACTGGGGTTGGTTTAGGGGGTTTTGTGCTCTGTGGTTTTCCCTCCTTCCTGAACTTCTGAGCATGCCTTTTTGTTTGCAGGGTAGATATAGAGATTCTGTCCTGGCTGAAACCTGTAATGGCTGAAATTTTGAGGAATGATTCAGAGATGTTGGCAAGATAATATAGTGTATATAATTAACAGTTTTCTTGACTCCTGATATGCCCTGCCCTATTTTCTCCTGGGTTTTTTAAGTGACATGGGTGTTTTGTTAGTTCTGTACACTTAAGAACAAGAATCTGGATGTTTTTGCTGTTTTTACCTCCCTAAAACTTTACACAGCATCAATAATTTGGTACATTACAAATCAATTGTTCTTGTATTGTACAAAAACCTGCAAGGTTAACAAAGGCAGTGGTATTAGATGGGACACTTATTTGAAGTTTTGTTGAGTTTGGCAGTTTCTTCTACAATTGGAAACTCAGCTTGGTGACTCAGCTTTCACATTAACTGCTTTATTTAGCTTTTCAGCCTCTTGAGTTTTGTTGAGTTTGGCAGTTTTTCTCCTACAATTGGAAACTCAGCTTGGTGACTCAGCTTTCACATTAACTGCTTTATTTAGCTTTTCAGCCTCTTGTAACGTGAACCATTAACTCAAAGCCATGCTGAAATTACTGTTGAGGCTTAATCAGGTCTCCTGATCTTGAGATATTCTGCTTGTAACTCTGCAGATCTCTCAGTTTTAGGCAGTCTGGTAGAAGTTAAGTGCACTAACATTTTGTGATTTCCCCTATCAGTATCACTCATCTTTGAGGCTTTCCTGCCAACCAGGTTAAATGTCATTCCACCACGGTTACTCACGATTTCTATCCTTAATACTGAAATGATTTGTGAAGTCTTGAAATACAATTTGCACAAAGTAATATAAAGTATCTTAGGTCTGTCTCTGTGGTGCTCATGTTCTTTGCATCTTCTGGCTCAGTTCTTAAAGGTCTGACTGAACACGATACCTGTGAAAAAAGTCAATAGAAATACAAGAAAGCAAAACTGCATAGTTGATAAAAGAAAGCCATTATTAACTATGATGAAGTCTTTAAAATTTTCTTGTTATCTGCTCTTACTGATCTCCACTTTTCAATACAGAAGTGAGGTACAGCAGCAGTCTTCACTCAGGGTATTACATTTCCCATAATTTGGTTGCACTCCACTTTAAACCTTACCCCAGTCTCCAAAAAATGCAGTTACTCACACGAGGTCATAGGCTTCAAGGTAAAACAGCAGCACCAAAGTTACTGCAGGGTAGAAGGGGCTTGGCCAGGCTGTTCAACAACCTGCACCAATCTCCAGGAGCAAATGAGCAGGGAAAAGCAAGCACAGCTTGTGGTGGGCTCTGTGCAGGCAGGAGGAATTGTTCCCTCCCTGCCTAGCAGGGAAATCACCACTAGCTTGCCTTGTCTTAGGAGGTTATAATTTTAATTAGTTTTTCACCTGTTTGAAGTAATGCAATGTTTCTCCTGTGTGTGAGGCACTGACAAAGGGGATCCTGCTTGTCAAGTGTTTCCTAAAGAATTGAAAACTCAAAACTGCTGTGAAGCATGACCAGGAGTAAATTAAAAATACTTATCCTATAAATCTACAATGATTTTCACTCTGGGTAATCCACTCTGTGAAACATTGCCATTGGGTTTTAGTTTGCAACCTTAGAGAAGTGTTTGACATTTACTCAGATATAAGATGGAGTAGAAATTAATTTAAAAAAATAATTCCCAGCAGTTTTGGAAAGAAGACAAGTCCTTTTTGACTCCTTTCATTCTTTTCTTAAAGTGAATGTTCATATTAGCTGATTTTTCAGTGTCAATTAGATGCAGCCTCTAACATGTGTTTAATTCTTTGTTAACCAGAAGTTGGTTGCAATGAATACTACCCCAAGTATTCTGCTTTTTTGCTGACTTTCTCCAGCATTGTGGTGTGGGTCTGTGAGGCTGCAGGGAGGTGAAATAGTTTGCAACAGCACTGAACAGGAGCTGCAAAATAGTCTCTGCTTAAAGTCTTTCTCCCCTGTCAGGTTCCAAATTTAATAATGATGGAATTTGGGAAAGTACTAAGAGCTGCTATCTGCTGTGTATGTGCAAGAGATAAAGTGCATATGCAATAATAAAACACTCTTCAGAATCTGATCTTTGCTCTGTTAACATGCTGAACATGCCTTTTTTTTTTACAGCAGTGATTTATAGTCCAGCATAACCATGCAGAATCACTTCATTATATTTGAATAATGAAAAGAGTGCCACCAAGATGGCATGTCTCAGGGGAGCTTTCTGAGGCAATACTTTAAACAAATGACTTTTTAGATAAATTTATTATGAAGTGTGATGAAAGCCATTTTTCTTGGCAGTCACATTTTACGAAATCAATGAGGTTTGTTGTGCTGTAGTACTGGGATGGGTTGTTTTATTTAATCTCTTACATAAGTAAATTCTGAGCCTGTAGGAACAATAGTTGTTGTTTTGCTGGCACCATAGAAAGGAGATACAATGCTGTAATGGGCAGCTATAATCCTTTCTGATCATGTCTGCTGAATATTTGTGGGCCAAATTTACAACCTAGTACCACAATTGGTGGAAAGTTTATTAGCTGCTTTAAAAACGAATTTTTATAAGTATCCATGACCACTCATTCTGTTGTGTTGTGCAAAAATGTGGTTTTATGCAGTCTGGGAAAAAAAAAACCCATGACAGGATTTGACTAACATTTATTCTGTCAGAGGAATACTCAGCCTTTGTTCTGGAAATTTGTTAAATTGTGTTATGAAAAGTTTACAAAACCACCCAGAAATTACCAATATTATTATTTGTGTAATATAAAAAATACCATTTTGATTCCTCTGGCACGTTTAGCATCCTTGAACCTCTTGTTTCACTATTTAACATTTGATTACTAGTAAGAAATAAATTGTGCTTTCTCAAATTGGTTTTGTAATCAAACTTGTCCTAGAAGCAAATCTCTTACATTGAGGACAAGTATGTATTGAATGAAGATATGACAGGATGTTTCTTGAAGATCTCCATTTTGAGCTGTTTTTTCACTTCTGTAAAGTTATTTGAATATGTTTTTCTGTCTTGAGGTCACCCCCTCCTGGGCCCTTTTAAATGTAATATCAGTTCAAGAGTACAATATGCTTTAAAAGAGGCTGATATTTTTAAGAGGTGGAATTATATCTTTACAACACATAGAAATTCACTGGCCTTTATCTCTTTCATAACTGCAGAAGTTTTTGTGCTCCAAACCAGACATCATTGCCTGAAATATATTAGCAAAGATGACAGTATAAGGATCTTGATTGCAACTCAGTATGCCTGGATTATTTACCTGAAACAAGCACTAACTGTCCTTTCATCAGTTCTTTTCTATACTTTGAAAATAGGATATTTTCCACTTCTTGTGAAGAGCATTGAGATCTAAACCTCAAAATTGCCATGTAATTGTTATGGATTACTAATATCCTCCAGGGATTAAAAAAGGGAAGTACAAAAGATGCTGGGAGAATAAACTTACTTCTCGAGCTGAGCTGACTCTTCTGCCAGTGATGGGAATTTGCAGCTCAGGATTTGGTGGCTGGCAGCCAGGGTGCCCAGGGGGAGCAGCAGGGTGGCAGAGCTGCTGCTGGAGCTGCCAGAGAGCTCCTGCAGGCAGGACAGGACACCTCTGTCTGCCCTGTTAAATGCTCCTTGATCCTCCTCACCCAGTCAGATTTCACTCCATCCCTGAATGGAACCTGCAAACAAAGCCTGCATGATCAGAGAGAAAAACCTACTTGTCTCTTTTCTGGCAGGATTGCTTACAATTTTGAACACAATTTCAGTTGAAAAAAATTAAAAACTGATTTTACCAATAAAGAGCACTAAGAATTTTCTCCCTCTTTAAGGAATAACTGTTGTATAAAATTTTAACTCACTTAACTCAAAATTTTAACCAGCTTCCATTGGGAAGTTCAGTAGCAAATTGCAGTGAGGTTGGACTTACTCAACCTCAAGTAAATGGATATTCTGTTAGTCTCTGCATTTGAACGTTGTGTGTCTTGTTGCATTAATTTGAAAGATATTCAGTCATGAGGAAACAGTAACTGTAGTCAGTTTTCCTTTTCTGAATTGCAGTTTTTCCTACAGTAAATGCAAAGCTGGCCATGCTTAATTCCTCCAAATGGGTTAATTGATTCCGTGGTCACTGGGTGTGTGACCTGACTTCTGGTTCACTGAGTCTCTGAATGTGGCATCGAGATGACGTTTTTATTTCTGTTTCATTTGGTGAGTGCATTTTGGTCAGAGCTGTGAAGGATGTGAGCTGGAGGTGTGAGGAAGGAAACCTGCCCTTCACCTTGGGCAGGTCCAGCACCAAAGCGTGCAGGGGCTGTGCAAGCTCTGCAAGGGGAGTCTGCCCTTCACTTGTGTGTTGGACTTTCTATTGAACTAATTCATAATTTGATTTTTGACATCTCAGTAATCACTGCTAGCAAAACCTAGTCATTTTAATGGCAGCGATATACTGCAAAGCACATTTAACTTTGACAGAAACTTGGAATGACTTTGCCTCAGCCACTTGCCTGTTTTTTGTGGGCACTTTTACAACTGACTGAGGACTCGTGCAGAAGTCTTTGGCAGGAGCTGTTTGCTCCCAGTGGCCTCATTGGCTCTATCAGGCCAGGGTGTGATTTCAGGAGGTTGTTAATCCCTGCTGGAGCTGACCTTTTTCAGGACAAACACACACCAGGGGACGCACACAGTCTGATTTCTGTCGGATCTGATTTCCTCTAAATCCTCATGACCCTTCCAAAGCTGCTGTGATGATCTGAAATGATCCCAAATGGAGACCCTGTCTCCCCAGAAAAACCAAAATGTTTCCCATGCCTGCAAGTGCTGCTGCCCAAGCCTTCCTCCCTGTGTGTTTGCTCCTGCCCAGGGCACTGACAGAGGCTCACACAGCACCCCTGGGAGTGCCTGGCTCTGACATTCACTTTTGTCACCTCCTGAAACATCAGCTCCCAGTTTGATAGGATCTTTGTCAGGCACAATGCAGAAGTCAAAGGTGCACTTTCCTTGGTGCTGCCTGTAGCACTCACGGGATTCTGGTTTGTAATTTTAGTGTCAATTTGAGTTTTTCAGTGCTTTAGTAGCCAACAATAAAAAATCTCTTCTCCATAAGGACAGATTTTTTCCTGGATTAGCAATGGGCTTTTGAAGAGGCTGGAGCTGCTGTCCATTCAGATCAGGCACCTGTACAGAAGATTTGGTTAAGGAAAAAGGAAAAATTAACTTCTAAGTTAATAGAATTGTTTCTGTGGGTTTGGAGGGAGAGCACAGAGTTTAAAAGAACAGCTGAAAGACTGATCCTGCTGATGACTGCCCCCCAAAATATCAAGAACATACTTCATGGACAAGTAATAGGGATAACCTGAGTTCCTTTTTCTTTTCTTTCTGCTCACAGATCAGTTTGTGAACATTTAGATTGTGACAATACCACTAGCCAAATTAATTGAAATATAATAATGGATTTCTGAAACCATTAACACACAGCTGTCAGTAATTGACTTCAGTTGTATTCAATTTACAGGGACTTTGTGCTCCATTGCTCAGGTTGGATAAGGAATTGCTAAAGTTTCTGTTGTGGATACTCCTGCACACTTGAAGGTGTCTGAGATTGTGCTGGTTGTTAAATTTCACAACTTGCTCAGCAATGAATTTGCAAGCAGGTCTGTTCATTCTGTTACATTTCTGTGAGCCCACTTTAAAGAGTGTTTTTTTAGGTATTTGCTCATCTCCCTCCTTCCTGTTCATGATTGTCCCTGCAGCTCTCACTGGCAAGGGGCTACACACAGGTGGAAACTCAGGTTAATGAGAACTTGCAGTCTCCAGCCAGTTCAGGATCAGATAGAAAGTGTTTCCATATCACCAAGAGAAAAAAGCCAGGGGGATTCTCACAGTGGGCAGAGAGACTGACACCTGTAAGAGTTAATTTTTAAGGCACCCAAGAGGAGTCAGCATCAAGTTGTTAATATTGGCTTTTGGGGTGTTTGAGGCCATGTAAATTCTACTGTTTTTATGGCTAGCTGGGGTTATTTAGGAATGTCTGATATGAGGAATGTGATGACTGCAGGTAGGATGGAAATGAAGATGGAATGTGAAGGGATTCATTTGGGCCTTTTAATTTTATTTATATATTAAAACATTCTGTCCATACTTCTGTGGCTTTCAGCACAGGTTAAAGGGAGAATTTTGTGTATTTTGTTTGATGCAAGTGCTCACTTTCAACACTTAAAACTTTTTTTGTGTTCCTTTCCCCTCTCTCTTCCCTCTCTCTCCCCTCTCTCTCCCCTCTCTTTCCTTTTTCTCAAGAGAACTGTAGTTTTCCCCAGTGTTTATCCATTTAAGAATTGAAATGAGTTGAGGATTTTGTCATGCCAAACACATATTTACTCTGTTGTACTTACTTTAGGCTGCTGTATTTTCTGTTTTGTTTTGTTTGTTGTTTTTTATTTTGGTTATGTTTGGTGTTATTGTGGTGTTTGTTCTTTTGTTTTTGTTTTGTTTGTTTTTTTGTAGAGGTTCAATTGTAATTTTGGAAAAGAATTGCTAAATACTTCTTTAGAATGAGGCAGGTGGCTTGCTTGTGTTCCTCCAGTAGCTTAGTACTGCTCATTACATTGCAGCATCACTAAATGGTTTATAGTACTTGTCATTCTGTAAAAGATTCGTTTAAAAACATGACTACAAACTCAGATCCAGCAATATATGCAGTTCAGATTTCTGCAGAATGTTTTCTATGCATTCAGGATGGATTTCAGCCACAATATGGCCAACATGAGGTGACAGCAGATTAACCTTGGTGGTTTAGATTGTGTAAGGCAGGGATTACAGCTACATGTGTTTGCTGCTCAGGTAGCTGATGGAAAGAGGTTGATGTTCTGAAGCCACAGGATTATGTCTGGTTAATGTTTGATCCTACAGCAAAATGCCTGCCCAGACCCCCATTCTTCTTGGCTTAAAAACGTCAATATTATTTGGGTGATGTTAAACAGCATAAAGAAAAGTAGTAGAAAGAATTCTGCCTGTTGGGGCTTCCAGCTAAGCCAAAGTTTAGCAGTTGCTCACATACAAATGTCTGTGATGAGGGTGGGAGGGGGTGTTGTCAGGTTCTCCTGGCTCTGCTTTGCTTTGGGACTTCAGCTTTCTTTTGTGGAGAAAAGGAGAAATAAACGGGAAGGGAAAAACGGGACACTGTGGATATAGGTGAAAATGTAACTGCTATGGAGTTGAATTGTGCCAGAGAGAGCAATGGAAGCTGGGATTCTTTTAGGTCCAACATCGGAGGTCTTCTGTGTAGATGCTCAGGAAGGACCACAAGGATGGCTCTCCTTGGTCACTGTTTCCATGCTCTCTGTAAACCACTGGTTCCAGCTGTAGGTGGTTTGCAGAAGCTCCTGGTTGCCAGTGTCTGGGAGCCTCAGGAGACACCTTCCCTGTGAGGGAAATGAGGTGAGAGGAAGGTGTGCCAAGGGGAGGGGCAGCTTTGCTTAACCAGACAAACCTGACAGAGGGGCTGTGGTACAACCAGGTGTCCCAAAGGCCACCATTGGGTCATGAGGAGCTCCTGAACAATGCCAGCCTGGTTTGGTTTTCATCCTCTGGGAACTGATAACCAGCCTTGGTGTAGCCACCCATCCTTCTGTGAATATACAGTTGTGTGCTCAGCCAGCAGAGGTGGTTTTGCTGTCTTGTTCCTAAAGATTTGCAGCTAAGCAAAAAAGCTTCTTAAGAGAACCTGAATCTTCACACCTGTAAGGATAACGGCGGTGCTGACAGCTGCCAAGTAATACAAACACAGATTTCACGTGGGAGGCTCTGTCAAAAACTGCTTTTTCTAAAGAGCAGAGCCCCAAGTCAGCGTTTAATCTGGCCTTGTTATTGCTATGATGTGTGGCAAGAATGTTACCTGAGATAGTTTGGAAAATGCAATCTGTCTTTTACTATCAAGTAAATAGAATGTGCTCTGAATTATAAGAAGCCAAATTCAGTTTTAACCACTGGCCAAAGAGCCACCTGTGACTCTGAATGAGTCCCAGGCAGGCCTAGGGATTCACTACGTCACGAGGATGCATGGAGCTGTTCTTCAGGAACTTCGGAATGGGATTTGGTTTTTAACCAGCCCCACATCCTGCAGGCAGATCTCGATTTTCTATTTTATTCAAGAAGCCACACTGAAACCTTTGTGAAATAAAAAAGAATAAATAGAAAGTGAGGTTTGGGAATATATTAATTGAACAAAAGCTTTAGATCATGGAACCCTAATGTCAGTAAAGCCGCTTGAGGTGCAGGCTGAGATAATTTGCTCTAAATTGTTTTCCTGTTGCATGGGTGTGACTTTAAACCCTGGTGTGCTTGTAACTCCATGAGATTGTTTGTTGCTATGAATTACTAAATGTATAAGGATGCTTGAAAAGGATCTGTATGTGGGAGTGAAAATGAGCTATTAAAAACACGGAAAATATGAATGTCTGAAATTAGAATTAGTCACACTCTTTTTGGTTAGATTTGCAAGTCTCCCACTCAGAGAACTGTAAAATACTTTTAATTCTTTAGTTTTCCTTCAAATTGTGTCTGTTTCAATGTAATTTTTCTAAGCCTTCATTATTCATTAATAATTTCATTAGGGATTAACATATTTTAGGTATTGGGGTGTTTGAATTGATTTAATACTTTACTTCCTTTACAGCTGTTGCTTTTGGTGACTGGCAGCTCTGCAGGTTTGTTGGTTTTGGCTTTTCAGCTCAGCAGCTCCAGTGATGAGAAGATGATGTGTACTCGGCAATTTGAAGAAGAGATTCACTTTTAGTGTCCTCATTTGGATGGCCAGAAATCCCAGTAACTTTATAAATGTAGGCTCAAATATATAGGCTTAGGGTGGTATTTGCCTTGTTTAAATTTAAAGGGATTAACACTATGCAAGCATTTCAGAAGCTTATTCTAGGAAACTTAAGAAAGCCTGGTGTGTTGATATAGGCATATTCTGAGGTTTTTAGCTGATTTTTTTCTTCATACCTTATAAGAGTGTGAATGGAAAAAGCTGAAACCCCCAATACTCACCCCTTTGCAGCAGATCCGGTGGAATGGGATTCTGCAGGGAGGTGCCATGGTAACTGAAGCCACTGAGACAGTTGGTGTCACTCTGTTTATTGGAGAGTGCTATATTTAGGCTTTGGTTTACCCCAGGATGAACAGCAAATGGAAAGTTTGTGTGGTGGTCTCATTTCCTAGCCTTTAGAACCCAGAAATGTGAGGTGACACAGACCACAGGATTGTTCTTCCTTTGCTACTCTACACATAGAAGATTGGTCCCTGGAAACCAGGGCTGTCCTTTGGAGCACCTTCCCCCTCGTGCCAGATCCTGTGGACTCCCTGCGGCAGCTGCACTGTCTGTGCTGTCCAGTGAAAGATATCCTGCCTGTCTGCAGGGAATTCAGCACCTGGCACAAGTAGAGGACGTTTGCTTTGTGACCTCCCAGCTGGGAAAATACCAGGAAGGTCTTTTCCATGGGAAACTCTGTGATTGGAATATGTAAGAAAAGTGGAAGTGGAGTGAAGTGGGAATTCATCCAACCGTTTCTCAGAAATGGTAAAGAGAGCCGTCGTGCAGGCTGTGAAGTCTGGGCAGGGCAATAGATCCTGTTAGCAGTGATTTTCACAAAAGCTGGTGGGCTTCCCTTTCTGCCTCTACAAGAACTTTTTAAATACCAGAATAGGAGGTGAGGTCTCATTACCAAGGTTTCATTTTGCATGCTTTAAAGCAGCTCTGTGTACACTGATGTATGACCATAAATTAAAATGCAGTTCTTGCCCAAATGTGCAGAGGGGCATTGCAAGGCAGCACTTGTTGCTTTGCTCATTCAGCCACTACTGGTCAGACTTGATCACTGACACAAGATAGTGCTGCTTCAGAAGGAAATTACCACTCTTGGAGCAGGGTTTGAAACACTTTATGAGTTAGAGGAGCAAACCAGGGCCCATCAGAACTCTTTTAAACTGCTGAGAAACTTGTGAAGTCACTAAACCAGCACAGCTTGGGTAGGAACAGCTCAGGTGTGAGATCAGCTCAGAACAGGAGACTGCCATTCTCTCCTGCAGCAGGGAGACACAGAGAAGCACAGTGAGGAGAACCAGATAAATTGGAAGGAAAGATTAAATCAATAATAGGGGAAAAACTTTAACAAAGTGATTATCTAGATAAAAAGCTGGTCTCAAAGGACCTGGGGCTTGACACATGAAAAATTAATGGGAGAAAGCAGTAACAAATAGTTTTCTAGGAGTGATGTTGTATTGGAGGGAGGATGGGAAAGATATTTACCAAGCATTTAATTAGGTTATGTCCAACATCATTATGAAGTAGGTTGAATGTGTGGATTGATTCATCTGGCTAGGGATTTTGTAAATAAAAAGGAACAGATCCAGCTGGAACAAAACAGAGTGATTAGGTAGGAAGATTTCATGACCTGTAAAAATATTCTGGGTCAGAATATTGGTAATAAATCTAGTCACTCATGCTCATCTTCTACACTGATATTTACACTTTACAGGCAAAATAAAAACCACTTAAGTTTGCAGTGCAACACCTTGTCAAAAGAACCCAAAATCTATTTAATCTCAGAGAAATAGGAAGCTGTATCTAATAGCTGCTTTTTCTTCTATTTCTTTTTTTTGTGCAAGTTAACATAAACCAGAGTAGTTGATCTGATTATATCTATCAGATATAATTGAGTTGATGTTTCTGTGTTGCACTATATATCTCTGCTTTGCAGGTTCAGTTGAACTTTCAGTGTTTCACAGCCATTTGACATTTCTCTGGTCTTCAGAGAACGAGGAAAACTTTGTGATAATGGTTTCACATTGAACTTGCAGACCTCAATAATAAATATTTTGGGTTGGAATTACCTGAAACTACCAGTTAGATCATACCAGCAGTCAGCTGGGTTCTGTGCAGTGGAACTGTATGATTAAAGCTCACTGATTTTAAGGCTGCAAGGAGATGGTGTTTGCACCACTGCAACCTGTAGTTTTCACTGCAGTGCAAATGTGTTAATTCTTTTACATAGTGTAAGAAATAAAATGTTTCTCAGATGCAGTGCAGCGGCTGGGGAAGGTATAAAAAAGAACAGTTAATGATCCTACTTTTAGTGAAAAAAAGCAGGTCAGTCCCTACAGGGATTGATAACTACTTTATATAGGGGTATCTGCTATGGCAGGAATTGAGGCTGTGTGAAAGAATTAAGCAATAAACAAGTCTTTGCATGTGACATTTCATTTCTGGATTGCTGTGGAAAATAATGTAGAAGTTGCTCACAAGTACATTGATTCTGCTTGCTGGCTTGTGCAGTGAGCTATTTCATAGCAGCACTGCTACACAAAGTTTCTCGAATGCATCCTGCATAGCACACAAACCAAAGCAGAAGGTTTTTTCTTCTTAACTACCCTAGAAGAAACTAGATCCCTTTAGATGATATGCACTAACTGCTGGGTTAAAGCTGGATTGTTTTAGATCATATGTATAGCTCATTGAGCTTGTGTGTAATATCTGAATATACAAAACAAGCACATTCTCCACCACTCGTGCAATAATTGAAGAAATTTGAAGCTTTGGGTCTATGTCTGCCATCTTCCAAGGTACATGACATCTTGAATTTAGTTGCCAGTTATAGATGATTTTCCCCGTGTGCTGAACCCCCGTCCCTACATGTGAAGGGTAACATCTGTCCTAGAGACAAAATTCCAGCCAGGAAGGGAGAGAGTGAAAAGGAAGTGGAGAGAAGTCGAGTCATAAGAGTAAGTTCACTTCAGTAAAGAACTGAGCAAGCAACTTTCCACACGTCGCAGGATGCCTCCCAGATCCAAGCTATGACCATCATAGACTGAGGCTGGTTTGAGAGTGCCAAGTGCTTCCTGCAATCTTACATCAGGAACCTTGGCTGCTGAATTTTGTTTCCCATGGAAAAGGGCTGGCGTTTGTGTTCAGGGACCTGTGGCTCGGGGCGGCTGGCTGCCTGCTGAATTTCTGCATGTTGCAGGATGCTTCTCAGACCCAAGGTGCCACCACTGTGAACTCGGGCTGCTTTGCCAGTGCCAATTGCCTCCTGCAAACTGACATCAGGAACCTGGCCTGGTGAGGGGTTTTTTTGCCAGGTAAAAGAGCCAGTGTTGGTGTTCAGGGGCCTGTGGCCCAGCCTGGCTGGCTGCCGGATGAGATCCCATGTGGCACAGGATTCCTCTCACACCCAAGCTGCCACCACTGCCAACTTGGGTGAATTAGAAGTATCCTGTACCATTAAAATGCACGTGCCTTCATTTTTAGCTGTGCCAAATGTCACTGCTGGTTATTGGTCTTAATTCATTGCTGGGATAGTGAGTTGTGGAGCTTTGTGGACTTGGCCCATGTGCTGTCAACATCTGCATGAGAACCACGGTTTCAGCAGGCTTCTGGGGGCTGCAGTGTTCCAGGATCCTGCCTCTGCTTTCATCAGAACCCCTCGTTCTGGGCTGTGTCTGTGCTGGTCATTTCTCTATTTCTGTGTTTGAGAGAGATCCCTGTTTTCTGTGGTACCAAGCAAAGGGTGCACAGTTTTTGTGCTTTGAAATGCTGCTGGAATTTTAGAGCCCAAATGAAAGCTTTTACTATCTCCCAAGATACAAAGCTCCTGTTCATGCTATTGTAAAATCTTCTGTTAACAGCAGCTGTTAGTAACAGGCATCAGTTCTCTGCAGTACCTCAAAGCATATTAGCAAGTAATTAGAAAAATTGTTGCTGGATTCAAGAAAAAAGGCTACTGAAGATGTGTCAGAATAGGAAACCTCTTTGTCCCTCTGCTCAGATGTGACAAGAAAATGTATTTCAAATAATATGTATTGTGGCAGCACTGGATGTTAAAGTGTTTAAATACACAGTAATGGTCTCTTGAGTGTGACATATTTAGCAGGAATTAATAATAAAAACTTGGATTTAACAATTTTTAGACATTACATATGGTGGCTGAATCAAGCAAGAAAACTTAGAAGATAAGAAGATAAGTTTTCTTTCACTTTTGAATGAGCTTTTTCCTTTGTTCTCCAGTTCTACCTTTTGTTATCCATTATTGCAGCCTTTCTGAACATGTGAGGAGCAGTGAAATCTATCAGGAATATCAGGAGGGAGGCACAATGCAGCTATCACCAGCCACCACATCCATCACGTTTGTCTTCAGTGCTGTGACAGAACAAAATTTGTTCTCTCTCTCTTCAGTGCTGTTAAGAACTTTAACACTATTTTATGTGGTAGCTAACTCATCAGTGTCCCATATCTCATTTAGTAAGGTAACCATTCTGTCCAAACTGCAGTAGTATTTTGCACTATGTGGAAAATCCTTATGAATATTCTTCGGTATTTATAGCATTAGCCACGAGTTGATTTGATACTAGAAGAAACATAGTCTGTGATGCTCCTCTGTGGCAGAAGTCACTTCTGTATCTGTTAAAATGTAATGTCTTTTGTTACAAAAGCATTTTGTTTCAGGGGGCTCACATGCAGAAAGGGAGAGCTCCAGCTGCAGCAGATAAGCTAACTTATTGTGACCCACAGCCCTTGTTGAAGGGGAGAACTGGCTGTGAAAAATTTAATACATTTCAGTAGCACTGTATCAGAATATTTAGACAGAATACATGGAACATATAGAGAATTAACAGTGTTAATCTAATCTGTTTTTACACCTCAGCTCCCTGGGCATGCTGGTACCCCAGTAGCTTCTATTGCTGCCCATCTTGGGCAGAGAGAGCACATCCACTTGGAAGAAAGTCTGCTGTAATTCCTTCTTCATTTTAGTATCCTTACCTTGCCTTGGACATTATTTCCCTCTCTTTTTCACAAGGTGGATCAGTGGAGTGTATCCTTCAGTGCTGTTGCTTGGTTTTTGCTTTCCTTGCACACAGTCACAGCTGGCTGTGGGCTGGAGTTTTAAACCTGTTGCATGTGCTTTGCAGCTCCCTGCAAGGTCACCTGTGTGACTGAGCTCACACTGATCTGGCAGATGATAATGCCTGTCACGTTCTCAATTACAGATAGGTTTGGGGGGAAACAATAGGATGCTGGTGTAAATTTCCAGGAGACTAAATTTTGAAGGAAGCACTCCAGGAGCAGATATGCAACACTTACTGCATTGGAAAAAACCCCAAAAAATCTCAAACTCTCTATTTATAAACTTATTTATCTAAGTCTATATTTTGCTAGGAAATAGTTCTAGGAAGTAAAAATAACTTTGGCAGTGACGGAAGGGCAGCATTCCTGTAAGTTTTTTCTGGAGCAGAAGCTCGTTGGTGTTCGTAGCTTTGGGTTGAGCAAGAAGCACAAGTGGAGGAGATCCCCTCCTTAGCAGTCAAGGTTTTGAGGGGAGTTGTAAAACTACAATGTGGGAGAGAATGATGTCCTAGGAGCTCAGAGGAAGGCCCATGAGGGATTTGAGGGGGAATTTCAAGGCATCCCCTCCTGGTTAATGACAGCCAGCATGCCCACCCTGCCCCGTGGACAACCTGCCTGCCCTGCGTGGGGGGATCTGGTAAAGTGCATCTCATTCCCTGTGGAGGGAATCACTGCTGGAGATGGGCCAAGGTCTGGCTCCAAGTGTTTATGCATCTTCTCAGCTTTCATTGTTTCTCTGCTGATTGCTTCCGTATATACAAAATCTGACAAATAATTGTAGTTTGAAGGGCGTGCTTAATGGAGGGCCATAAAAGTGATTCACAGGCAACTGTAAACTGAACTATTACACTAAAGGATAAAAAGCTTCCTTAATGAGCTGTACAAGACAGTTATCGATGTATTTATGAAAACATTTCCAAGTACATGTTACCAGGGGAATTAAAAGATAAATATTTAAAGATCGGCTGACAGTTTTCACATGTAGCAAAACTCCAGTTCCTCTATTAGGCAGTAAATTTATAAAGGTATATATTTACATGATTTGTGACAAAAAAGAAACAAAACTTGCATTAAACCCTGATGTTTTTCTCTGTAATTGTGTTTTTCTATTCAGATGAAGAGATGAAGCATGAAGAAAATGGACGGATTAGATTCAGAATATTAATAAGGTAAACCAACAAATTTTCCATCCAAATAATTTATTAGCATCCTGCTACAGAACTATATTTAAGAGGATGAAACCTAACAACAGTTCAGAGTTTGATTAAGTTTCTTTTCATCCTATCATTGTTGTACACAATTAGGTTATTCAAGTGTGATCCTTAAATGTTCACAATATGATTCATAGCCTTGTTCTTCACACCCCAGAGAGAGAAAAATTGGTCTATGGGCATGAATCTGATTAATATATGGATCAATGCATGCCCTTTTAATGTTTATTATACACATGCACTTTTAGTTTGGCTAAATGATTATCTCACTGTGTTACTTGCTCTTTTAGATGTGCTGTGTGTTATTGTCTGAGCAAAACTTTAGAAGCATTTTAAGCATTCAGGGCTGATTCTTGCTTTGGCACTACCTTGCCAGTTGAGATTACTTTTATTCTTGAATGGATTAGTAATTGATAGGTGTTAAACAATAAGATTTTCCTTTGGATTCCAGCTGCTGTGTGGTGCAGCTCGGATACAAAGAATGAAGATCTGGCTCATGCTTTCAAGCCAGTTTTAAAGTTTTTTTCAGATGTACCTGTTTCTTAGGTTTATTACACCAAAGAGTTTATAGCTGGAGGCCATCTCAGTGCTGTGACTCCTTGAAAAGAAGGGGTGACAAGGTAGCCAGTCTATGCAAAACATTGTCACCAGCCTTGATCCTGCTCAGGGGAAGGCTACTGGCAGTGCTGAGCTGTGGTAGTAGGAGTGTTTCTGTCATGGGGGTCCCTTCTACAGCCTCAAGGAGGTTGTGGTGAAGCTGAATTTAGCCTCAGGTGATGATGCTCACCATCTTAATAATAATAATGATAATCTTAACAAAATTACAAATTAAAAAAAAGAGAATGATTTCTACTAGGCAAAATAGAATATTATCACTTACAGAAACACCGAGCAGATAATCTGGCTAAAAGCATTGATTAACTTCACAGATGCCAAGGAATAATTTAGCAGCCTCCTCTAGGACTTGTGAATCTTTCAAAGTGTAGTGCACGTAATAATTTTAAACTTTTTGTAACTTTCTGATGGGACACTAGGATTTGGTTTATTTCTTTTTTCCCCTTGACATTACTTGGTCATTTTAATTTTGCTTTTGTGAGTGACTCTTCTATTCCACTTGCTCTATTAGGATGCAGTTGTTCTACTCCATGAGAGTCACTGGCCTCAGAACAAAAGGTGACTTGCATCTTAGAGATTCTGTGGAAAACTAGTGATGATTGGTTTCTTTCTGCATGAGAACATGAGGGACGGAGAGTAGAATCAGAATTCTAAACAATTGATGATAGTGGTGGAAGCACAGGAATACACTCAAGCCTGGGGAAGATTTTCAGTCTGGCTCTGAACACTGTGTCTGACTCCTTGGATGGAACAGCCTGTGTTAATTATGTCTTTAATCTCCCTTGCACCAAATTGCCAGTGGTTGAGAGAAAGAAACCCATTGATCAAAGCAGAGTTTTCAAGCATAACAATAATTTGTAAACCCAGTACTTCTACAACACCTGTTGCACCATCTCCATTGCAAGCAGATTGTTGTGCATTTCAGAGCACAAGTAAGGCTTCATTTCAGTGGCTACTAGGAAAGCACTTATGGATTTGAGTTCTTGGTACCTATGCACAATGTATTTGATTTCTTGGTACATATGCACAATTAAAACTTGAAGATTTTGATTTAAATACAGTTTATGGATTATGCACTTCAACCTGGGCAGCCTTCCCTCGTGCCCCTGTTGTTATGACACTCTGCTCTGCACTAGGAAGCTGCTACTGCTGCCCTCTGCTCAGCTGAGCTGCCTGTTGAGATCAGCTGGTGGAGGTGCCTTTGCTTCCATCTGGAGAACTGAACCATTTTACATGCAGGGAGGCTCACAGCAACAAATCTGCAGGTAAGAATTCCTGAAAGACTCCCTGAGACTACCAAACTGTGTTACATCCCCTCTATTTACTGCTTTGCCTGGTGCTTTTTTACGTTGTTACTGTCAGGGCATAGAAGACCTTGTGCTTCAGATACCTGGACTGTCATCTGTATTGATTCCAGGAAATACAGTGTGTGCATTTTTTAGCAGATTCAGGCACATCTTAACTCAAAATTTGCCCTGTAGGGAGGACTTTGTTACCCTGCAGCTACTCAAAATGTCATAGACAGCTGTATTTGCCCCACCAAGGTAATCCTGATTTCCTTCCCGCAGGCTGGAGCAACGTGCTGCTCACAGGGCAGAGCTTGTACAGTGCTGAAACTCCAGCTTCTGAAACCTGCACAGCGCATTCCTTTCCCTGAGCAGCCCCCAGCCTTAGCAGAGGATACACAACACTGGGATGCACTCAGGTTTATGGGGTTCCCAAATCACCCAGGGCAGCTGTTCTGTTATGGGGAGCACACACAGCCAGGCAGATCCTCTGGCAGAGCAGTTACCCTGGCAACTGTCACATGAGATTTTCCTTGCTAGGAACGAACACAGGAGCTAAATCTGACATGTGCTACGTCACACGCAGTGAGTTCCTCAGATGGAAGCACGTGGTGGCAGGAGAGCTGACACCTTTGGCAGTGTGATGGGTAGGCACAAAGTTTGGGGTGATTGGAGTGGGGCTGGCCCAGCCTCATCCCCAGTGGGCACAGCTGTGAACAGCACTGACAGCAATGAGCCATGGAGTGCCCAGGGGCACTTCCCAACCTCCAAAGGGAGCAGAGGGCACACAGGGGCAATGCATCAATGTGAAGTGTATGAAAGGTTGGGCTGAAGAACAAGAAGGGCAGATGCTTGAAGCCTTCTGAAGTGGTGTGGTGTTACTGTGCATGGGCTGAAGCTTTCTGAAATTGTGTGGTGATATTCTGTGCATCGTGGCCATCTCAACTGTGACAGTGATGGGTTGAGTCCATGCCAACAGCAGTGCTGTGCTCAGAGTTTAGGTTCATTAGTGTGTTGCCTAAAACTGGTCTGTGTGGTACTAAATGCATAACCAGCGTTTTTCCTGGAGGAGTTCAATGAGGGTGAACATAAGTTAAACCCTCTTGTCTACACCCCTTTAGTCAAAGATGCCTTATTGAGCTTTATTAGTAGAATAATAAGACTTTATAGTTCCTGGAGAACTCTCTTAAAACTTGGATGGTGGGGGTTGGATTGGCTCAAGCTGCTGAATTTTTTTTACAACCTCACATAAACAGAAGAGCATGTGCACACTGAGTTTTTGAAGCATCCTGAATAGTGTGAAGTAATATCTTGCACGCTTTCCTTCTCCTCTCCAGTCTGGGGCAGCTGCAGCTTCCAGGAGCATGAATGGTGGTTTGAGGTGAGGAAGAACTTGATTAGTGCTGACAGATGGCACAACCACAGCTCTTGGGACCTGACCTCCTCTGAAGTGCTTTGTTAGGTATGCCTGCTCCTTACCACTGCCTCTCATGCTCCATGGCATAACAAATCCCCCTTCCTGAGGGTCTCAGGATTCACAGCTCTGTTGTTTGAGTGCTGATTTCACAGAACATCAGTAGGGCTTGTTGACAGATGTGATCAGTGAGACCTGGGTAGGAGAATCATAAAGAGAAATTCTGCAATAATCTGAGGGGCTTTTTTCTGATGTAGATTTTTTTTTTTTTTTAGCAGCAGAAAGCTCAAAGAATTAATATTTACCAGTATTGGTTTTGCTAAGTCGTTCCTCAAGTGCAAGGATTTAGATGCAGATGCTCCCTTGAGTTCCAGGTGTTCCATGGTCCTTGGAGTTATTAATGAGTAAATGGTCCTTGTTGTAAATACCTTATACAGATTTCAGAGAGCCATGGACATGGCAAAGCTTTTTCTTTCTTTATATCTTTCATCCTTTTAATATTCTAATCACCTTCTTTGTCTTCCTAGTACCTGAATTTAATGTCATCCTAATTATTCTGTGTGGATTTCTGCCACATTTGGCATTTGTTATCGGTATTGGTAGTTCCATTGGTTTTCAGCAGATGGAGAGCTCCCCTAGAAAAGGTTGCAGAGAGAAGTCAGGGTCTAACACGGCCAGATTCACACTTAGGTTTATACCAGTTAGATCAGGAGAGCTGGGCAGCAATGGAGTTTTACCAAGAAATTGGGAATGTTGAGGCTAAAATCAGAGATGCTCAAAGTAGTAAAATCTCCACATCTTCCATGGGAAGGTAGAGCTGGGAGAGGGACTCTTGACTGACTTTCTTTGCTGAAGATGTCAGGGGTGGGGTTGCTTGTATAAGGAATGCTGATGAGAATAGGACAAGGAATGCTGATGCTGGGTTGTTTTTTTTAAACGAAGTTTGAAAAAGAGTCCCCAGAGAACAAGATGACTCAAAATGTATTTATTCTGCTTTGTAGTTATTTTTAAATTGTGTTCAAGGGGAAGCTAATTCAGAAAAAGATAACCCAAGTGATTTTGTATTTTTCCTTTAATGAGAACATCTTCTCATATGTTTTTAAAGTTGGCTTTGTTCTTCTTAGGAATCACATCTATAAGCAACAGCAAGGTGTGGTCACCTGGAGATGTCAAGTTGCCATATTGTCTTTCTTTTCCTGGCACAAGCTGCTCTAGCCCACCTTGGTTAATCCCTGATGAAGAATTCTCATGCTGCTGCTAGAATGGGAGGAAGAAGTTGTTGGGTTGAGTGGAAGTTTCTGAAGCCTGTGGCATCACTGGCTGGCTACTATGCTGATTTCATAATAAACACTGATGACAAACCCAGAAAGCACCTTTTGCACTGCTGCCTGTGCTTCCTCTGCCTTCAAGAAAACACTGAGACAAGTCTATAGACAAATGAAAGGCACTGAGGGAAGGCTTCTTGTTGTGTAAATTCATTTTTACCAAAGAAGGAGAACATGTCAGATGCTTTGCAGAGCATCTCTGGATGTGGATGCTGTTGCTCAAATGTAGCACATGATCAGGGCTGTTGCTTCCTGCTGTAATGAGCAGACTGAAAACTTCAAAAGGAGATTTCTGGCTGTGCTGTGCTGTGTGTGCTCACAAGGCCTGTCAGTCTGTCATTCCCATTTGATTTAGAATGATGAAAGCAGAAGCAAAATCAAACTCAGTGAAGTGAGTTTGGTTTGATGGGATTATAACTCCCAGTGCTCTGGGGAAGGAGTGATGATGCCCATGGTAAGTGTGATACAGCACTGTCAGATCTCACATGACAATGGGCAGAGGCCTCAGCACTGGCTGTAAATACAGGCAAGAGCACTGCAGCTGGAGCCTAGCTCTGAGCCTGCTGCCTTTGGAGCTGTGCAGTTCTTGGATTTGTGGTTTGGTCCACCACAGAGTTGATGCTGAACACAGACATTGCTGCTTTCCCAAAGGTTAGGGCATCTGCAACTCTGTTTTAGCACTGCATGGCTTTTCTCTCAGGCTCAGCTCAATATTTGGATGAGTGGGTCGTTTTCTACATGTACTTCTAGGTTTTATGGAGTTGCAGACTCTCCAGCCTCACACCACAAATCAATTATTGGAAAGAGAAACAATCACAGTTTCCCATCTTCCAACACCAGAAGTTGGAATTACAAGTTAACAGTAATTTACTCTGTTCTGCCCAGGTCTGTGAGAAACTGCACAAAGTTGCTAGCATGAACATATTAAAATGAAGTGTATTATGTTTTTAAAACTATTCCTTTATTCCTAGTAAAGTACAAACTGCATTCAGAAACCTCATTCAGTTTTCTAGCTGGCAGTGGAAGGGGCTTTGTGCCACAAGGTTTTTTTCCAGCTATATTGGTTTTATTAGATATGCCCCCTCCTCTGAACACTTCTCTTAGTCCCAAAGTGCCAGGCTAAAAGTGCTCTTGCTCCATCACTTTGCACACAGGCACCTGAGTCTCTGTGCTCTCATACTGGAGAGAGCAAAATACTCTGCTGTGAGTCTGTGAAAGTGTTGGGGTGGAGAACATCCACTCAGCTACCCAGAGCATCTTCCACAATTCCTGCAGAGGGAACAGCAGAACTGACAACCAGAAATACAGTCAGAAAATAGCACAAGGCATTTGCTCAGTACAGTGGGATTTTAGTCCTGTGCACTGAAAAACAACGACAAACAACATGCTTACTGCTGTATTAATAGGTTTTATTTCACTGCAACTCTTACATCACATTTTTCAGCTTGTCATCCTTTTTCTGTACTAATCCTTGCTGTATGGTTTTGTTCACATCTTCCCCATGCTCTGTCCTTTCTGATAAATTTCCTCAGGAAATGAAACAGGATAGAAATGTTGGGGGTGGTACTAACAAGACAATACAGGCTCTTTCAGTGAGGAGGAATGATGTTGTGATTCTTGTCTTATCTAGATTTTGAAATCCTAGCAACCACCCTGTGTGTAAAATTTGAAGCTCCTGCATGACATTTGTTAAGGTGTTGTCTGGTTTTTTTTTTTTTTAGTCTGAATTTGTGTGTTCTGTGATCTTTATTTTTAACATTTAGTTCAGACTTAACCAGCATTGGAAAGCTAACAACCAGATTTATCTCTAAAGATGAGTGTGAACCCAACTACTAAGGCACAATCTTTCTTCCTTTAATTTAACCTCATTTTTCCACTATTTTGAACTATTAATTCTGCTCCCTGTGCCTTTACACGGACAGAGTTGAAAACCTGTGACAGAGTCTGGTTTTCTTGGCAAGGCTGAATAAAGTCATTTTAACTTATCTCTTTTGATGATCTAAGATTGTTATTAATGATGGGAGACTGAGCAGTTCTTTACAATGTGGCTTTCTCCTATGTGTCTTTTTCTCTAGACTAAAATCAGAATATGTCAGGAACTTCCCCTACAGGCAGATCTCCAGTAGCACATACACTGTTGGTGCTGCAATGCCTGGCTGCTTTAATTTCCACACACAAACAGAAATCTGGCAAGTGAAACTGCATTTTTTAGATCATCTGATATTCAGATGGAGGATGATTGAAACATTGTGGAAATGTAGCTCAGGAAGACTTCTGTTTCTCCCAGAGCAATGATTTTTGTCTTTGCATAAGATTATAAAACAACTGGGTTTTATGATGGCTCACTTTCTAAATAATGACACAGCTACCAGGAACTTTTTTTTTAATTTTAGAAAGTGCCATTATTTACTCATTCTTTATATGTGTTAGTTATTTTGGTGGCCTTCTTAGCCTGTTCTGTGTTGCAGGTTTTAGTTGTAGTTCAATTTTGTGGAAATAAAAAACATTTCTCTGACATAAAAATACAGTATTAGCTCCGACAACTGGGTTAATTTTCACATTGGCACAAGCATAATTCCTGAACAGGCACTTAATAAATTCAAAAATAACTGAACATGAAGGCTTAATATTTGGTTTTCAAACAGATGCTTGAATGCTGCAGTATTGAAATGTAGTGAACACAGAACTTCAGTAATAGTGCCTGGCAATTCATGTAATTAATTTTTTTTTTTTCATTTTACCATAGTTATAACTGGCAGTGATTTCCATTTCACACTTCTGCTTTAAGAATGACTTTTAAGACAGTAGGTGTCTGTTCCATGGGGACCTTTCCCCTCTGTTTATACTTGCCCTTTAAGTGTATAAAGTGGTCTGATATAAATGACAGCTTTTGGACTTTGCCCCAAATAACCAGCAGAATAAGCAATTTCAGTTTTCTTCCTGCAGTTACCATATGAGTTAGACCTCCTTATTTTCTTCACACTAGAGCTCTTGAATTTCACTTTTTGGTGAATCTGTATTTCTGTGGAGGAACAGATTGTTTTTCTTCAAGTCATCATTGGATTTTTTTTTGTGTATAAAAAGGAAAAAAAAATTAAAATAATTTTCATGAATTGTAGCTATAAATTACTTGAAAAAATGGCATGCTAAGGAGTTACTGTAGTTAACTGAGGCCCTGATCCTGTAGGAATTATTGTGTGGGTACTTTGCTTTACGGAGACACCATTTACCTCAATGAAACTTTTCTGGTTTTGTGAATTGAAGCACACAGACTTCTGGAGACTCCAGATCAACATGTTTTAGGTACTGCACTTAGATCAGTTAATTCAATAAAGACGTTGATGTTAGTGGAGAGGATTTTATACCCCTGGGCTGGGTGTGCTGTAGGGATGCACACGCATCCTCCCCGTGGGACTTTGGGATCCCAGAGCCGCGGAGCTCAGCGCTGCTCCCCCAGCGAGTGCGGGCTCCTGCTGGGTGTCTGAGCTCCCACCTGCTGGACAGCTCTCCCCTGGCTGGGATAACAGCAGCGACTGCGGATTCGGCTGTGTGCACGGCCAAAGGGGAGCAGGGCCCGCTGCAGCAGCAGCGCTGCCCACTAATGCATGGCCCGGCTGCAGCAGCGCCGGCTCCGCAGGAGTGCCCGGAGAAAATGGCTGTTTAATGATGGCAGCGTCAATTATCACCCACAGCGCTCCTGCCAGGAGTCAAACGGCCTGACAAAGTTGTGATTATTTGGCCATTTGCTTCCCGGCCCTCTGACGGTGCCGGTGTCCGGCTGCTTTGAAGGCTGCGATGTCTTGCACCTGCAGAGTGTTGAAAGCTGCAGCTTCTCCCTCTGCATGTGGAGGTGTGGGGATGGGGAAATGGCTGGGTAAAGAACAGCTCCCTCCATTCTGACTGGGGATGGGTGGAATGTAGAAAAATAGAGATAGTGATGAAGGTTATCTCACCCCTAAAGAGTTACAGCTGTGCTAATTATTAAAAATTAGGAACAGGCCTGCCCTTAATGGGCCACAGTTCGATCCAATTAGGATGGGTATTGTAAAAGAGTAAGTTGGCTGGTCGAGAAGTTGGATGGAGTTTGCTGTGCTGAGAAGGAGTCAGTGCTGTGAGGAGCTGCCCATGTGAAATCACCAAGAAGGTACAAAACCTTGGCATTAAGATGGCAACACCTGCCCTTTAACTTTGAGCACCCTGGGGATTCTGCTGTGTGGTGTAAATAGATCCCAGCAATGCAGTGGCCAAGTCGGGGGCTGAGGGAAGGGGTGAACACACAGCGAGGGAGTTCTAGCCCCTGTAGTTAACTCACTTCTGCAGGGTTATATTTCAATGTTTGATAAATGGATAACAGGCTGTGGCTGCCAGTCTCAGCCCTGGTCTGCAGGTGTGGCTGCTCTGTGGCTCTGGGCCAGTGTCCAGTGTCCTGATGGAAGAGCAGGGAGGACTCTTGGGGTGACTCAGGATGGTGTCACATTTGATAAATGGATAACGGGCTGTGGCTGCCAGTCTCAGCCCTGGGCTGCAGGTGGTGGCTGCTCTGTGGCTCTGGGCCAGCCACAGCCCAGTGTCCTGATGGAAGAGCAGGGAGGACTCTTGGGGTGACTCAGGATGGTGTCACCTGGGGCACAGCCAGGGGCTCCTTGCCCTCCAGGGAACAGTGGAGACCAGAGGGACAATCCCAAGTTCAGTCCCTGAGTGTCTGGGACAGCTGCAGTGCCAGGAGCTGGTGACAGAGGGGTAAATGGACAGACACCCTGTGCCACTGGGCTGTGGCTGTTTCAGGACAAATGCTCCTTCCTCTCAAGCTGACCTTTCCATGAGCCCTGCTCCTCAGTGTCCCTCTCAATTTCCACAACTGCTGCTAATTGGTGTCACCTAATCACCTCCTGGAGCAGTGGGCTCTGCCAGCTCTGCCTGCTACTGGCTGAGCTGCCCAGACACACCTCCACACCTTCCCTCCAGAAATCTGGCACAGCTTTATGACTTAATTTGTTTCAGGGAGACAGAAAGAAAGAAGAAAGAAAAATAAATAGCTGTCAGCTTTATTTCTTGATTAGTTTCCTATTTAGAGCATGTACTAATGATGTATTTAACAGAAAATCTGGAGCAGGACTGAGTTCATTGATTAGTGGTTTCCTTACTAGTGGTGAAAATTCCTTTTTCTCCAAGTGCATCCAATCTTTCCTCTAGGGAGAGCTAGTATAGCTTTTTCTGTGATTTTCTGTTTGGAAAACCTGTGTTGTAGAAGCATAACCTTTCTTCATGAGTCTCTCCCTTTCAGAGTTAGACTGTAAATTGAAGAAATACTGAAAGAATCTGATGATGAAGCTGAAACATTTTGTTTCATCATTTTCAGAATAGCAGATTTGGGGAATTTATTCCAAGAAAAAATTATTGCCTACACTTGCATTGTTGTATGGTCAAAGAGAGTGGAAATCAGAATGAATTCCCCTGAAGAGTTTTCTAATGCTACAAGAAATGTTTTTATTCTTTTGAATTGTAGCAAATTTACAAGATGTAAAACTTGCAGAGTCTCCTGGAGAAGTGCAGAGGTTTCTTATAGAATTTACTAGTAACAGGAATGAATGTTATGAAGATGATTATTTTTTCATGCAATTAAAATAGTGGTTTGAGCTTCTTTTGTTGAGCTCTTGGTGGTCCTTTCCAGCAAAGGCTGGTTTAAAGCAAACATAAGAGATTAATGGGCTAATATTCACCAGGAATTTTCTTCTGGATTTGACAGGATAAGGTATCTGCCACTGGGCCGTGATTAGCAAAATGGTGCTGCTGGTTGGAAAAGTGAACATTTATGAAATGCTCTTCAGGACATAATTCGCTCAACTCCATATATATGAAATTCTCATTCACATAAAAAAAAAAGCGCTCACTCCAGTGTCAATCACATTAATTACTCATGCAACAAAATGTTGTTTGTTGATACTGGCATTTATAAACTGCAAGGAAGTTTTTATCCTTCCCAGTGATTAGGGCTGAAAACCTAATTACAACATGTTCTAACATCAAGCGATGCATTCCTGCAGCTCTTACTCCCTTTGAGCACAAGTAATTGGCTGCAGAAGCAATCAGAGTTCTAGTTGTAATAGAAAATAGCAACGTGCTCTGAGAGCCTTGGTGGAAGAAACCTGAGATAGCAGCAAAGCCCCTAAGTGACCTCAGGGAGGTGTCTGGGGCTGAGGTACTGCAGAATCCACTTTCAGCCATTGAGGTAGAAGAATCTGACGCTATTATTTTAGTTTTAAAGCCAAAACTAACAGTGAGACCTGCAACTTACTCCTGGCCATCAGCACACACGGTGAGGTTGTGTTCCTTTTCATCTTGGAATGACCTGGAACTCGCCTCACTTTGCTGCCTGATGGATCTACCCAGAAAATTTACATTAAACACTGGCAAAACCTGGTCTGTGAAGAAGTCAGTGCTCAGAAATGGTTCTTGCTGGCACAAGGGGATAAAGCCTTAGCTCCATAACTATGGAATATTTGTTGTTAGTGCTATAGGAGGAGCCCCAGCACAGAATACAGGATTACTCTTTTAAAAAATAAAGTAGCTCACCTATTTCATTCACATGTTTAAGTGTGTCAGGCAGAGCACAGATGTTTGATGGTGCAGAAATGGCACATGAACACTTCCTGCAGCCTGTTCTTCAAACCTCTGCCAGGTGATAATCAGAGGGATGGACTCTTCACACACTCACTGAAGTCAGGGGTTGCTCATCTGCTGTGGAAGCTCAAAGGAAATATTCTGGATGTGCTAAACATTTGTGAGAAATGTCACTTAGTTTTATTGGTGCTCTGCAGGATCTTGGAGATGCATTTTGAAGGATGTGGGGTTTCCTAAAAGGAATTAGGGCAGAGACACTCTGACATTAGCACGTAAGAGGGAGTAAATAATAAGTGTTATTTGCACAGGGGAAACTGATCTGAGTATAACATAATAAGATAATAAGGAGAAATTAGGTAGTAAAAAGATTTTGGTTTAACAGCAATAACTGCATGCTGAAAATTTGCCTATTAATCTAATTTCACTGCTAGTTCCCTGTGAAACTTTTAGTCTCAGGGGGTCATTTGTCAAATCTTCCATTAATGTTTCATTAAAAGTAATTTAAACTTGTGGAGATTGTAAGTAAAATTTGCAAGTGTACATTATCTCCCCTCAGCTTCAGGCTGTCCTGACCCTTCTGGCTAAATTTGGCTGCTGCTCATCAAATATTGAGCAGCTCTTAATGGAAATGCATTCACTCCACGGCCCCACAAAAGAAAATCAAGTCTAGGTGGGCCACACAGGCCAAGCAAACAAGAGGGGCTACAGAAATAAAACACCAGTAACCAAAAAAAGAAAAAACAAAGAAAAGAGATGTTGCCAGCCTATTGCATCCTGAGCAGGGATTAATGAAGGTAATCCTCACTTTTCCCTGGCAGGTGCCACATCCCTCATCCCTGCTGTTCAAAAGGCCACAAGGAGGGTGAAAGTTCAGTGCCAGCTTTGGAGTTTTTGATGCTGCTACTTCTGTTTATCAAGAAGAAAATATTAATTAGAACATTTTAAAAACTAAGTATAAGCCTAGTTCTTAAAATATTTAATAATATTTAATTGGACAGAGGTTCAGAATGAGAGAGACAATGGGGATGGAGTTGAGAAGACCTGCAGGTGTCTTTGGAGGGCACATCTAGGAGAGCTATGCAAGTACAGGGCTGCTCCTCTTTTGTATTTGACATTAATGGACATTTAAAAGGAAAAAGTGGTTTTTAACACACTCTAAGTACTTGGGCTGATATTTTCTAAGCCTTAGGCATAGGTATAACTTTAACTTTAAAGAACACTGTGCACCAATTTAAATGAAGATTTTTAGGTTTCTGATCAGGTAGGCAAAATGTAATCTCTTTCAAGAAGAAAAGACCCTGCCTAAGGTAACAAATGGTCTTTGATACTATTGCATGTAAATTGTAGTTTGTATGGATTTATCCCATTAGAGACAAGCTTTCCTGGCACACTTGAAAACCATTATACATGAGTTTGGTGGTAATGCATTAGCTTAATTGTAATTAGCCTGATTAACACCAGCTGAACTTAATTTATTACATCTGTGACTGGGGCTGAGATGTGGTGGTGTGCCTGTTCCTCCACCAGTGTGCCTGGGAAGGGCCCAGGCTGGGTGAGGCTGGTGAGTGGCAGAGTCTGTCGTGCCCACTTAGTGTCTGTGAGCAGCAAATCCATTCCAGCAGACCCAGGCAAGGAGCTTGCAGAAGTGCTGTGACAATTTCAATTAAAGGTCTGAGAATGGTAATTATGTTTACATACCAGCAGTCTGATTAAATGTAAACTAATTATGTGACAAGCTTAAACTGTGACCTGAATTACTCTTGCAGCATCAAAGTTGGATTTCAGCTGAGTTTTTGGATAATAGGTTAGCATTATAAAAGCTTTCTTTTTTTGTAGATGTGAAATATTATAAACATTACTGGACTAATGTGACTTTCCTTTCCTTACTTTTTCCATCCAGCTTCAAGCATAACCTGTAGCTATTATTTATTTCAGCTGTTCAGACTTCTACTCATTGTGCAAGATGTATTCACAGAATAGTTCAGGTTGGAAGGGATCTCTGGGGATTTTCCAGTCCAACCCCCTGCCAAGGCTGGGTCACCCAGAGCAGGTGACACAGGAGCACAGCAGGTGGGGTTTGGATGTCCCCAGAACCCCCCTGGGCACTGTTCCTGTGCTCTGCCACCCTCATTGTAGAGAAGTTACAAAACCATTGTCAAGTAATTCCTCTTCTGAAGCAAACACGGGCTCAGAAGGTGTGCTGTGCTGGCTTTAGAGGGTCTCAGGTGGGATGTGGGCAGTGTCTGTGCCCAGCCCTCAGTGCCCTGAGGAGGAGGGAGGATCCCTGTGAGCTGTTGTGCAGGTTGTGCAGCTGAGAAACAGAGTTTGTGACCCCTCTGAAAGCCATGTGAAGGAACAGTTGAAAGGAACTTTCAGGTATTTTAAGAACCAAGTGCACAACTGGGGGCTGTAACCCTGGTTGAATCTGTTTAACATAATCTACTGCCTACCCTGGGCTGGAGTTCCAGCAGTGATCTAGAACTGAAGCCTTGCAGTGTGGGTGGCTGTGTTGTGATCTGACCAATGTAAACTGCAATTCTGGACCTCTAATGTACAGCAAATGTCAGAATTGAAGAACAGTTCAGGCAGGAAGGACCTGGTCACCTTCTCTGTGCAAAGCAGGGATAAATTCAATGTTAGGTCAGGCTGCTCCAGCTCTGTGAGCCCTGCACGCTATTTCCTTTCAGTACTCTGTAGTTCCAGAGTTTCCACTTGGGGAGAAAACCCACTGGGTCTGAATGGGTAAATCTCTGCATCCACGTGCATTCTGGTTCCCAAATCCTTTTGATTCAACATAAATCAGTCTCAGAGCCTGATCCAGAAGCCTGAACATAGCATCCTGTGATCCTTTCAAGGGATTTCAGCATCAAGATCAAAATACATAAAAAACTGAGCCGTTTATCTAACACTGAGCATCATCCCAGAACTTCAGATTTGCAAATTCTGTCTTTAACACTCATAAAAATGTGAACAGCATTTTTATGAGCAGCAATGAAACAATTAAATTCAACTACAACTGACTAATTTTATGGTGTTGCAGGAAGATTGTATCTTCCCAACTGGAATAAGGGATTGCTCTTGGTTAAAGGATGACAACACCTTCAGTTCTAAAAATGCAACATTTTAAATTAATCTGTGAATAGGTCTTAGAATAAGTCTGAGTTTTTCTGTTCTTAGTCCAAAAGGAGCAGAGCCCTGATTACCTGCAGTGGTTTTGCTTCTGTTCTCCAAAAGCTGCTCCAACTGGTGGTTTGCTTCAGTATGCTGCAGATTACAGACAATTCCCACAGCAGAAAAGAATCACAGCAAATGATCTTATTTTCTCTTTTCTTCAGTCTTCAGGAATTTATTCTGGCTTCGTTCATTGCCTATATGGAAGATGAGACTGGCAGAAACATTCTGCAGAGATTAAATATAACCATACCTCTGTTCCTTTTCATAGCTTGTTTCTAATATTGTGAGTGTTTAAACATCAGTTAACATACCTCAGTGTTCTTTTCAGGGGTTTTATTCATTCTTTAAAATCAAACCTTCTGAATTAGTTATTTGGTCTCTACATTTTGCATCAGAATTACTGGGATTTTCTGGACTCTTCAAGCAGCAGTTTATTGTTAGCAGGGGAGGACAGAGAAAAAAAGGAATATGTACTTGGTTTTTTAATATTTAAAGGGATAACTGGGTTTTACAGAAACATTAGTAAATATTTACTTCTAAAGTAAACTGACCTTAATACTCTTGAAACAAGTTTATATCAATATTGGGAACGTGGATTACAGCAGTGATATTTATAGGGTATAATCCATTAATTATAGGAATTCATGGGCTTTAAAGCATTTGGTAGCAAAGTGCTCAATTTCTAGCATTACTGGCAAACAGCTTCTTCAGTTGCATGGAGAATGTCTGTTTGTTTGTATCCCTCACTGCTTTTTTGTGAGGGATAATTTAACACTGCTGGAGATAATTGAGCTTCAGGAATAGCATATGTAGAATTTTGGTCATGCAGTGCATCTTGTGCTTTCTGCTGTGTTAAAGAACTGGCACACACATATATTCTTTGCAGCCTGAGCTAATTTGATGCTCACACCAAGGCCTTGCAGACCTCATGTTTAACCTTGTAAAACCAAAACCTGTTTTGTTTTATTTTCTCCCCTGTAGCCATGCAGCAATCAGCTCAGAGAACCTCTCAAGGTGTCTCTGCTGGCCATGCTTAGAAAAACTGGGGTGCAGAAGTAGCCCCTCCTTCCCAGTAAGTGCTGATGCCTTTGTCACCAGGCCTTTCACAGTTCTGGAAATCATAAATAGCATCTTGGTAAGATCCTAGAGATCAATGATAATTGCTGCATTTTTTCTTGGGCATCTCTTCACTGTTCAGGCAAATAACTGCAGGGTGTTCCAGTGTTTCAGATGGAGATGAAAAAGAGCTATTTCATTTTTAAATTCCAGAACAGCTCTGGTTTTTTCTGCATCTTTATTAAGTTTGCTGTATTTTTTTTCTAATACATTTACTTTTTTGGTCCTTATGGGCCAAAACTTTAGCTATAGAAATTTAACTGTCATGCTGACTCTTAATGTTTCCAGGATTAGAAGTAATTTGTACCTACAGCTTTCATTTTCTGAATATTTGATTTAGTTGATTAAACCTGTTTAGCTAGGTACAGTTCATGGGGATTTGGACAAACTTCAGCTTTTCCAAGTAGTAAGGATTTTGTAACCTTTTAAATTCTTTTCACATTTGTTTTAAAAACTGAGCAGATGAATCTAAGCAGCAGTATTCTCTTTAACAATTTTCAAAACTACACTGAGAAGAAAACAGACTTTTTTTTTTTTTAATTTAAAGCAGTAGACTAGATTTTAATCACCAGGTCTTGGGAAACTTCGACAGTCCACTCAGTAGCAGTGTGATAAATATGTGCATGTCACACAACAGATTTAGGCCTTGCTCTCAGTCTTTAATGAATCAGAATTTTGCCTCACGTTGCCAAATATTCTGGACTCCTTTTCACTCATGCTTATTAGAAGATTGCTTTGTTGTGTAATCAGTACTGACAATCTTAGAAGCAGTCTTTTTAATTATTTATTGCCTTGGTATCCCTTCCTCTATTAGACTTCAACCTGACTGAGAGGATTGGAGACTGATTTGAGGGGAAAGAAATATTCATTTTTTAGGAAAAAATAGCCAAAAAAAAGAGAAAAGATAAAAGGATTAATTCTTGTTGACTGGAGAGATCAGCAAATCACATAGCTTCATTGGCTTACTGCTTTGGCCTTGTTAGGTCAAACCCATTTTTCTTTTATCCTTTCAATTTTTTTGTGCCACTTTCTTCTACTTCATCTCAGTGAAGAGTTCAACTTTTCCCTGCTGGTAGGGCTCAGGGGATGCTCTTGTGCCTGTCCCTGTTTTGTCATGGAGCTGTTGAAGTTACAAGAAGGGAGGTTTATTGTAGCAGTGGTATTTTAATTAGGAATGGAATTAAAGATGCCCTGGTGTTGGCATTTCCTCTGGCTCAAGCTCTCAGGTTTGGTGCCCTGATGTTGTCAGGAAGCACCTGAGCCCTCCCTGAGTGCTGCCAGAGGGTGCCTTGAGCTGCTGCACAGCCCTGTGTCCATCCAGGCTGAATCCTGAGGAACAACCCATGGGCTGCTGCAGGAAAATGTGTGTAACATGACTTAAATTGCCCAATTGCTTAAATTGCCCATCTCTGGCTGGGGTCAGCCTGGGGCAGGTGGCTGCTGCCTCCCTTCTGCCCTGGCTCTGCTCTTCCCTGTGGGACTCACTCTGACCCACTGGAGCAGGAATCAGAATCTCTTTATTCATAAAGTATTATGTTGCTTTCAGATTTCCCTGAACCATGCTGAGGCAAACTGAACACACTAACTCTTAACACAAGGCTTTAAATTATTTTTCCACTTAGAGAGTTTAGCCTGGGAGACAGCAGCTTATTCCATATTTCCCAGACCCATTAAGGGACCTTCTTTTATCTGACTTCAAGTGAAAGCAGTTTTGCTTTAGCTCAATGTGTTTGAAATGGTGTGACAGCATATGCAAGGCTAAGCTCTGAGAAGTCACAGAGCTGGATGTCATCAGCCCAGAAATGACAAAGCACATCATGCTGATAACAGCACACTGCAGCAAGGGGCTGACCTGGCACTGCACCGGGTCTGACCAAGCACCCTGAGGGATCCTACAAATGATGTGTGGACAGGGCTGGAGGCAGGTCTGTGGTGCAGGCAGGCACTGGTTTGTTAAACCAAGGCTTGACAAGGCAGAGCCAGCCTGGCCTGTGAGCATGGCAAAGGGCACCTGAGGATATTAGACCCTACAATCAACACTATTAACTGCAGCCCTCTGATAACCACTGTAAAACACCACCAGACCGACTGCATTAATAAATCATTAAAAAGCTCTGATGAGCTGTTTGTGTGCTCCAACAGCACTGATCTCTCACATGATTTCCCAGCAGAGATGACTCCTCACTACAGAACACTGAATAAGCCTCTGTTCTATCTTTAGTAGCCAAAACACAGAGCAAGGATTTAATAACCTGCTCTAATAATGAGGATGGTATAAATATGTATTTAAATATGTTTATTATATCCTCTTAGGCTGATTTTGCATCTTTCCAATGTTTAGTTCCAGGGGAGTGCATTTCCTGAGAACTAAGTAATCACAAGAGCAAATACTAAGGAATTGCTGGCAATGATGACAGGGTTAATGTAAAGCATGTCACCTTGAGATCTGGACTGGGAACCTTCTTACAAAAGCAGCCTGGGAGGATTTGAAATGGCCATGATGAGAAAATAAATTTAAAAGTGGGAGTAAAAGAAAGAAAAAAAAATATTAAAAAAGAAAAATGACAAATGAATCAAACATTTCCTCTCACTGCTCATTTGGTTCTGACAGATGAAATTACCTGTGTTATCATCTCCAATACTTGCATGACTGGCCAGGTAATATATAGAGGAAATAGCAAATGTGGGAGAATTAGTGAGAGGTGGTTGAAGAGTCATCTCAGCAGCTAAACGAGGAAGAATTATGCAGAAGGTGTTCAGCATTTTCAGACAGAGGGATGTGTATGTTTAATGAACTTGTTGCTGTGGTATTATTTACAGCTATCTGAGTGCTACCAAATGTTTACATTTATTTGAAATTCTTTCTGCATGCAAGAAAGGGTGCAGATCTAACATTTTTATGAGCTCTCTCTGGAGCTGACCAACACAACAGAGCAGACAAGGAATAATTATTGTAGACATACTCCAAACAGTGCACTGAGCAGGTTATTACTATGAGATGCCTAAAAATAGCATCCCAGAACTTGCCTGAAGAGCTCTTGTCTATGGTGAAGAAGAATGGATATGCCACTTAGAGCCTATTATTTAATGAGAAAGGCAATGTTGACACAAACTAAATTGCTTTAAAGCAAGGTCAGTCATTTTTCATAAAGAGAAAGCCTCATGTTTCTACCAGTCAACAGTTCCCACTGGTGACCTGATTAGGCTGACATAGATACAGGGATGAAGAAATTATTCTACTGTATTTAAACACAGATATGCTCCTGGTTTTCAGTTTAGCTGAGCTGAACAAATATTAGCTTGGGATGATTTGAAACTGAAACATTTCAATAAATTGAATATTTTTTTTTGTGGATTGAATGAAGAACTATATCCAGCCAAGAGTAAATTGAAATTTCAACTGCTCTTAATAAAAGCAAGAGGCTGTGCTCATAAAATGGAAAATACTGAAGTCAAACTCTAATTTGGAAGGCTGTTCAGCTTGAAACTTTTTTTCCTTTTATTTATTATGAATAAACCTTTCCTAAGGAAAAATCCTTTAGCCCTGTAATTCAAAAATAAGTGTATGTATTTTGGGTGGAAAAGCAGAGTCCTTGTGGCTCACTCAGTTCTTCCCAGCTGCAAAATGCTGTTCTTGGTTGGTGCAGATGACAGTGAACCCTTTCTGAACAAGTTTCATTTTGGAGCAGAAGGTCTCCTCACATAACTAATCACCTCCTCCCTTGTTACTTAATCTTTCAAAATTTGTCAAGACTGGAGTCTTGAAGTTGAGAGGTAAATGATAAAGTTGAGTGTAGGTGATGGTAACCACTGCTCCTTTCTCATCCTCGCTTTCAGTGCTGCTGTTCCTTGTTCCTTTCCTCACTGTCACTGTCAGGCACCACTTTCCCCTTTCTTAAGTACAATTTTGGAGAGGCAATGTGAAGGGAAAAGGGGTTTGTTCCCTGAGCCATGAGAAGGCATTTCCAGTGGTTGCCTGACAGAACAGAAACAGAATCATGAGGGGAGAGTGAAGCAGAACCTTGTTCTGCATTGTCAGTATCAGTGGGAGAATCAGAACTGAGCAGTGTGACCCAAAAAGCTGCTCTTGGACACTGGAGAGCTGTGACAGGACAGATCCAGTCTGCTCCAGGAGGGAGGAGATGCAGTGAGGAGGATGTGAGGACTGAGGAAATGTTCTAAATTATATTTGTGTGGTACCTTGGGCTCCCCTGTTGAGCCCCTCAGGTGCACGGGGCTGTGGCCAGGGCTGCAGGGCACGGGCAGCATTGGGAAGCAAGGAGAATTGTGAACAATCCCCCAGAATTTTCAGAGAATTGTGAAAATTCACCTAGAAAAAATGGAGTAAATGCTTGCTGGGTTTGGGTGGATCACTTGAGTGCCCCTCACAGCCTACTCAGGTGTCTCCTCTCTGAGGCATGTTGATTCTCATGACCCTCAGCCTTGGGCTGTTTTCCTGTTTCCTTTTGTCTGTCAGACTGCCACTTTCTGAAGGAAATGTGGCAAACTCAACCTGCTCCAGTGCAGACTGACCTGTGCTCCTTCATTAGGTCAGAGGGATGGTGCCAAATCCTCCTCCTGTGGGGGCCAAAGCTGGAGCTCTGTGACATCACTGTCTGCCCTGTTAAAATCTTACGCCTGCAGATTTTTCTTAAAAATCTTAAAATCTTACACCTGCAAATTTTTCCAGCAGAAGTCAGGCTACCTTGGATAAGGGATAAAGCATTCACAGAAATTGCCTTTTCTCACTATTCATGGGGGCACAAGAAATCACAGTGCAGCTTCTCAAAAGGATTTGGACCCTGGCATCATCACCTTGGGGCCATATCACTGAAAGATTTTCCTGAAGTAGCCAGAAGTATTTCCTGGGGAGCCTGTGGTTTGAAAATTTCCAGTCTGATGAAGTAGAAGAAATTGGGAAACCAGTCATGATAAAAAAAAATTGGTTCCTGCACTTATATTGTTGTTGCCTTAAATTGTTTACATGTATTATATTATTTTTTCTATTGCTGGATGCATTGAATATCAACTCTCGTACATTTTTTGGCAAGTCTCCTAATCTGTGGCACACAATAACTTTTCCATTTTCTCCTTATCTGTAACAATTATGATTGGAAGGTTCTCGGCAGTGAGGAAGTAAGAGAGAATTTCATGTTTTCCATATTCTAATTAATAGCTTCATGAAATATCCCAGAGAAGAAATAGTTGCTGTAATTGGTCTACAACTAATGAAAGAGGAATTCTGATGAAACATATTGATATTTACCATAGTCTGCCTACAGAAACAATTTTTCTTCTTTTTTTTTTTCTCCTTTAAATTCAAATTAATCCGTGATAGTAAACACTAAATGCTCATCATCTAGAGCGAGGGGGATTTGTCACAGAGCAGTGGCATTGTGGCATTTGTAGAGACTTTTCCATCACTAAGGGATAATGGGTTTAATGATGGTGTGAACAGATTGCTAAGTGCTGTGGTGAGCTTTCAGGGCTGCAGGGAGGAGGTTGGAGTCTGGCAGTGTCAGCAGGTACCTGGCAGGAAAACACCATTGGTTTCTACACCAAATGTCACGACGTTTTTGTTTGGTCTTCATTTTTCTTGTGGGCTCTTGTTCAGAGCAGCAGTTTGATTGCAAAGTGCTGTGGCACACGCTGGAGCTGTTCCCTGTGACCCGAAGGGCTCTCTGCCCACTCCGGGCTGCAGCCCAGGCTGGTGCCAGTGCTTGCACACAGCTCAAGTGCACACCACAGCCCCTCAGCTGCTTTATTCTGTCTCTCCTGCTGGATGTCACCTATCTGTGCATGGCAAAGTGGGCACGTTTTATTTTCGAGAAACCTGTGTATGAATCTAGTGCAATTAAAACTGTTAAACGTATAATTAACAATTCTGTGGCATCGTTGTCTGATGCTGTGGAACAAACAGCTGGGACAATTCTCAACCACAAGCTTCAATGAGCCTCAGACAAATAAATCCTTGGTTGACCTGTGGAATGGGAAACTGCAGACCACCTTGCTCTGCCACCTTCTCAAGTGAAGACAGAGACCCAAAATCCAACCAAAGTCCCCAGAGAGCTTGTCAGTCCTGCAGGAATTAGGGTTCTTGTGAAATTCAGGAAGTTTTCACGGCATCAGGGATTATTTATACCAAATCTCCTCTGGTTTAAAATGTGTGATGGATGAGATTCAGAATTAAAAGGCATTTCTCTAAAATATGGCTACTTAGTGGAGCCCTTAGTGTCTGTGGCAGAGGGTTTAAAGTGGTCCAAGCACTTCACTAGGACACAATGAGGACCATCAGGAGAGCTGGAAGGTTGATGGGAATTTAACTGAATACACTTCCTTTTCTTTTAAATTTATGGTATGTAAGACACTTATTAGAATAAGCAATTAACCTTGAGTTCCTAAAATTGTGATGTATTTCCTTCCTTGGAATACAATTCCAAATGAACTGCTGGCATAACTTCAGAAATGCCCTTGAGGTATTTAATAAATATTAATTTAACAGGTGATTTTATATACAGGTGGAGTGCCATATAAATACCCATTCTTGGTTATAAATATTAGATTTAATCTCAGTAAGGACACTTAAAGTAAAAGCGAAATATAGGTAGGCATCAATTCCCAGGTCACCTAATTAAGTGGCATCCTTGCTTTGTAATTTTTATTGTGCTAAACAAGGAATGTGTGTACTAATTATGATGACTAATAGTTATGTTCAATCTAATTATAGCACTGCCAGGAGGCACTATAATAATTAAGGGTCTGTCAATGTTTTTACTACAAAATCTTGGCATTAGTGGTGTGCAGCTGAGCTGTACTGTACTTGCTGCCTTATGATGTGGTAGAAGATTTCACACTGCATGTACTGTCTTGATTTGAATTACATTTGTTTACTTGAAAGGCATCTTTTTCTTAATGTTTGAGAGAGAAGGTTCAAAGTAAAAATACTCTATTGGTTTTGAAGCACACACAAGCAAACTTCAAAAGTTTACATCACTGCTTGTTCTATTTGCATAAATATCAATATTTGGTTGTCTATTTGAGTGGAATCTCCTGTGTTTGCCAAACTGAACAGGAAATCCAGCAGGAGCAAGATCTGAGCAGAGATTTGGGTTCAGTATTTTTATCTGGGATGGCTCAGACTGGCATAAATGGGAGGATTTGCTCTTCATTTATGTGAACAGAAGGCAATGCCTTTGTGTTTGCTGGGGCAGAAATGGGAGCAAGGATGTAAAACACACCTGGGGCTCACACAGGCCCTGCTGCTCTGCTGGCTGTAGGTGTGAGGCACAGGATGGGATGTTTTGAAATGGAATTCATCAAAATCAGTGTTTATTGTCATGTCCTGTCCTGAATGGAGAAGTTAATTGTTAGGATTAACTATTTCCCATTAACTTTTATGGTTGTGGTCTACTGGGGACTCTAAAAACTGACAGTGATGAAATAGATTGGTGAAGGATGGTAAATATGGATACAGAACAACGTATTTAAAAGATAAAAGCCTTTTCTTTATTGAGACAGGGATATATCTCATGAGAAATCTGTTTAAAACTATTATTACACATGCTGAAAAAACTATTTATGTTATAGCTGCTGTACAACAGGAGAACAGCAAAAATGTACCAAGTCTTCTCAAAAATGCATATGAGAGAGATGAGTTTCTTTAGGTTGGTTTGTGTCAATTTTGATATGGTGAAAGGCGGGACAGGTTGGACAAATTTCACTTTCAAATAACCTAAACCGGTGTTCCTTGGTACACCCGTGGCAGGGCTGTGTTCTCTCTCTAACAAGAATGACATTTTCCACCTGAATTTTCAGGGTAGCCATTGTACACACGGTGACAGGAGCGATGATTGTCAGCTGTGCCCTCGTGTGCATCATCCTGCTTATGCAGGAAAATCACCACCAGGCAGCACAGCTCCAAATGAGCAGAGCCTGTGAGTACCAGGGGACTCATTAGCAGCCGTGTCTGGGCAATCAGCAGTGGTGAGGGAGGACATTTCACAGGATGAAACGTTCTCAGGATATTTCAGGAGCTGCCAGAGCCAGGGCAGGCAGTGGGGCTGGGGCAGGAGCGTTCTCCTCTGGGCTGGGGCTCTCAGCTCAGCATGGTCACAGGATCAGAGGCTGGGTTGCTTTTTCTCACTGAAATGCTCACCTGGAGCATCATCAGTGCCAGAGTCTGTGGAAAAGCCAGCTTGATTTGTGTTTCTGGCCCTGCTGGCTGATGCCAAGCACCTTCATTCCCCCTGCAGTGCTCAGAGCACTCCCTGAGGGGTCTGGCTGCCTTCTTCCCCTTCTCCCAGAGTTCCTCCCAGGGACACAGGCTGCCCACACAGCTCATCCATCCCCTGAGCACCTCTGGCTGCTGCTCACCCCAGGGGATTGTTTTAAATCATCCCCTCTTTTATAGCTTCCTCCTTCTCCAAAGGCAAGCCCCCTCAAGGAAAGCAAAAGCTGCTCACCAGCCTGAGCTGTGTCCTTGGTCCAGGTGTGGTGGTACCTGGTTATTGGCTCAGCAAACATTCCCAATGCCCAGTGTTTGCTCTGTGTCATCACACAAACAGACACTTCTCCTCCACCCTCTCAGAGATCAAAAAGAGTTGACAGTTGGTGTTTAATGTTATCTTTTGTGTGCTCCTTGCTTGCTAGAAGATTTGTCACTCCTGAGAGTGTCAGGTGTTTCATTCAAGAGACCATTGAGTGAGTTGATGAAGAGAGAAATAATGTAATATAAGCAAAAGCTTCTTAAAATGAGCTTGGAAGTTCACTGCCAGTCTTTGTTCCCTTATGGAATGTCTGGTGCTGCACAAAGGAAAAACATGCAGCCTTAAGAAATTGTCTGTCCCCTTAAACATGAGCTATGTAACATATTCTGAATGTGCTTTTTAAATGTAAGGACAAGAAATTGGAGAGGTTTTAAAGCACATGGAATAAAGACTTGCAGCCCTTCATTGTCACTATTACATTTCTCTGCTATAGGACTGGATACATCTCCTAAGTCTTCACTAACTGATTTTCTCACATCAGCTGTGTACATTTATAACCTGGTAGACTCATGGATTATGGAAATTTGTACTCAAGGGGTCCAAATTCAGCTTTAATTTTGTCATACTCATGGGTTCATTTGGTGCTGGCAGTGCACCAAAACCACAGCCCAAGCAGCTGAGGGACTGTGCAAGAGAGCTGAGAGCCAGGTGAGGAGCCTTGCTCTGATGTCTGCAAAGAAAGATTCATCATTGCACAGCCTGCTTGGATCTCTCAAAGAGATAATTCTGATGGTTTCAAACGGGGAGGCTCAGGAGTTTGAGCAGTAGGTGTTTTCACAGCCTGTCTTGGTGATGATCACTCCTGAATTTCGTTTGACAAGTCTCACAATTAAGTGTAACACAGCTGGGAGAATGTAGGTCAGCGTCTCTTTATTCTAACTATGATTTGTTTTCAAGGGGAAAAAAAAGCCCAAACAACTTTAAAGGAACTGAGAGAGAACAAAGAGCAGAAAAATTACTTCAAAACAAACTTTTAATGAAGCCTTCTGCTACACACTTAAAGAAGAGGTATTGTGTTTTCTGGAGCACTATTTACATAGCTGAATTATCTTTATGTGCTGCCACTTTATCCTGAGTCTCTGCTGGTTATTCTGACTTTGCTGTTTGCCACAACCTGCAGAAAAATCTGCTGGGAAAATAAGTCCCAAGGCTGTGAGTAGGAGACCAAAGAGCTGCAGAGTTGGGCTTCTATAAAACAGGGGTCTCTGCAGAATTAAAAGTCCAGTTTTTACAGTAATCCAGCTTCCAGCCCATCTGCACCCCCATCTTTGATGCCCCTGTGAAATCCTCCCACCCTGGCGCTGCTGTCCCTGGATTCTGTGCTGGGATGGAGCAGGAAGGATTCCCCTGTGCCTGTGGCTGTGAGAGCAGTGCTGGGCTCCCCAGGGCAGCTGCTCTTCACACACACCTGAGTCAGCAGAAATGCTGCCTTAGGAGGTGGCAAATTTAAATTTCAGCTTCTTCCTTCTGCTGAGACCATGATTACCCTGGAGGCACACAACTGATTGTTTTTGCCTTACAGCAGCACAAGCCAACACAGAATGGCCATAATGGAAGGCATGAAAATGCTAAACATTAATATTTAGCAGCCTGAATTAAGGACTCTGTATGTGAGACAAGACACAGAACAAAAGGACATTGCTGTGAAAACCCCTGTACTGTTGTTGGGAGAAACAAAAGATGACTGAGGCAGCAATAAGATGAGGGTTATTCCAATAAGCAGCAGCCCCAGCACACCAGCTGCCCAGCATCATAGCAGAAACATTTTGGGTAGTTTGAGAGCAACTTCCAACCATTTGCTTCTCCAAAAAGCCACATTTTTTGCATCGTAATCATTACTTGGTCTGTTCTTTCATTCAAGGGATGTCAAGGTATTGAGTGTAGAAATTAACCTGAGTGTGCATTTCCCTGGTGCCTGGCTTGACACCAGAAAGAGATTAGAGATGAATTTGCATTTTGTGAGAGAGAAAAACTAGAGTGAAATTGAATTTCAGTCTTTTGTGGGGTTTATTACAATCCTTCCCCCAAATAAACTATGCTTGCTTTAAAACCAGGTGAGAAATGTATGTTTAACTGACAGAAAATAGCATTCAGACAGCTGATTACTTGATTGATTGCCACTGAGATGGATTGGCACTGAGATGGATTAATTGATTTTCCTGCATTTGGCAGGAGCCGGGGCTGTCGGAACAATTCTGAGCACTTCACAAACATTTCCCCTTTGCTGTCAGGTATAATTTGCCTTCCTGTACAGATGGGGAAAACCCAGCAGTCAAGGATGAGTGCCCCAAGTGAAGCATCCTGCCAAAAGCAGATGTGGATTATCATCTGGGATGCCACAAGGAGCCCTGTGCCTCAGTGGCCTAAATTTTCATCTCATTTTTTGTTTTGGGGGTATAGGGCCAGGTTAGAATGAGGTGTTTGCAGAGCACAAGGTTCTACGAATGCTGTCTCCACAGGAAAGAAGCTTACAGCCATCTTCCTGATTCATAGCAATCATTGAATAAAGTATTATGGATCACAAAACATAGGGAGATGTAGCCAGCCAGCCTTTTGAGCTTCAAATATGTAACTAGTTTGGAAACCAGATGTTTCTCCCACCTCAATTTGTTATCTCTCGTGTCCTCTCCTAAGCCTGACAATAAGATAGATGGCCTTATAAACGCCTTAAAGCACTAAAGACCAATTGTCCTGGCCAGCAGAGTTTGCCTTCTTCATTGGATGGGGCCAATGTGAATTATCAGCACATCAAATACAAATACATCCACTCAGAGTCTCATCTTTGTCTTTCTTTGCTCTCCTCCTTCCATTTTGGACAGAGGTATTAATACAACAGTGACAAACAAGAAATCAATGTCAGATATAAAAAGTGTTTATTATCCATGAGGAACTGAGTTCTGCATTTCCTGAGGTGTCAGCAGTGATTGATGAGGCTGACACAGGAACATCCTCTTGTTTTGACAAGTTTGATAGAGCTTTTGACTTGATATTTTTTTCCTGATGGATAAAAAGGGAACAGGTGTGGCAGGCTCAGTGTATATAGGGAGGTTTTTTGGTACAGTTACTGTCTGCTGAGAAATCCTGGTCTTTGCAATAAAAACCTTTGAGTAGCAAGCTTCTCTCCAGCTTCCTTTGCAGTAGCTCTACACACTTTCATTTCTGCACCATCATTTCCTATCCTTCCATGCCAATGACATGCTTTCTTCCCTCAGCCAGTACATAGTGGTAGTCAATTGTTGTTTTACTACTTTTACAATCCCTGATTTTTCTTAAATATTTTAACTGAGGACACCCCCTCATTTATTTATGCTCCATCACAGTACCTTCTCTTACAGCTGGTCTCTCCAATGATGTTGTAGGCTGGTCTGCTGGATTCAGGATTATTAGTGTCAGTAAAAATTAAACAGTAAGCACTTGGTTTCACATGCTGCTGCTGTTCCTGGAGATCTCTGCATTCTAAGTGCTTGTGCACTTCTGCATGGTAGAAGGAAAAGAAAAACAGTCCAGTTAAATCAGGTCTTGTTTTAAGCAAGGGATAAAAGGAGATAGTTCTATAATCCTATCTCTTAAATTGAACACTTACCTCTTTTTTAAAACCTAGACTTTAAATATTAGAAGCACAAGCCCAATTCCTGCTAAAGCCTGACAACACACAGTGCTTAGGGTGGGAGTGTAAGTGCTATGTTTACTAAATGTTTGATGTGCTGCCATGTTGGTGGGATTAATTAACCCCCCAATGAAAAGATATTTTACAAACCTGAAAGTTAACATGATCATTGAAATGCTGAGAGAAAGAGCAGCCAGGTCTGGAGACAGGGACAGAGCTACTTCTCATGACTGTGTTGTGTTTTCAATGTTGGCAAAGCCAAACCTCTGTGAAGGTTTATTATGTTTTCTGTGATTGTGGAAAGATGTCTGCCTTGAGCTCCCACTCACTTCTTTTTACTCAGTGATTCAGTCAGAAGAAACCAGGAATTGCCACTTGGAGGCAACTTCTGGTCACCAGGGCTTTTGGCCTACTGGGTCAAGGTCCTTGGGATTTTGCTACAAAGCTGTTCCAGGGACATTCAGCTGCACAGCTGGAAAAGGAAATCACCCTTCCTAAGCCAGGACAAGCTGCTTTGGAATGAGTGCTCCCTCGAGTCAGTGGCACAGAGCGTGCTGGGATCAGTGGTGCCTTCAGGAAACATCTGCATTTCTGAAATGTCATCTTGGCAGCAGTCAGGTAACAGCTTGAACATTTTCTGGATCTCTTTGGTGGTCAAATGACCACAGTGACTCCCTCCATAGGCAATGCAATTCATGATTGTGTTCAGGCCTGCTCTGCCTGTGTGTGGAGTTGGGTGATTTCAGGGTTTATCACGAGGATGATTTCAGGGTTTATGACGAGGGCTGTGTAATTCTGAGGAATGGAAGAATTGGGAAGTTGAACCAACCTGGTTCAAAGTAGCATAATGAATTAGAGATTTCTACAAAGATCTGAAACTCCATGATTTGAATTCATGTCTGGTTTGGTTTGAACAGCTATAAATAAAACTAATTCAGAGGAAGTGTCTTTACTGATTAAAAAACCACAAAATAACAATGTAACATCAGATGTATCATTAACTTTTGTCATTTGCTTCTGAAGAAAGCAACACATTTTTCCCTGAGATAAATCAATTATTTTATCATGTGTGAGCTTTGCCAGTGACAGAGTATCTGTTATGTCTATTAATTCATGAAGCACCTGTAGATTTTTTTGTCAAGAACAATTCCTCTGGGCTCTACAAATATATATTCTTCAAATTTCTGCAGCCCAGTATGCCTGGCAGTAGCTCACTTCCACTGCATCCAGAAATCTCAGTGCTGACATAGTGATCATTGATATTCTTATCTCTAGAAAAAGGAATAAGTATTACAAATGAAACAGGAATGGTGAGTGAGATAATACCATGTCTCTGTTGCTTCACAGAGATGTCGGCTCTGTGAGCTCAGGGCAGTAGCTAAAACTTGTTCACAAAATTCAGATGGAAATCTGAAATTCTAGGAAGTCAAAAATTAAATGGTATAGCCTGGCTTTCAGACTGGAGAGGCAACTCCAGGGGATGAGGCATAACATTTTTTTTAATTTAAGAAATGAATACACTTCATGTTAGCAATTCATAGTTTTCTCTAGAGTTAATTCTTCTGCCCTCATTTTCCCTTGAGTTTATTCCAAGCTATCTTAATTACAGGCTATAAAGTAATTTAAAAATACAGATCTTTAGATCCACCCCTCAGAATGGCTCAGAAGGGAGTATGTGGGTCAGGGGGATGTTGGCACCAGAGCCTCGTCAGACTGTGACAAAATAAATTATTTCACCATTTATGAGAGCAGAATATGAGGTTTGACATAGTGAAAACTGAAGCTCCTTCTGTGCCTGAGATTTTACATATAACAGTGGTTGTGAAACATCCCCCAGAGGTGTTTGTGCAGCTGTTTTATACCACAAGTTTTCTTTATAGACACTCGAACAGTCAGGCCTGCAGGAGTGGCTGATAGAGCTGTGCCAAAGGAAGGTGTCAGAGAGGAAAACCCATCATTTTGTCCTGCAAAAAAAAAGCAAAAAACCCCCAAAGAAGAACAAAAAAAACAAAACAAAAAAAACCAACACAGTGATCCAGAACCCTTGGCTGAGGGAGAGGATTTGGGTTAACAGCCTGGCTGAGTGTGTGAGGGTGGAGGATCTCAGCAGAACCATTGCTCTGTACCAGGAGGGTCTTTTCAAGGTGATTTGTCCAAACTGCTAAACTGGGACAAAATGTGGCAGGTGAGCAAAAACTTGTGCGTGTAACAGAAGTACAGAATGTGACTGAAAACATTTCAGTTCACTGCTGAGAGTGCTGGCCAGCAAGAGGAGCACTAATGGCTCCAGCATGTGTGTAAATGGGCAGGGTGTTTCAGGATCTGTTACTTCTGCCTGATTTTGTCATCCATAGATTTGGCTTCTGCTGGTGGGAAATACCTTTTTCTCTGAAAACAGAGCAGATGCTCATGTGTAGTGTGTAGAGCACAACAATACCATGTGTGAATGTACAGACTCCACTCCAGGCTGGCTCAGCAGAGCTGCAGCTCCAGGAGGAGCCCAGGCAGCAGCCAGGTTCCCCTGGAGAGGGTTATCCTATGAGCTCTGGATCCCCCACAGCTGTGCACCCATGAGCTGCACACACAGAAATATCCCCTTCCTCCACACTGCTGTGCCTCCCACAGCCCAGCCTCTTGTTGAAAATACTCCTTTCCACCCTTCACTCCTCCTGTAACATCACCGTGAGCTGTGGAGACAGGCAGGCACAGACAGTGTGTTCAGACTTGGTGCTAATGGAGCAGGTATCCAAGAGGTGCCTCATTGGCATTTCTGGGGACATGGCATTTCTGGGCAGCTGATGCCTTCCCATTGTCTTTGGAGAGAGCCTTGGGAGGGAGCACCAGCCTTGTATTAGGAGCAGAGCCCAGGTCTGTCTGCCCTGTCCCAGGGGCAGATGTGTTTGGCAGGTACAGTCACTGTGTGGAGGATGGGTTTTCTCCCTTCCCAGGCAGAATGGCACACTTGCAAGAGCTGCAACTGTCCCAGAGCCCTGGTAGCTGTGGATTTTGCTGGGCTATGCCAGGAGGCAAGAGTGGCTTCAGTTCCCTGAATCATGGAAAACGTCCCATGTGCAAAAGTGCATTGCTTGGACTGTCCTGGGCTGGTGCCCATGGGGGTTTTTGAAAGGGTGAAATGAAGCCCACTGTAATACCAGTAATATAGATAAGGGATTTCCGTTCTGCAGTTCTGAGTATTATTTAATTTTCCATGGTGGGGCAATATGATCCAGGAGCTCAGGGATCCTGCAGTGGGTCTCCTTTGATGAGGAGTGGGGATTCCTGGAACCCCACAGTGCCAGCTGCTGGGAGCTGTCAGTGAATCAGAGAGCACAATGCCCACGGCCCTGGTGTTCTCCTGCAGTCACCTTGTGCCAGTCTTGGCTCCCCCCAGGGCACAGGGATGGGGCAGAGGGAGAGGCCTCAGCTGTCACACTCCTGGCTCCAAATACTTGCACTCCTCTGCCACCCCCACAGAGCAGCTGAAGGGGTTTTTTTCAGGATTCCTGACTAAATAACAGCCAGGCTCAACCGTAGCTTGTCTAGAGATGACTCCCAAAACATCCTTTGGGCACAGCATGAAGAGAGACCTCAGCACTGCTCTCCTTATTCCATTCCCCATGACCATTTAACTGTGGTGATCCACAAATACCTGCTCAGTGCTCACAGTAAGAGTCATTGAAGTGCTGTCTTTGCATTAAAAAAAAAATTATTTTCTCTCTGCAACCCAGGCACCCTTCTGTGAGAGAATGGTCTGAGCTGGGAAGCTACTGATCTCTGTTCTCTTCCTCTACTCTTCCCAGTGATGTTTACATAAAAAGTCTCAAGAAATAACATCTACATGGCGATTTGAATTAGCCTGCCTGGAAAACTCCTTTCAGTCATCTATCAAATGAGTAATAATATTTCTACATCTTCAGCACTTCCAGAGGCGCTAATTCAGATTATGATACAGCTGCAGGCTCAGGATTAGCAGCTTCCCCGGGCAGTAGATTTACAATTGGACTGTAAAGCTGTATCCAGTATGGCTTAACTGGAGAAGGATGGTCAGACAGCTGACTTAGAGCACTTCCAAAAGAATAAAACAGCTGGAGGAGTGTGGAGGGAGAAAGTTCATCCAGGCAGTGTGGCTGACTCTGTGCTGCAGATTTGTAGTTCCCTGGGAAGCAGCAGTAATAGCTGGTTAAAATGTAATTAAAGCCAAAATGAGGTGTTTTGTTCAAATAAATTAAATGCTTCGGGAAAAAACCCAACACAAAACTCTTTCAACTCTCCTGTGCAGATACTGTTTTTTCAAAATGGAGTTTTAGTTCATTAGTGCTTTTTTCAGAGAGCCAGGATTTCTTACTAGGTGAGATGCCGAACAAGTTACTGGCCTCTAAGGAGCACAAGCTGATAATAATGCTACCTGATCTGGGCTATTTCACAGGTTAAGGCTGTTTCAAGTTACACTTTTCTATCTAAATCAAGTGAAGCTGTGCCTTTTCCTGAGTGATTAGCCTGTGTTGTGACATTGTTTTGTCCTATGGCAGCAAAGAATTCTGTTGGTTGACTATTGGGGAGTTGTACAGCACAGTAAAGTGACTTGAGGAACAAAGGTGACAAGGTACAACAGAAATAACACAGTGAATAATATAACCAGATGCTCTCCATGGCTGATGGCCTCAGTGACATAGGCCCCTGCTTTTTCCATGGCATTAAACAATTTATTCTGAAGTCAAATCGCTCCATAAGTGCCAAAATGAATGGAAGAAGAAAATGTCAAATTAAAATCCCAACTAAAATAACTGGAATTTTTAATAAGAGTGTAATGTTTGTCACAGTCATCTGATTCAGACTCTGTTCTAGGTGCCCCCAAATTAGCAGGCAGACAAACTGTTTGTGTTTGGAGCTGGTAACATGCAGAAGGTCTGGGCACCGAGAGGGTGGGGACAGTTCCAGAACAAGTTGTGCCTGGGAAGAGAGACAGCTATGACAGCGGGCTCCAGCCAGCCTGGGACTGAGTGAAAATGATATTTTAGAGTTTTTGTTGTTAAATATAACTGTGAGTAACACAACAATTGCCTCCATAACTTTTCTTGCAGAAATGAGGCATGTTGAACTGCTTCCAGGTGGCAGATGGTAAAGGATCCCACTCTCATGCTGGCTAGATCTGCAACTGGCTGGAAAGCAGCTTTTCTTCTGTGTTGTGGGATCTGTCATGGGAATTCTCAGACAGAAAATAAAAGGTACTGAAACTGAAAGGCTGGTAAACATTTTCCCTTATTCTTGGATTGGGAGGCAGATCCTGCCTCAGCGAACTGCTGCAGCTCATTGTTGCTCAGAAAAACACTCTGTATTCACCTCCACACCTGCTGATTGGAGATGCAAATTCAAATGTCCTTTTCATAACTTTCTGTCTTTCTTTTTTATTTAGCTGTTGACAAAAACTTTTTTTTTAAGCAAAGATATGAATGTATCAGTATTTCCTGTCTGTTATCAAGGGGATCACTTCCAGCTGATGGTTCTTACACTATTTATCAAAGACTGATAAATAGAATGACCCATCTTCTTGAGTCAGCCAAGCTAGAGCCAATGGGAGAAATAAAAATAGTAGCTCCCAGTGATTCTGCCTGTAAAGTGTTTGAAGTCATTATCTGAGCTGTGACAAAGTAAATGCTGCTGACTGTGCTGTGCTTTGTGTATTTGACTTTCACTGGGCATGGCCAACGAGAGCATTTCCCAGTAAATTCTACGGCTGCCCACTGATGTTGCTTTGCCAGGCAGTCAGTTTGTCTGGGAGGTGTTTCAGTTTGGGATTTGATGTTCTTTCCACTGCACCTCAGCCGTGGTGCTGGCACCCCTGAGGTGCTGACTGGTACTGGTGATACAGCAAAGGTAACAGCCAAGGCAATTGGCAGGGTTTTAGGGGTGATGGCAAAGTGCTTATGATTTTAAATGGCAAAATGTGTAAAGTGCCTATGACTCCATAAAGATGCTGAAAGAATAAATAAAATAAATTGGACCATCTGGCACTCATAACTTCCTATGCAGCCTTAGCCAGCAGTTTGTAGGAAATTAAAACATGATAATATTGTCTCTCTCAATGGTTGTTAGGAGTGATCATTGTGAAACACGTGTAAACACTGAAGTGGAATTTTTGGAAACAGCAGCGTATGCAAAATTGGCAGAAAATCACAGTTGCTCTGGGGATCAGAATAACTGGAAGGAGAGCACCAGAGAGCCTGGAAAGCCTCTTGGATGTGCAGGACAAGGAATGGCTCGTGCAGAGTTGCTGGCTGTGCCAGGGCTGCCAGGCTGAAGTGCTGCTGGAGATGTGGCACTGCCCGGGCTGTGGGCTCTGAGTGACACCAGGCTCCCTCCCAGCTGCTCGTCCTGCCCTCATCCTTCACAAGGACCAGTTGTCAGGGCTGCTGTGAGGAACAGGCTCTGCTGAGTGTGTTCATAAACTCTTATTGTTTCCTGAGTGCTAATGAGTAAATCATGGAGAGAGCTTGTAGGAACAGGCATCTTATTTAGCAATTTATAATCTATTGACTGCTGGGTTTAGTTGATTTGAAATTACAATGCACCTCTCCTCCCAGTCTCATTTTTTAAGTTCTTGGCTTATGTACAATGGATCTCAAATATTTTCTTCTATTGAACCTTTTAATAACTTTATTTTTTTTAAATCATAAATGTCAGTTTTAAGATTGAAGGGGAAAACATAGTCATTGGAAATCTTTATTAAGCTGTAGTGCTTGATGTATCCATCTCCTTGTTCAAGTGTGTGGAGTTTCTGAAAAGTTGGAAAGAAAACCTAGAATGATGCTGTGCTGAATATTTGGGTTTTCTCTTTTTTTGTCACCTTCTTGTGGAGTTAATGACACTAAACATAAATTGGGGATGAAATGGACAACCCTGAGCTTCTTGTCTGGCTGAGTGTAGCACATTGTGATAAAAGGCAGTTTTTTTATCTGAGCAGTAACTTGAGGTGTAATGCCTACCTCAAAATACATCAGCATATTGATGCTGGATTTACCCTTATCTGGGATATTTGATTGAGAATATAAAACAAAAGATTTGCTCTTATTTTAAAGTGGGCAGCCATAAGGAGCCCAAGCAGCAGGATCAGAGGTATTTCTCTGTTTCTCTGAGAGACAGAGTAGCTTGAACCCCTATGGTGGAAATTAGAGGCAAAATTCACTGTGTGCCTACACATACCAATGGGATGGATTGGATTTGCTCCCTTGCAGTGGAGTTGTGGCACATGCTTGCACATTAGTGGCATGTATATAGAGAAAGAGGTTTTATTTCCTTCTTTTCTTTTATCTTTTTTAAGTTGGCAGTTGTGACTGAGACTTGCAAGAGGGCCATACCCCTGCCCTGGAGCCTTTCTGCACTTTGTGACATGGGGGAACATTTCCTCCTCCCAGGCCCTGACACTGGGATCAGCTATAGGATCCAGAAATGCTTCTCAGTGCTAATAAACTTACTGAATTTCATGTATTCAAGTGTTTCATGTTGCACTTCTAAAGAAAACTCTTTAAAGTGTGATGAAAGAACACAAGTCAAGCTGATGCTGGCAGCTGGAATCCCTGACATCAGGCCATGAGCACAGGCAGAACTGAGGAGAGCCAAGCTTTCATCCTGCAGTTCCTTATTTTGGGAGAAGAAGTGGTTGATATCCAGTGGTTGTAATAAAATTAATCTTTGGAGAGGACTCATTTCATCTAGCTGCTGCTGCCTGGGAATGAGGTGTGTGGTGTTACCCGTGCTCAGTAGCCAGCTGAGAGAGGCAGGGATCTCCAGAGACCCTTGGTTAAGTGAGCTGAGAGGAGTCCCACTCCTCATCCTGTGTTCTGAAGAATTCAACTGTTGATATCACAAGAATTGATTTAATAAAAAGGCTTGTTTGTAGGCAGCATTTGAATGAAGACATTTCATTTAACTTGGTAAAAGTAGGTGAAAATGATTTTTGGGAGGACTTAAAACTGCAGCTTTTGTATACAAAGTTAATTGAAATACTCATTTTGCTGCTCCGAATGAAAATAAGGCCTTGAGTGTTTCTCATGTGGCAGGTTCTGCTGAAACTGGATGGGAGAAATCCCCACCTTCAGAAACTGATGAAGAACCTTTTGAATTTTCAAATTGATCAGGCTCGATGATTCCTGTTCCTTTATCTTTTTGTTTGTGCTTACAATCAGTCTGGTGAGAATTATTGAGGGGCAATGTGCCATTGAGAAGCAGTCAGAGCCAGGGATGTGAGAGAGAGCTGTTTCCTTCCGTGTCAGGCTCCTCCCTGCTTGGTTGTGAGTAACACAGGACTGGGGACAGCAGTCAACAAAACAATGCACTTTGGCCTTAAAATGTAGAGTGCAACTCTTCAGGAAAAGGATCCCAAAAACTTATTTTTGTAGGGACAACTAGTTGAGGTTCTGTTTTCCACAGCTAGTAAAGTGACTAAACCTAGGCTGATTTTTGTGGAGATGGCAGGAAGTGGTGTTATTGTGCCAGCAGCCGCCAGAGCTTTGAGTTGTGCTCCCAATAGCAGGGTGGGCAGAGCCAAACGAGGTGAAGGCTGAAAGCCTTTTATTGTGGGCAAAGCAGCACACTGCCTCCTTCATTTTAATTCAGAAACACTGTATTTTCTTAGCTGAAAATTTAAGAAAAAAAAAGAGAGATTGCTTGAGGCATATGCCCAGCTTTTAACTTTCACCCTAGAGCTTGGCAATGGCATAAATAACTGACAAAGCATCTTACAGTGGAAAGAGCTGGGCAACTTCAATAATGATGGCTCTGATCCTTCAGATATATTTAAATGGAAACATCCAATGCCCATTGTTTTACTGGGTTTCTTGCTTGCAGCTGGCATTGTTTCTTTAATATAGAAAGAAATACTGGAGCATTTTGTTGGGAAGAAAAAAGAAAATTTTCTATGCTGAGAATTGTGCAACTTGGTAAATGTCAGCAGAAACGGAAGAGCAACTTTAAAGCACCCTTTTAAGTTAACTCTGGTTTCTTCTGCATCTCAAGCAGAGTTATTTATTATTGTATATTGAGCCATTCTGGAGTTTTTATTTAACTTCCATAGAGCTCCCCTATCTTGCATGTGACACAGATAATTTACAGCTCCTTGGGAAGTGACCCAGCTTTAGGGCTGTGTCAGATCTTTCTTCCACTGAACCAAAACCCAAGTGCTAAAACTGGGCCTGCAGTTTCAGTGGCAAAAATCAATCAGTGCACATTAGATCACCAGAGACACCTTCCTGGAGCAGATCCTGTTCTTCTCATTCCTCAGGAAGTGTGAGATTGGTTCTGTGAGGGAGGGTTAGCTGTTATATCCCAGAGGAAAGGAAAACAAAGAAGAGCTTGTATATCAGTACTTGAGCATGACTGTAACTGCCTTTAATGGACAACTTGTTGCTGATATTTTTAATGAGCATTAAAAAAAAAAAAAGCTGGTGTGCTATTGAAAGCTAGGGTTATTTCTCATTATTAAGATTGCAAGATCAGGTTTCTCCATTTAGCTCTACCTTCTTCCTTTTCTCTGCTTCATTTACTAGAAGAAGCTGTACACAGCAAAATTATAGAGCAAAACACTAATTAATTGTTTGTTTGGGCAAGGCAGGGTTAAAAACCCAGCTCTCTGCACGAACAAAAGCAATTTGGGTTTTTGATTTAGCAATGTCTGATGCAGGGGATGTTCTTACTCCAAATTCAGTCACCATGGAAACAAAACTTCTCTTGAAGCGTGCTGTATCTTTGACGGAGCAAGAGGTTCTTTTTGGCAGACATTTTTCCATCTTCTTTGTGGATGATGAATACTTCGGGAAAGAGCCACTTTCTTCTGTCTCCTCTGAAATGCACTGAGTTTCTACTGTGCAGTAGACAGTGTTCCCCTTGAAACAAAGGCTCCACTTTTCAACATGTTTCTAAAATCTCAGGAGGTTTAAGATTTCTCTTTTCCTCCAAAAATATAAAAAAAATCAGAAAGTTCACATGGTGTGTTGGTAAGAATTTCTATTAAAAGACTCTCAGAGGTAGCACAGGCATCAAGTGATGTGAAAATTGCTATGGTAACTACTTTTACTGTACTTTTAAGTCAAAAGTCCCATAAAACCTGTGCAGACACTAGTGAGTAAGTGAAAACTTAGGGCAGAGCTCACAAAACCACTCTCCATGTTGTCTGTCTGATTCCTGGAGTGGGAGCTGTGGGTGCCTGCTGCTGTGCACAGAGGGTGGTGACCCAAATGCTCTTGAGTGGCTCTTGATGCTGCTGCTGAAAGGGCTGACCATGAACCACAGACTGAATAATTGGCACCAAAAAAGCAAATGCATGATGCTAAACACTGTGTGGCTGGTAATGTGGGATCTGGGGTTTAACAGACCTGCCTTTGCCTCTCCAGGGTCTGAGCCACTCAGCTGGTGTGAAGAAAATGTCTTAATTTTTTTGCCTGATGAGCCACTGATAAACAGAGCCATGTCCTTCCAGCTGTGGTGCTGTGAGGGGAAATTGGGGCAGACAATAATGGGCTGATCCATCTGGGCAAGGATTCTCACAACTTGCCACCAGCTTTGAATGTGGAGAAGAGCATAAAAATGTCCAAATTAAAAACCTTGAGAAGTGCCTGCCCAAAGCTATTCTTTCATTTCATGGGGCTCACTCTGGTGGTTTTTGTTCAACTCATTATCCCTGCAGAGGGGAGAGGAACATCTCTGGCATTCAAGATATCAAAAGATGTTTGTCTTGTCTAGGATTTGTTTTGCTATTCCTGAGATTTGTTAATGCTCATAGGCAGACTCATGAGGACTTTAGAGCTAATTGTAGTAAATCAGTAGCAAAAAGGCTGAAGGAACTCATGGCAGGATTTTAATTGCTTTATGGTGATCGGTAGAATCAGCATTCCTGGACCTCATTATACTAATTACTCAGTGAAAGTTAAAAGGCAAAGATTCAGTTCTTGCTCCAAAGCTTTATAATCCAAACACAGGTTATGCATTCTGGAGTGCAGGGAGGGGGATTGCTGCTGGCTGCTGCAACATGCATTTGGATTCTCTGATGGTTTTTTGGTGGTGGTTAACACAGAAAAGAGAACAGATAAATTCCATTGGGCCCTTTAGAGCAGGGTCTGGACAGATGTGCCAGCTTTCAGGTGTCACTTATGTTTGAAGGATCTGGCCAGGAATTTTTCATATATGGTTGGGGAACTGTTTAAAAATAAGAAAAGGCTCTCTTTGAAGATACTTGTAATCCACCAGGTGTTTGCATGTCTTACCTTGCCCAGAAAATTATTCATGTCTGTTACCTTCTAAAAGCTCTGTGAACAACCTCTGTTAACAACTTCTGTTAACAAGCTACAGCTACACACTTTTAATGTGTGACATTTTGGCTTTTTGTACCAGATTTTTTCCTGACAATTCTGAAAGCTGCAGAGGACTCGATGTTTCATAAAGGATTATAGGCTTTGGTTCACTGACCCCCTCACTGGCTGCACACACTTTTATCAAACTTGCAGCAAGCTGCTTCAGGACTTCAGGCTTAGGCCAGGAGGTCGGTGTCTGTTATGGTTCAGGATAATAACAGTTGTGACAGCGTCTTGCTCTGAACAAAACTCTCCAGGGCTGCCTTAGCAGAGCCCATTAGAAAGAAGCAGATGTGTCTCAATGCTGCTTGGATTGCTGCAGGTATAAATCCTATTACACAGCCAGAAAGGTGCCCCTGTGCCTATTTCCAGCACAGTCACATAATGAAGCATTTCAGAAATTTTGTTTATAGGGAGCCCTCCTTTTGTGTCCCTGAAGTTGTAACACCTAAAGCTTTGACACCTTGCTGCTGCATTATAGATACAAGCCATGAACTTGTTGTACTCATTGTATTGTATTGTTCCATGTGTTCCCCAAGGGGGAAATTACTCATTGTCAGCTCAAGCCTGATGCTCCTGCTGGAAGTTCTTCCTCCTCATGTTTTGCTCTGTGGAAGACTTTTACCTACTAGCAGTAAACAATACAAAGAAACTTCAAGGTTGGGTGATGTGAGTAAGAGGTCTGGGCCACACTGCTATTTGGCTTTGTCAAAAAATCCATTTGCTGAAAGAAGCAAATGGATTTTATGTGTATGTCACAAAGAATTTGGGATAATGTTTTAGGTAGTGTGTTTCTGTGTTGGGTGGGTTTAACTAATTCAGAACAGCTGTTATTCCTGATAAATAACAGTAATGCAACAGTCTTGAAGAAAATGCATCAGGGAGTGTGGGAACAGTCAGTAGGTGAACGGATATAATTATAAAGTCTGGCAGAATTAAGGAAATGGGCTCAAAGGTATCTGGCTTACAAAACAGACCCTACCTAGAAATACAGATGTAAGCAGAAATGAGCAGCTGTGCTTGAGGATGTCACTGCAGAAACCTGAGGAATTGGAGAGGCTCTCAGAATCTGGAGTGTATCAGATAAGAAAGAAAAAGGGGCTGTACACACAGCTTTTGTTTGTTCATCTGGATATATTACTCTTTTCTTTAAGTAACTTACCTAACAACCTGGTGCCCAGTGAGGTGGGTGGTCCCCAGACACCCCTGGAGGAAGCTACAGCTGCTGCAGGGATGCCACAGGTGTCCAGGAAGGATGAGCAGGTAGCTGAAATCCAGATATTTGAGTTTATTTAAAAGGCCTAAAGCACAGTGATTCCAGAATCCAAAACCTCCCACTGAAAGGGTTAATCTGAAAGCAATTTTTCTGCAGTTTTCCATCTCTGTGTGCTGCCTTGGCTCAGGATGGCTGCTCAGTGCCTTCTGTGTGCTCCGTGCAAAATGCTGGTACTTGTCCTGTGTCATTTTAGGAAACTGAATTGGTTAAAATGAGAGGCCAAAGACTAGAAATCCTGCATTTTTTCTTTCAGCTCACCACACAAATGGTGTTTGGCTATACTATTGGTAGCAGTAGGTTTGGGGGGTATTTCTCTCCCTGGAACTAAACAACTTGGACTTGCAGCATTAAATCCCAAGTACAAACTGTTGTGTTTGCCAGCTTGCAGACACTGAAATGTGTAGGGTGACTGTGAGAGGTGTCAGAGCACATAATGCTGTGACCTTGCCAGTCAGGCTCATGGCACTAAAAATTCATGGAAAGCATCACCCAGAGAGGTGATGCTGCAGTGGAAAAATTGTGGGATTTCTGTGTTTGACCAAGTCATCTATGAAAGGCCCTAATGGCACAGCTCAGTGTCATTGACTTCTGCTTTTACAGAGTGTTTCAATCTAATTATTTCATGTGGCTAAGGATGGCTTTGAGATGTTTGACTTGATTTTTTGAAGAACAGGTCTGTCTGTCCCTTGTTACAGTAAATAATGTGTAAAGATGCTAAAATCAAATTAGAGGCAGGCAGAGCTCAGCTCAGCCTTTCTGTCTGCAGGCAGGAGGAACAGTGCTGTATGCCTTGAATCTGAAAGCCAAAGGGGCTTCCAAGGAAGTTACTAGTAGAATAATGTAAGAAAACCAGCCTGTGCTCAGCAGCCTCGTTGTCTGTGTACTGAGAATTCCATTCAATATTTAACCCAGCTTTTTGTGCTTGTAGTAGTAAGAAATGCTCACTGGGGAATGTTACAGTGGAAACATTTGTGCTAAGGACAAAAACAGGCTGCAGAGGACAGATGCCAAAGCACTGTGGCTTTTCAAAATTACTGTGCAAACAGAGCAAATGAAGTGATTTTTTTTATTTGCATGATGCCTTGCACTCAGTATTCCATGTCCTGACCCTGGAATCAGCAGGGCAGCCACCCTGAGCAACATGTTGTCCTCTCCAGTGAGAGGGGGTGTCACGAGGGATATCCTGATCTGCCAGAGGGTTGAGTAGTTGGGATGCAGCTCTTTTCTTGTACTCCTCAGGGGCTCACACCCCTCACTGATAGCCTCGTGGGCCAAGGCTACAGATGGAGCAGGGTCTGAGTGTGTTCTGGTGCTCACAGCACAGACTCGGTGCTTGCGGTGCACATGGAACAACGCAGCATTTGGCATAGGGATAGTACAGTGCCATTCACATGGAATTCATTCCCTGAAACAATGGAAGCACCTACTCTCTGGAGTATTTTTGCCACCATTGAAACATTAAACCACTTTGCACAGCGGTTTGTGTTTGCTGTAGCTGGTGATTCCCTGCTCCAGAGGCATGGAGGCAGAAGCAGCCTGGTACCAAGGGTGGGCTCAGATCTCCAGCCACAGGCTTTGGCATCAGAAAAAAAAAAACAATGTTCAGGAGCTGCCTGAATCAGCTGGGCAGTGCTGTCTGGTGTTTTATACAGGGCACAGAAAACCAGGAGGGCAGAAAGGAATCTCACAGGCTGAGGCTGTCATCTTTCAACCCAAACCCCCTGTCTGGTTGAGAGTTTAGAGCCCATGGTGACCATCAGCAGGCTTCAGTGGGCTCCTTCAGGGGCTTCCACACTGAGGAAGAATATAGATTTTCCCTGATTTACAGGGGGAATTCAGAGTCTCTGCTGGCCTGAAGTGTTGCTAGAGGCTGTTGAACATGTGCTGTCTGTTATTTGAACTTGGACACTGGGATTTATGTGCAAATGGTACAACTTGTCACTGGGTGAGCTCTGAATTTCAAAAATGGGTGGTGTGGCTGGTTATGTGCTGTATGTTGTTTGAACTTGGACACTGGGATTTATATGCAAATGGTACAACTTGTCACTTGGGTGAGCTCTGAATTTCAAAAATGGGTGGTGTGGCTGGTCCTGTGATAAATGATGTTCAGAACATGCCTGTGGCTGGTTTCTGGGGTCCTCTCCAGCCCCTTGGCAGAAAGAGCAACTCCAGTTCTTGTCTGACAAATAAATGTGTGTGTGGGAGTTCAGTTAATTCAAGCACTCTTTGGAGGTCTCAGCTTGTGTGGGTGAGGCCACTGCTGAGAAGGATGAAGCTTTGGTCCATCAGATCCTCTCACTGCATCCCCTGCTGAAGGCCAGTCAGCCCCAGCAGGGAAGGGAAGGACACACTGCTGGGAAAGTTTGGCCCAAAGTTTTTTTTAATGTCTCCAGCTTTTCTCTAATTCTCAAGCCAAGAAACTAACTGAACTTTCAGCCTCTTAATATGAGTGGAGAGCATCCTGAAAATAATTGCTGCAAACAAAATTAATCTGGCCCTGCCTGCAGAACACCCCTGAAGGATTGCCTCCAAAGTGCTTGGAGTTAGATAAGAAATAAGCTCTCTTTAGTGATGTGTGTGCTTTCTAAATAAACTCCTTTTAAACAGACTTGCTGTTTAAATCTGTTTATTTACTGTGGCACATTGTGCAGATTATGTTTTAAGGAGCTCAGCAACCAACATCAGAGCTTTTACATAAGTGAGATCTGAAGAAAAATGGGAGTGAGATTTCAAATATCCCATTAATCTTTTCACTTTAGGTCTGAGCCAGCTTCAAATTGCACCGAGCTGCTGCCAAGCGTGAGTGAGTTTCCATCCAAATAAAGGAGACTTGGCAGGTCTGAGCTGAGGCTTTGTTTCCAGGAGTGTTTCGAGGGCTGGGGGATGGAGTGCTGGTGGAGGCTGTGCCCGAGAGCGCAGGGCTCCGTCACTGCCGCGTGCCGGGCGGCCCCAGCTGCCCACACTGAGGGCACTCCTGGTTTTCACATTTCCTTGCCTGTGTTTTCAATCTGTGTTTGCAGAGGGGGCTGTTAAAATGTTTGTATGTGAAGCCTGGAGTTAGTTGTGACTTAATCTCACACGTGCAATTCAGCATCTGCTCGCACTGGGATTTAGGACTTGGGGCTGAGGCTTTACCTCAATGGTGGCTGCAGAGTTGTGCAGATTTTGGATCAGGTTCTGCTCCTGCCCATGCAGTGGACCTGAGTTCATTATGTTGGCCTCCTGTACCGTGAGGCAGAGGGGTTGGAAGGGGCTGGAGCTGGGGACTCTGGGGTGAGGTGGGGCCGGCAGCGCTGCGGCCATCACGGCGCTGTGAGGAGCTGAGGGGAGGCCTCTGGGCAAGGGGGTGGTGCAGCTGCAATCCCACAGCCTACCCAAAACCAGAAAGGCCTTTTTGGCTCTGCCTTTCATTTCTGGGGCTGTGGATGGAGCCAAGCCTCCCCACTTCACAGAGGACAAGCAGGAGCTGTCTGGAGGGATGAGCTCTGGAGATGCTGCTGAGGGAAAGGGAGCTCCCTCCATCCAGCATGTGGCCAGCTCAGGTCTGTGCATGCAATAACTCTGAAACTCCCTCCTACAGTCTGCCTGCTCTGCATCCTCCACAGTCAGCTGTTTGCAAAGTCTTCCCAAACACTCTTTCCTTGAATTTTCCCTGAAAGAGGGACTTTATGACAGCAGAAGTGAGGAGGCCATGGTGGCCACCTTCTCTTGTCTCCTGCAGACATAAATTTAGGATATTTGCTGCACAGTGTGAGCATTGGCCAGCCTTGCCAGTATTCCAGGTATTAGTCTGGAATTATTTGGCTGTGATCTGAGTGACGACATCCACCTAAAAATCATTTGCTGCAAAGCACTTACTGTTTCTGGGGGCTTAGGGATGTTTGTGTCATTTCTTGTAGAAACCAAGGATGAAACACAAAAACTTGTGGAGTTTTACCAGTCCTCATTCTTCCTCCCCTGTCATGTCCTTCCCACTCCAATGAATTTTTTCACTGTGAATATAGGCACTCTGAGTAAAGAAAGTAATTGAAGAATTCCCTAGATGACACTTGTATTTTTGGCAGACACAATTTTTGTTAACATCTTGAAGAATCTACTGCCTGGAAAGCAGTTCTCAGTGCTTCTGCTTTGTGTTCACACCATGACTGCTGCCCTCAGCCTGGCTGCTGACTTTGCTAAGCTAAAGCATTAAAATAAGCTAAGTAGTTTGGTGCCCACAGGTCCTTTTCTCTCAAAATCTTCTGCTTGATTTTAGGATGGTCCAAACTTCTTCAAAACACAGTAAGCTTATGTAGCTGGATAAAACCTTTCCCAGGACAGGTTTGTGTGCTCCTCCAACACAGTAACTCCCAAATTGTGGGATTGTAGCACTAGGCTCTTGCTGCTTTTACTTCTCTGCCTGCTAATGCTCTTGGTTGTGTCTGGATGCTGTTTTCTCCCCTTTTTCCCCTTAAAACTTGGTGGAGAAGAGCTGCTGTATTTGGATTTTCCTTCATCCTCAGTGTGCATAGAGTGAATGCAACAACAGATTGTGGTGCATTCCCCCACACAGAGCTTTCCCATTTTTTATGGATCTCTAGGGTGCCTAAGGCCTATTTCTGACATTCCCACTTTTCCCTGTCTGCTGACCTTGGCTCTCCTCACACACACTCAGTTATTCCCTGAAGTCAAGCAGTGCAGCATCTCTGGTGCTTGTGGAGCACACAGAAAGCTGCAGTGCACAGCTTTTCCACACCTACAGAATTAGGTGTTAGCCCCTGGGCATCCTTATGAAAAGCCAACACAGGGAGGAGGATGGAGACTTCACAGTGTTATCACCTGTCCGGCCTCTTAGCTAAAATCCAGTCCAAGTTTTGCTGAGGCAGAAACTTGGCCACAGAAGCAGCAGATGCTGCTGAATTTCAGAATATAATGTCACTGTGTGTTGGCACAGAGAAAGGCGTGTAGCGCCTTGCAGAGCAGCCAGCAATGTTCCTGGCTGAGGGCTGAGAGAGCCAGGAGGAAGCCCGTGGTTCCTGCTCCTGGTACCTGGGTTGTTTGTCTGCCTCCTCTCAAGCTGATCTGTCACTCTGGCAGAGCTCCCTCTGGGCTTAGGCTGCTCTCAGAGCAATTGGAATCCAAGCAGCCACTTAAAAGGGCAGCCCAGGGAGGACTTTTTCCACAAGATTGTCTTCCACTGATGTCAGCTACACGCTGACATCTGCTGAGCCTCGTGGTCCTTGTGCCACCTTCTCAGTCATTAGTGTGATAGACAGGACACATTTTATCATCTGAGGGGTTTTTTGGGGGAGCTGTGCCTTCTTTAGGGACAGCTCAAACAGGCCCCCCTGTGCTAGATAAGAGACTGCTCCCCACAGCATTCCTGTTGGGAAGGGGATTTGTATGTAGAGGAATTTCATCTTGCATGGAACAAGAAGCAAAGCTCAGGTGTCTCTTCTGTCACTCAACTCACTCCTACAATGAAGATTTCTTTGTAGTACATGCTGGTTTGTTCTTAGAACAACCCTGGATACGATAGATTTTTTAAAAAATAATTTTGCAACTTTGGGGAAGTGCAAAGTTTTCTGCACTGCAGACCTATTAATCCCTGGAAATCCAGCTGCCCGTGCAGCAGCAAAACACAGGTGGGTCAGGGTGTCAGGTGTCTCTCTGGCTTTTAATGCTGTGCCAGTGTCACTCATAGTGCCCTTCACCTCCCTGGCCATCCCCAGCCTTCTAGGATGGCAGTCAGCCCCCATGAGAGTGTGTGTGCAACTCATTGCTGTGTCAGATCATGAAGAGAACCCCCAAAATAGAGTGTGATGTTGCTGGGAGAAGGAATAAAAATTGTGTCGATTTTCAGGGCAAAAGAATGTCAACAACCCCTTCTTGAGCAGTGAGTGTCTGCTGAGTGTCTGCTGGCCCTCTCCTCTCATTCTTCCTCTCTCTTTGTTGTTTAGATGTGTATTGTACACTTTGTCTTCCCCCACCTTGGATAAAACCCACCAACCTCTGCTGAATGCCTGTTGGGCAGCTGGGGAAAGGCTCTGCCCCCAGGAATGGTGGAGCACTGAACCAGGGAATGGGCACAGCCCCAAGCCTTACAGAGCTCAAAAAGTGTCTGGACAACACTCTCATGGAAGGATTTTGGGGTGTCTCATGCAGGGCCAGGATTTGGACTTTGGTGATCCTTGTGGGTCCCTTCCAGCTCAGGATATTCCATGATTTAATTACTTGTATTTTTGGATGGTCATGAGCATTCCCATCCTCTCTGGCTGCTGCCCTTTTTGGAGGTGTCATTGCTTCTGTGGAAGCAATGTGAAAAGTGCTGCATCCAGGGAGAAGCACTACAAGAAGTCATCATCTGTACATTGATTTCTTTATTTTTTCTCAAAGTGCAACTTGTCTGCTGCCTTTCCGCTGCTTCCTAAAGAAGACAGGCATATTTGTTGTGTTTTTTTGAAGCTGGAAGTTTAAGGAAAAGTAGTTTTGTTTTGCTTGAGGGTACCTGAAAGTTGATGCATTAATTTTAAGTCCAGTGTTGAATAATAACTGCCTGGAGGTTTGTTACTTGTGTAGCAGGTTGGTGCCTGATGTGATTTTAAAGATGACCAAGATGTAAAACCCTGAGAGAAAGAATTTATGGAGAAGAGATAAGAAAATTTTTATTAAGAGAATGTTCTTGTCTTTCAATTTACTTTTTCCTCCCCTTAATATTATCTGCAGCCAAAAACATCCCAGAATTTGGATTGTCCTGAATATTGTCATTCTCAACAGCACTTTCAAGGACATATATCTCCTGAAATGCTGAAAAACAGGTCTGGTATCCATTCCTCAGAGGAAATCCTGTGCAGTACCCTGAAATTCTGGCTCGTTCCACCATCTCCAAAGCTGGAATGTAATTTTCCAAATGAAGTACCACTGATTCTACACCCAGGACACAAAACACTACAAAATGTGCATCCCTCAGGGTGGGGTTTGGGGCTCACTGGTCCTTTTGGGTACCTCCATTTGCTTGTCCAGGTGCACCCTGGTCCCTCTTGGTACCTCAGGTGCTGAGAGTGCCAAAACCAATCTCCTGACCAAGCCTGGATGAAATTGTGCCATTATGCTTCAAACCACTGGGCTTTGGGGGTACCAAAAATACCTTTTCTGTGGCAACTTTGATGTTTCTGTACTGTTAACATTATAAAATTGTTTGTTTGGATGATGCATGAAGCTGAAGTTTGGAAAGAAATATGAAGGAGTAGTTGCTGGGAAGTTTTAAGCTTAGACTAGTGTAACTGTAGATAAAAAAAAAGGCTTTTTAATTTTAATCTTGTTCTTGTTCTAAAGTGGATCTGATCTTTTGAGATAAGGGAGAATTGCTTTTGAAGCAGAAAGGGAAACAAACACACAAGTAACTAATGATTGAGGAAGCACACACCTAAAAACCCCCACCACTCCAGCAGGGTGTTCAGGAGAACAACATACACATTCCAGTAAACACTGTTAGAGCTCATGGTTTGTTCTGGGGGAAACACACATCAGCTCAAATGCTATGAGACAGGGACCTCAAACGGTTGCTGTATTTTGAAATCTAGGCCTGCAACTCCTCTGGTTACTGATAAATGTCTATCCTGCACATCCTGGGATGCAATGGGAAGGCTTTTTGCTGAGCAGGGTGTTCTCTCTGCTTCATCCCTGCAGCTCTTGTTAGCTGGGCCTGTGGATCTAGATGCTCTCTGGGGATTCTGCAGACATTCTGCAATTGTTCCCAATTAAGGGGCATGATATTTGCTTTAGTCTCTATGATCCTTTAAAAAATATCAACGGCAATTTAGATGTTTATGGCACATTTAATACACTTAAACTGCTATGCTACTTCTACATCATGTCTCCAGATCCCATGCACTATGTTGTAAATAGCAAATTGTGGTATTGGTGTTTCATTTTAACTCTTGTGATAGTCTCTTGCCATTTCAACAGTAATGGTATTCTGACTACTTACAACAAATGCTGTAAGTTTAAGCAAGAGCCTTGTCCTTTCCCAACAGAACTTGGGGGAATATGTAGTTAGAGCATGAGAAACAGAAACAAGCACCGTACCTTGGGCATAGCACAATCTGCACTATGTAATCAACAGAATCCTTGCAGCAGTGCTAGATCTGATGAAATGGGATTTGGCTTTTTGAGGTTTGGGAGAGACAATTTTTGCTTGTTAGCTGCTGTGATGCTGCTGTTGGTATCCAAGGAAGGTGATGTCTGTACATTGTTCCGAGAGGACTGCACAAGGGCACCTGGAAATGTGGGAATTTGGTGGGGAAGCAGCTGCAGAGGTGAGTGCCCTTACAACCCCTGCAGCCCTGCTTTGGCTGCCCAGGCAGTGCTCATGAACCCTCCTGCAGCTGTTTACAGCAGGTCCTGCTCTAGGGGGTGGTGGCCAAGGGTTTTACAGCTCCAGGGATGTGGCATCTCACCAGGGACTCACTCCCCAAGGCCTTGCTAGTGCTAGATGAGAAACATCCAAAAGAAGTAGAAGTAAAGGACAGGGGTGTGGGGATATAGGTGACTTCTGTCCTTCACCCAAATGGATGCAGTGTCTTAGACTGCTGCCTTGCTCTGCTGCCAAATGTAACTTGGATAAGAATTAGAACCAGGTTCTTGATGGTTTGTAATCACATGAGATCTCATGATGCTTTTGAAAGTGTGTAGCTGCTAACCCCAGCATCCTGGCCACTTTCCAGCTCACAGAATTACCGTCTGTCTTTCCTGCCTCCTTCCCTCTACACCCCTGTAGTTTCAATTAGATAAGTCATTCCTTACTTCTCTCCAGAATAGTGCACATGCCTGTATTCTCCCCACAGAGAAAACCTTCAACATCCACCATATTTTTTTATCTAGGCACCATTGCTTTGCTTTGTCATTTTGTTATCTAAGTAGTATTATCATGTCAGTGCACCTGATACAACCTGTCTGGTTCTGGGACCTGAATGTTTGTAGGGAGTGCAGCATACAGCTAATTTATTAATCTTCTAAACTCTACACTCAGTCACTTATTTAGGCTGAGTGTAACAGGCTTCTCAGTAGTGATTTTTGTCAGGAGGACGTTGGCTTACTCATCTGTACGTGGTGATACAAACATCAGGAGTTGGAATCCTTAATGACTCATTTCTAGCTGCTCTGTGGTTTTTGCACAGTGTTCTGGAGAGCACTGTGGGGATGCTGAAACAGGGTTTTCTTACACTGCTGGCAGGCAAAAGCACATGGCTTGGGCTGGGCCAGTGTTCTGCAGGGAGTCTGGGATCTGGTGAGTGTTTCAGAGTGGCTGCAGCAGTGCCTGGCACGGTGACACGACACTGAAAGGAGCTGACCTTCACTGAGCTCCAGCTGTGCATGTGGCAGCCTCAGCCTGGGCTCCAAAGTGGGAGATTTTGAAGTCCTTAAATGGCTAATTTTTCCTGATATGCTGTGACAGTGCCCCTGTAAAACAGTCTGAACTTCGTGGCTCGCTGCATGTGATAGCAGAGGCATTTCTAGTGCTTTTCAAACTCAAATGACTTTTCACACTTCAGCAAAGAAAGCGAGTCCTTTACCCTGGGATGTGAGCTGGGAACAGATGGACAATGATTTTTCACCAGCCAGTCTGTTGTCAGAGCAGTGATTCTCATTGACAGAGAAGTTAATAAACATTAGGAGGATATTCCATAATTGACATCTCCAGTCCACTGCCTTAATGCTGGTTGTAATTCAGCTCAGGACCTTACAGAATCTTGTGTTTCCCAAGCTGTCATTTGAATGTGTTGGACAGAATTAAATCCACTCTGGTTCAGATGTGGAAAAATTGATCTTTATTTTCTGTACTTAGGCAGGTTTAGGCTGGGACTGTAAATTTTTGGAGAGAGCCTGTGCAGCTACAGTATGCTAACGGTGTGGTGCTTAGGTTTGCTTATGGAATACACAAAAGGTGTGATATAAATAAGAAATGACTACATACAATAATGGAAGAAAATCCACTGGGAATAACAAATTGTCCTTAGAATCTCTTCAGAATACACTGTTTGCCTAAGGAGGAGAGTTTAATTAAACTCCAGGGTGAAATGCATCCCTGGGGAGGGGGCCAGCACATGACTTATGAATCAGTTGCACATTAACCTGTTTCTTCTAGTTTAGAAACAGATGTATGGGGTAAATGCTTGCTTCTTAGGTCACTGATGTGTGTGCAGGGGGAAGGTGCTCTGAAGGATTTCCTCCCCTTCAACCCTCTGTTCTGTTTCTCCTCAGCAAACACCAGAAGATCAGTTCACCCCAAGACCATGGAGGAACAGGACAAGGGGGAAGGACCACATGGGAGAGAGCAGATTTACACTAGATAATTAAGAAAAATCTTTTAGTGGGAGGGTGATGAGGCACTTGCCCAGAGAAGCTGTGGCTGCCCCATCCCTTAAAGTGCTCAAGACCAGGTTGGATGGGGCTTGGAGCAGCCTGGCCTGGTGGAAGGTGTCCCTGCCCATGGCAGGGAATTGGAGATGTAAGTCAGTGAGATCCCTTCCAACCCAACCCATTCTACGATTCTGTGTTTCTATGATTTCCCACTTGTTGTTGATTATCCTTCTCCTTTCAGCTGCTCAGGAGAGCTGAAACCTCCAGTGCTGCTTTCTGGAAGTTTGTGTGTGCCAATGGCCCTGAGGGAGACCCTGAGCACCCTGTGCTGGGAAGGAGAAGGTGCAGAGGCAGCATCCAGAAATGTCTGAGCTTTGCAGACCTACATGTCCCAAAACAGCTTTACAGAGGATGTGCCAGTCTGGGGATCCATCTCTGCCTCAGAAGAAGGTAGGAGAAGAGACCCTGAGCACCCTGCGCTTGGAAGGAGGAGGTGCAGAGGCAGCACCCAGAAATGTCTGAGCTCTGCAGAGGGTTGGAGCAGGTGACCTACATGTCCCAAAACAGCTTAATAGAGGATGCGCCAGTCTGGGAATCCATCTCTGCCTCAGAAGAAGGTAGGAGAAATCATGATATTTACCCTGTAGAGAGCAGCACCTGTTCAGTGTTGCTGAGTTCTCTTTGTTCTGATGAAAGCCCATGGAAACACTGGAATAAAACCATTAGGATGTCATGGCTGCTTCCTGTCTTACTTTCTTCACAGTCTGTTGCAGGTGTAATGAAAGCAAATGTGGCCCATTGGGCAGCTTTCTATCAGGGGGGTACTGTGAAGGCTGTGATACCTATTCATCTGATAAAAATAAGTATTGGGCAAATCTTGATCTATTCCAAAGCCAGCTGTGGAAAATGATACATTCTTAGTCAGATCTGCTTTCTGTGGTTTTTCAGAGAAACGTCTTACCAAGCCTGATGAACACAATTATTTTATGTCTAGTATATGAAAGGACACTATTCTGCTTCAGAATTATGGTAAAGTAAGTGCAGTTCTTAGGAAAAGTCAGTTCTTTACTAGCCCTAAGTAGTCTTGCTGATAAGACAGACAGTAGCAGGGAACTGGTAAACAGTATGAGCAGAAATGTGTTGGTAAAAAAATCACACTTTGAGATTGAAGTAATATCAGTGAAAAGTTTGAGTATGAAGAGAAGTGGCACGTGTCAGAGAACAAAATCTTTCTGACTAGAAATTGCCCTAGTGAAAAGACCAGAACCAGACCTTGGAATGCTCCTGATCAGCCATTATGTTAGATGCAATAACTTGGTAAGGCATTAAAGAACTTGAAATCAATGATAAGTTTTTTGTGGCAACTGAGTGTTTTCCAGACTCCTCTTACCCCAGACCTTTGCAGGAAAAGTGGCCTGTTAGGTGCAATAAGCTTGGTAAGGCATTAAAGAACTTGAAAGAGCCCTAAAATGAGTGATAAGTTTTTTGTGGCAACTGAGTGTTTTCCAGACTCCTCTTACCCCAGACTTTTGCAGGAAAAGTGGCTTTTATGCAAGTTCAAATACATTCTGTGTGTATGTGAGCTCAGTGGTTGTGCACTGCAGGTCTGGGAAGGCTGGGATCACTGACTCTTGTGTGGACAGAGCCTGCAGGGGAAGGGAGAGCTCTGGAGCCCAGGCAGACAAGCTGATCAATAAACCACATGGAGCCCAACATTCTTAAGACAGGTCTGAACAAGTTTATTAAACCTCTGCTAGAGCTGAAAAATCACTGCGTTCTACAAATCCACGTTCAGTTCTCTCTGGGTAAAATTGCACAGTAAACATAAGCAAAAATCCATGTCTATTACTTACAGCTGATTTAATTTTTCATCCAAAATGTTTCAGTAAAAAGGAAATAAATTGGGAGGTGCACTTTCTATGCATAGGGGCTTTGCAGTGCAGCATGTTTGTAAATAAGTGCAGAGTTTGGCATTTCAGAGAATCAATAAGTCACATTTTAGAAAGTGGGAGCCAGGAGTGTTTCCCATCCTTTGTGTACTGGTAAGCCTGGGAATAGATCAATGAGTTTCTGCCAGCATTCAACAATGCCACAACATCTTTCTGAAGTAATTGGGCAATTCACAGAATGAAAGATGCCATCCAAGGGCTCTAATACTAGTTTCTGTAAGAGGAACATTTATCTGGTATTGAGGTACTCTGAGGAGACCAGGCAGTCATCCTTCTTTTTCTTCCTCTTCTTTTTTGAGGTAATTCACTTCCTTTTAAGATTACAAGTAAACAGACTTCAAAATGACAGTAGAAATGCAAATGTTGTCTTTTCATGGCTTCACCACTGATGAATAGAACAGCCTCAGGTTGGGTCACTTCGTTAAGATTGCCTTGAGGACTCTTTCAAAGGAGGTCTGAAGCTTTCATACTCCAGTGCTTGCAATACAGAAGGAACAGAGAATGTTTTTATGCTTATTATTCGTGTCTTTCAGTGCCTGGAAGTGAGGTGTGCTTGCCTACTGGTGACTGGTGCCTCCTTTTCCCCTCCTTTGCTGCTGAACTGTGAACAGTTGTACTCATGGGGAAGGAGAGAGAATGGGAGGTGTTTGTGCTCAGGACTTCCCCGCAGGCAGCACCAGTCCCATCCCTGTGTGTCTTGCTGCAAATGCTGAGAGGAGCATCCCTGTGGTGATGGGGGGAGCAGAACATCCCCCAGGGAATGAGGGCTGCTGGGTTAAGCCCAGCTTGTGATAAAGGGAGGGTCTGTATTATGCTCCTGCTCCATTAGAAAGTGTCAGAGCTGCTTTGGGCTGAGAGTTGCTATTGATATCAGGAAGGATGAGGAACAGCAAACATGAAGGCTCCTGGGACTTGTCACCATCATACCCTGGTCAAAGACCTCAGGAGGTTTGTGGTGTGGCCAGCAGAGAATTGGAAAACTTGTGTGCAACATCCTCTTGTTCCTTCAGTCATGGTCCTTACATCCTTCAGCAGCACAGGAGAACCTCAGGACACTTGTGGGCATCTCTGTGGAATTCAATGGCTCTTGTTTGTGCTGTCACCCTCTGTAAACTGAATGTGAAGCCTTGGCCTGAGAAAAATTGTTGTGCCAAATATTGGAGGTCTGTTTAAAAAGGATTTCATTTTTGTGCTGAGTGTGAAGAGCAAAGCTGTGAGAAGTGTTTAATTTCTTCTGGAAAACTGTCAGTGGCCATGCAAGTCCAAAAGCTGGGTGTGCCTTTGGGAAGTGGAGCTGGAAGGGCAGCAAGGCCCAGGCTGTGCTTTTGCTAAATGTTTGTTTCTGGAGAAGGGATACCCAGAGGGTGGGTAAAGGGTGTTTGTGGTGCTGTGTGACAATTAAAACCAGAAACTGAGTCAATCTCTGGAACAAATGCCTGTTGTGGAGCTGTTTCAGGAACTGCACTGGTTTGGTGTCTAGAATCCCTTCTAGTCTAGTGGTCTTTTCTTTCCTCACCAGTGAGAAACTGCTTCTTTAGTCCCTTTTTTCATTATTTCCACTTGCAAAGTAGCATGTACCCACCATTGCTTTTCTAGTGTGCTCAGGCATCACTTTTAGAAAGTACATGGCACAGAAAGGGAATTACTTTCTCCATCCTTCTTTCCCCAACCCTTGGACCATCCTTTCTCTCTTATCTTTGTCCTGATACGTATCTGTATAAAATGGCATTTCCTAGTTAGTGCTTGCATGGCCAAGTCTGGGAGGTGCAATGGCAGTGTGGGGGAATCCCTGGTTCTTCTGAACTCAACCTGTGCAAAATGCAATCTGTGCACAATGTCTGCAATGTGAGCGTGTCAGGCACAGTCATTGTCAGGGGGAACCCAGACCTAGCAAGAATATTATTCGTTGCAACGTTGGGGAGATTAAATCAAATCCTGTTTCAGTTGTTGAGGTAGGAGGTTCCCCCTCATGGTGCCAGCAAATGCTTTATTTGCCTCAGTAAGGTATTTGTCCAAGGTTTAAATTCTGAATGGCTTCAAAATAAAACTAATTTAAACTGTGCCAAATAGTTTCTGTCATTTCCTTCTCTTTCAGAAGTGAATTCCTTTATTTTTCTCATAACTTAGTTCTAACTCTTGCAGTTCATAAATCGAAGGGGGGCATTGCTGCTTTGCTGCTTTGTTATTACATGAAATTTACCTTCTATGCAAGTGTTTGTTTTGATATCTGCTTCAAAATTTAGTCCTGAGCTCAGGAGAATGAACCATTATTTCTTTCAAGCTGATTTAGTCCAAGTGGAAGAAATTGCCTCTCTGCTGCTACATGCACTGTGGAACCAAAGAGCTCTTGGATAATTTTGCTGAGGTTGCAACAGGGTCTTGCTTATAGTGCAGAGCTGATATTTATTGTTCAGCATTTTCCAGAGAGCTTAATACATGGTTGCATATTAAAATAGAGATAGTAAAGGATAATCTGTGACATGTAAAGCAGATTTGACAGGAAAATCCCTTACACTGCCCAGAGCTAAAGCAGCACTGATGGCAATGGAGCAAACCTGGCTGCTGTGCCTCAGCCCCAGGTGACAGGGGGATGATGTGCCAGGCAGTGCCAGCCCACAGAGGTGGCACCAAGGGAAACTCCAGCTGGACAGTGATACTAGCAATTCTCAGCAGGGCAGGATGTGATGCATCCTCTCCCAGACTGCCCTGGCCTTTGCCTTTCAGCTCGGGGTAAAACCATACTGTGGTTGGATTTTCTGTCTAATCATTTGTCTTCAGGCACAGGTGCAAAAGAGCAGACCACAGGGAGAAGGCATCATTTAGCAATCACATTTTTGTTGTTCTTTATTTTTAGTAACACTGTTTTCATTTCATGCTATTCAGCTAAAATTAGCCTTCTGTCTCTTTGCCTTCTATTCTCCCACTCCTGGCTATTTGGCAGTGGGGCTGGATTTTTGTTGTTGTTTTTTACCTTCCTCGCTGACTGGGACGAAAATTGTTTGAGCAAGAAGGAATTAGAGTAGGACAGATGGCACCACCTGCTGCTAGTGCTTTGCTCCTTGAAAGGCTTCCTGGCCACCGAGTCTGTTTTGGGCAAGATGAGGAGCAGACAGTCAGGATTATCTACTTTTCTGAAGTCCAGAGAGTAGCTGTTATTCTGGTTCTCCTTCTCTCTCTGCTGTGAGCAACACTGAATCCCTGCTGGTGGCAGGCAGGATAAGAGCCCGTTTTCTTTGAGTGTTTAAGGTTCTTCTGCCATTTCTGCTTCTGCTTTCCAGCTTCTGCTGCCAGCTCTGTGCCTTTCTGTCTACCCCTTCCCCTCTTTGAGAGTCCAGTTAAAGGAGGATGCTAGCTGGGCAGGAGAAGGAGGAAAGAGAAGAGGAAAAGGTCGGAAATTGCTGTGGTCCCTCAGTCTTGTGTGACCTGTGTCTGGCAGAGCTGCTGGTCCTGGCAAGATCAGGCTCTCCACTGGGCTCCATCCCACACGGAGTTCTTGTGAAAAATTATACCCACAAACTAAACATGAAGAGTAGAGCCTACTCACATCTTTCCAAACCTATTCCAAGCACATTTGTCTAGAGTATTTAGTGAACCTGATTATGAGAAAACCACAATTAAAAAAAAAAACAACAAACAAACCAACCTGATTTCTCTTCATAGAAATTAAATCAAATAGAATGAAACAAAAATGGGAAAGTCACACTGGAGATCCTCAGCAATTTTCTTAGCCAAGTTGTACCCAGCAGAGTAACTTTGGCTTGAATCTAAGTGAGGATCTCGCTCTTGTATCCAGTTACATGCAGAATCTCACTAATTATGTGTGTATCTCATCAGGTGCCCTGTCAAAGATCCCAGGCAGTCTGGAAACACCTGTGGTTACTCAGGAAATGAATGACACTATGTCCATACATGGGAGCAATAAACAGTCAGAAACAAATGAATTTTTAATAATTTCAAGTGATAGTTGACATTTCTTCCCCCCTAACTTAAAAATGGCAACTACAGCTTCCAAAATGTAGAGAGGCATCTGGTTTTGAGGGAAACATGGTCAAAAGTTTTCTTTGCAAAGGGCCAGAGTAATGGGTCTTCACACAGCAGCACTACGTTTCTTGCTTATGGGGCATTGAGGAAAAGAGTAATTTATCTGAATTATTATGTTAAGAGAACAACACCAGCACTTTGAGGCAAGGGCTTACTTGAATAAATAACCATGTAAAGAAATATTAATTCTAATGGCTTTCCTGTACATGCCATATGGATGCAGGAATATTCATGAAGTGACTCACCTGATCATCCTTATCCCAAATGCCTGAAGAAGTTGTTAGAGAAAAGTAACTTTCTTGTAAAATCAAACAAAAAATCCCCCTAAGAAACAAAACCATCAGAGTCTATGGTAGGTAATTTAAATACTTTTTTTAATCTTAAAAGCATATACGCATCTTATTCCTGGTGGACTTTGCTTTAGATGTTTTTCCTAGAACTCGTCCTAATTAGCATACTGGCTGCCATTTCCCACTCTTTAAATTGCAGAAGTCATCTACCTTGTGATTTCTGTCGATAGCTTAGTGGAGAAATGTTCCTGGAAATCCCAGCTTTTTATCACTACTTTTAAAACATCACATATATTCAGGAAAAAACAAACCCAAACCTGTATTTTTTACGCTGTAGCCTTTTTGAGCTAACTCCTCGTTTTTGTCTATGCTAGTTATCCCAGGTGGGGAGCAAGGACCTGGAAGGGCTGGCTGATGCTGCTAAAGTTGTATTTTGATATTGCCACTAATCTGTCCCCCAGCTCCAAGTTCTCTGCTCCAAGTCTGGTGTAATAAAAACATGTAGCAATGAAAACTCTTTCTGTTTCCAACGAGCTCAGGGTTTCACTGTGTTTTGGGTTACAACTGCAGGCTGATTTCCTTCCCTTCATAACTCACAGATCTGGAACCCTTTTTCTTTCTTGTAAATTAACAGTAGATTTGGGAAAATCCTGAGTGCAAACGCACTTCTGCCACGACCATCAGCAGGTGCCTGCTCAGGCTGCATTTGTCAGCCCTGTTAAACTCCTCTGCAAGCTCTTGCTCTGACACAGCATCCACTTCACCCTATTGATTTAACCTAACAATCCATGTAGGCTCCTATCTGGAAAACCTGTGAAGAAATTGATGCAAAATGACCTCTTTCTGAGGGCTGTGGGAGAAGCGCTGCTGGAGCAGTGGGATTTTAGCGGGGCTGTGGCTGGGGAAGCGGGCGGAGAGGGCTGCCCGAGGCCTGCCCTGCCGGCCCGGCTGAGTGCGGCTGTGGAGGCGGCCCTGCCGCCTGCTCTGCTCCCAGGAGAGGGCAGCTCAGCTCCTCGGCAGGGCGAGAATTCCTGCGGGAATCATCAGCCCCTTCCAGGGCCGGTACGAGCAGGCGGGAAGGGAATTTTGCATCCCGATGGTTGTGTGAGAGTGAGGAGCAGTCAGAAAGGGGCTGCAGCTTTGCGGGGACAGAAGGTACGTTCCCAGCTGGAACATGGATTTTTAATTCCTGGCAGGTTGTTCGTTTTGTCATCTTCTGTGCTGTGGCTGTGACTGCCGACTTCCCTCTGGCTTTAAAAAAGAGATCTCAGCCTCTGTCTTCCATGGTTCTCAGTGATGTCCCTCCTGCCTGGAGCCAGGGCTCCCCATCACTCTGATCACCCCTCATCACCCCTTCCTCCTGGCAGGATGAGGGCAATGGCTTCAAACAGAAAGGAAATAGGTTTAGGTTGGATATTGAGAAGAAATTTTTTATTGCAAGGGTGCCAAGGCCCTGGCACAGGGTGCCCAGAGAAGCTGTGGCTGCCCCATCCCTGGAAAGGGTCAAGGGCAGGTTGGAAAAGGCTTGGAGCAGCCTGGGATAGTGGAAGGGGTCCCTGCCCTTGTGGGAGTTGGATGATCTTTAAGGTCCCTTCCAGCCCAAACCATTCTACAATTCAAAAATGCAGTCTAAATTCTAGAGATATACAATAGGCTCATGATTTCTGGGAGAAGGCGGAGGAGGCAGGTGTTGGGGTGGATGTGATTGTTGTAGCTGCTGCAGAGATCACGGGAGCTGGATGATCTTTAAGGTTCCTTCCAGCCCAAACCATTCTACAATTCAAAAATGCAGTCTAAATTCTAGAGATATACAATAGGCTCATGATTTCTGGGAGAAGGTGCAGGAGGCAGCTGTTGGGGTGGATGTGATTGTTGTAGCTGCTGCAGAGATCACAGAGAAAAGATGCTGTGGGGTTTTTTCCCCCCCATATTCATGATACTTTCAAAAAAGTGAAAATGTGGTAACATCAGGACCCAATCTTTCAATACCCACCTGTCTTGAATTTTCAGATAAATAGAGAATCAGTAAGGGCCACTAGAAAATGCTGAATGTTGGAATAGCCCAGAACAGAGAAATGTATACCAAGATCTTGTTGCAGTTTTTGAAAACTTCATTTTCCCACTTGGTCTTTCACTGAATGCAAACCAGAGTTTTCTTTAGATTAGAACTGTGAAATAACACATGGTTCTGAGGAACAGTTGCTTTGTTATAGAAAAAAAACCAGGGGTTTCACTTTGTGAGCTGTCAAAAGAGTGATGATAGTATCTTATGAAATGTAGTTTGTGTTTCATCTCATGTTTGACTACAGAGAATTGTTTGAGCACTGACAAATGGTGTTAAGGGCAGAGTGATCTACAGCATTTGAGTTGTGGTTGTGTTCTGCTGTGGGCTTCAGTGTGAGTTACTGAATGTTACATCAGTTTCACTCTGAGACAAAACATGAATAACACTGAGATCGAAAAGTAGTTTTAAACTGTAAATATTGTTCCTATTATTAAAGCATTTTTCTTTTTGTCCTATTTGTCCTGTAGTCTTAGGAAGTCTGAGTTATTGCCATGCAAATCTTTTTTATAGATGGAAAGAAAAGATTTTGTCTGGATTTTAAGAAATACTTATTTTAATTGAGATTAAAACAAAACAAAACAAAACAAAAAAAAAACCAAAGCTGAAATTAATTTGGATCACATCCTTGATGTAGTCTGGAAAAAAGTCATTCCCATTTTTAAAAGTATCTTTAACATCAGAGTAGCAAAGGAAATAAAGAGCTGGATTTATACAGAAATCTGATGTGGGAAGCAGTGAAGATACTCCTCAGACTGTGCACTTGGGGGTGGTGGCCTTTGCTGAAGATAGGATAAAATCCTACCCCAAAGGACCTCAGCAGCAGCCAATGTTCCAGCCACAATTAGAGACTGCAGGGGTGTTTTCAGTCTTCCATTGGTGCCCTCTCAGTTTGTCTAAAGAGTTTGAACATTCATGAAGCAGAACTACACTCAGTGTCCTCCTGCCTGTTGGGTGGATGCTCTAATCCAGCCAGGGGAACTTTCCTTCCCTGCCAGCTCAGCCACTCTTGGTCTGAGTGGTACAAACTGGATGAGGCAGAGAGGCTTGGAAAAGAGTCCTGGGAGTTTGCTTTCCTGCTTCCCTGGGCTGCAGAGTGGTGGCTGAAAAAGTCCCTTCTTGGGGATTCTTTAAAGGCATTTCTTGCTCACCAAGAGGATTTGCTCGGTGGCTTGCACGGCACAGCCTTGGGACAGTTCCATGGGAAAGCACCTCCTAGAAAAGGGAAGACTTGTTTTAAATCCTTGCTGTGAAATAGAGAATGGATGGATTTTCCTCATTCTGTGTAAATGTCCTTGTTGTGTTGGGTAGAAGGCTTTTACCGTCCCATTCTGGGAGCCTAGCTTTAGAGTAAAATCATTCAGCTGAAAACTATGGGCAAAGTTAGGCCCCTTATAAAATATCACCACATAACCTCCTTCCCTGGGATGCCCTTTCTCAACATTAGGAAGAAGTGTCTGTCCCTGGCTTGGCTAGCTGATATTTTAGGTAAGAGTTGAGTCATCATATTCCCAAGCTTCTCTTTCTGCCTTTCCTATTTCTAGATAACCCTCTAAAGCCATGTTAGCAGGACTAAACATTGAGCTGTTCTGTTCTGCCTTCAAATATCAGTGTTTTATCCTGGGCTGACTTCCCAACTGGTTGTTTTTCAGTAATCTGCATCTCTCATGTTTTGTTTTTTCCCTAATTAGTAATTTAGCTCAGAAAATAGAGCACATTGTGGGTAATCTCAGATAGCTGAGCTCTTCTAGAAGCTGATATGAGATAAGCTGGTTCTCATTAGGTTGCAGAGGGAGAGCAGAGGACCACACATATTAATCTGACATCAGGAGCAATAATCTGGGTAGCATGTGAAGAATTAGCCAAGTTTGAGGCATCTGAGCACAACAGGGATTTTTGCTTTCCATTTGAGATTTTGAGAAAGCAATGATATACTGTTTAAGGTGATGAACTTAGGTATTGATTTAGGTATTGCTTCAGCAAGCTCTTATCTTTGCTATTATGGTAAAGTGTGTTTCAGTGGAAGTAGTCTTATATTGTAACAAAGCAACAAAATTAGGAAGCCAATTTTGGATCATTATGGGTAATAATAGCTTCTGATCTGTCCAGACCTTCTCTGTTTCAGAAGTCAGGTGGAAATCCAGTTGCATAAATATGTTTCCTGATGCACCTAGAATTATGTGGGAGCAGGGGAAACACGGGAAAGTGAGGAGCTTAGATCTTGGGAAAGGTTTGTAGTGAGGCTGGTTTGGGGCTGGTTTTTTGTTAAAAAAACCTTTTTTTAAGAAAACCTTGCTGTTGTTGGTGTGCTGCATGTGCAGTGGGACATGCAGGTGGCAGCAGCCCATTGTAGGTGTTCCTGCTTGTTGTAACAAGTCTTAGATTACAAGGGGAAACTGAGGAATCTGTTAAAATATTTCTATCTGGCACTCTTCATGCAGCTACCTGAGCTCTCCCCTCAATAGTGGAGTGCAAATGACCCCAAAAATGACCCTCATTAGAGCTGCCAACATAACCCTGGCAGCCTGGCACCGTGGTGTGGTAGGGGTATTGAGTGACAGATGAAGTGGGAAATAAACCTTATTCAGAGATTTAATCTGTCACAGTCCCATCCAGGGAACATTCCAGAAATTTATAATGATAATTTTGTTCTTAAAGTAGTAAACTCCACCAAATGCTGAAACATCTCCTGCAACTAAGACTCCAGACTCTTCCCCAAGGCCATGTAACTCTTAGTTACTTTACACTTGACTTAAATTACTCCAGTTAATATATCTTTGTCCTCTAACCTTTTCCAGAAAGGTCAAAATCATTTGCTAGCAAATGATAAACTCCTTCCCTACTCAAGGACTCTCAGGAGTGTAATAATTTCTTCAACTTACAAATGTATTTCTGACCAGTCTGGGCAAACCTCATAAAGGATTTTACCTTCTACCATCTGCTGTGCCCCATGTACTATCCATTTCTACAGGGGCTGCTCATGAGCTGAAGAGACTAAGTCCTGCCACTATTTAAAAATAAATAAGTAAATAAATTCAGTGCAGTTAGATGCATTTCCATCTCCTTCCCTTTAGATGTGCATGGGCCCTGTCAAATTACACCATGTGAAAGGCCAAGATAAGCAGGTTTCAGTCCTGCACCAGTGACAGGTTTTCCATGCATAAACCCCACTGCTTTGAAGTCCATTATCTTGTAGTTCTGGGTTAGAAACTTCTTTTCTCTTGGAGATGGGACTCCCTGCACTCCACATCAGCTGGGCTTTCTCTCTCAGCCACAGGAAAGCTCCTCAGCACCAAAGCCAACTTAGTTTCGGGTCATTTGTGAGGGTACAATGTGTTCTGAGTCAGATTCGGGATCGCCAAAGTGTGTGGCTTCACTTATGGCAATGTGAGCAGAGACAGAGCAGAGCAGCAGAGCTGCAGTGAGCAGCAAGTCAGTGGGGGAGAGCTGGGAATCCTCCCCTGGCACTGGCCCCGTGGGTGATGCACAATTTGTTCCCCATGTGATCTCTCCTCTTGGAGCCCACAGAGGAGCCTGTCCATGATTTCACAGATCAGGGTTAACATCTTTCACACTTGGGTCACCTCTGAGGGTCACTGGCAGCTTCCTAGGGCAGGTGCAAGGACAAGGTTCAGCAGCTGCTAACAGTCAGAACTTGGCTGGTGGTTGTTGGAAATGCTGCTTGTGTGTGGAAATACTGCTGTGCCCTGAGGTGTGAGCTGTGCATGGCTCTGGCTGTAGGTCTGCTGGAGTCATACACTCTCATGTGTATTGAATGTGTGATGTATTCATGCACTCAAGTCTGGGACACATTTATTTTGTTTTATTTGTTTTTCAGCTCTTGCTGCAGTAACTTTCTGAAGTCATACACATACTCCACACAAAGCAAAGAAGGAAATATATTTAATTTGGCTTCCTATAGAAGCTACACCCTTTTGGCACAGCTTTCATTTACAACTGCAGTGATAAGCAAGCAATTCATCTTGCAGTGCAAATCAATAGGAGAATCTTGTTTCATCTCCATTTCCTTTCATTTTGTTTTTCTTTGCTACGCCGCTCTTCTCCCGCCTGTCTAATCCCTCTGAAGGGAAGCTCAGCCCTGCCAAGAGCTGCCTCTGGGTAATTGACTCACTCACTCTTCCTCCTGCAACCTCTGTCCAGCTCCAGAAAGGTTGGAGCACTCAACTGCTGTTCACGTGTGCTTTAATTTAGCTGAGTGTAGCTGTGTGTAGGGGCAGTTCTGTGAAAAGCTCTGTCTTGTTTCCTAAACTGCTCTGGGCTGGCACGTGGAGCTCATCCTCTGCTGGCCCTGCTCTGCACTCTCTGCTGTTTCCTCCATGGGATCTCTGCTCCTTTGCTGCATGTGTCAAATGAATCAGGGAACAAATCCTGTCTGTGAGATCTCTGCCTCCACTTGAGAGGTTCTGTGTATATGTGAGGATGAATAAGAAGGATTTTTTTCTATGTTCTAATTTGCACACAGAGTAGCTTTCAGGGAAATACTGGTAGATACTGGTGCTTTGAACTCTTCTGGTCAAAAAGTGTCCTTTCTTGAAGGTTTCAGTGGGATTTTGTTAGGGATTTTTCCTTGTCCTTTTTCTAAGTATGTTGTTTTCATCAAAAAATTGAAAACTTTTAATTGGGATATGCTGGCAGAGCAGAAGGGAGCATCTCTGAGACATCAGTGGGGAGTCTCTGCCTTCGGTCTCTTGCCTGAGCAAGTGTCCATGTCCAAAGTGTGCATGCTGTGGTAAACTGTTACATAGAGCTCTCTAAACGCTCTGCAGTGGCCAACAGCTGGGAACTATTACCTGTTTTACTACCTAAAATACATAGCTTGGTCATGAAGGAGAATAGTGACATGAAGTACAGGACTGCAAAGCCACCAGGATGGCAGCGTGAGAAGAGTTGTGAACAAAATTTCAAGTGATCTTTTCAAGATGTTCTGCTTAAAATTTTCTTTTCAAAATAGTCATGTCAGTCTTTTCCTAATGGAATCGAGTTGTGGAACCAGCCATAAACAGGGTTTTCTTTGCATTTCCTTGTGTTAGTGTTCTCCTGTGCATCATTCAAATGAACTTCTGAACTGAGGAGCAGAGCTGCTGCTTCTTCCCTTTTGTGGGAAGCATTTCTGGTGGGCAGCCAAAAGAATGGATTTTCCTTTCAGTTTAAATTAACAGCTCTTTTAATGAAGTAACTGAGCTGCAGTTAAACCTGCCACTTGTCAGCCTTATGCTGCTGACATGTAGCATAGGTATAAATTTTATTACTGTGAGCTTCCAGATGGAGAAACTGTCCAGTGCAGAGAGCATCTCTATATCAGTCACATCAGTACTGATAATTAATTGTTTATTTATTAATTGTTTAGCTTTTCACTCAGTGCAGGCAACACTGTAAGTATCTACTGAGCCTTTTGAAGCTGCATGTTGCTGGAACTTGCAAAAATCTGAAGATATTGTGCTGTTCTACTAATTGCTGATTCAGCTGGTCCAGCCTCTGGGTAAGGTCCCCACAGGCACCTTTTGAGGGGCACCTGAGTTTGCTTCATGGACATCTAGGCAAAGGAAGGAACCTTTAAACCCTTCTAAAACAATGCCTGTGAGAAAAGGAGGTGACACTGAAGGTGATGCACAGCAAGGGGCTGGGGGGGCCTGTTAAGTCATCTTTGGGCTTTGAGCACTGGCATTGCAGCTTTTATTCTGTGCTGCACTCCAGAGCTTTCCCCCACAACTCTGAGCCTTAATAATAGTTTTTAAAACACTCTCCTGTCAATTCTTATATAAATGCAGGGCCTCTAGAAAAAAAATCCAGGCATGAAACTTGAGATAAAGTGTTGACAATGGGTTCTGCTGCTCTTTGTGGGAATACCTGTCACCTGGTGTGGAGGTCTTGCATTGTCACTGTTCCCTGTTTGAGACCAATTACTGCTGGGCAGGGAAGAAAGAATATGCAAGAAATCTGTCTAATAACCACTACTGAGGTGCTTTGTAGTGACTTTTTGTAGCTAGCAGTCTGCTAAACTGTTTACCTCCTAGAGAGCATTGCTGCTGAAAGGCCCAGTGTAGTTTTAGCTATAGCTTTTTGCAAATTCCCTTCAAAAATACCCTTCTCTTCTCATTGTCACCCCTTTTGTTACCTCCTTCTTGCTCATTTTTATGGACATAACCTGAATTTTTATTGGAGCAAGTGAGGTCAAATTCAACCTTACCATCTCTGCTGTGATTTGGGAACTGCTTTTGTGTTCAGGGAGCCATTGTTCTCCAGCCTCAGCTTGGAGAGTTCTCACAAGGATAAGGCTATCTCATAAAATTAAAATCCATGCAGTCAATTACTGGGATTTTTTTGTTTGTTTTTTGTTTAGTAATTAACTATTTTGACTGACATTCTGTTCAGGTTTTTGGGGAAGGATTTTGCTCTAAGGAAATCAGTCTACACATTTAATAGCTTGGCACTGAGAAAACCTTGAAATATTAAAAAGATTTTTTAATATAGGCTGTAGCATGGCTCAAAGCATCAGAGGTTTTAAAAAAAAAGTTTAATGTTTGGTTTTGTGGTCAGAAACTGAGAAGTACTCGGCCAATACAGATGGAGCTCTCCCAAAATCTGTTTACAATTAGGAATACCAGCTCTTTTGCAATCTGACCTTCAGTCCTTTGCTTTAGACTTAAATATCATTTTCCTTAGGCTGAAAGGCCACTACAGAAGTCTCTTTTGCTGTCAAACACATCCTTTGCTGGGCTGATTTGTCAGCAGCAGTGACAGGAACTCTTGTATATTCTCTGTCTCTGCACAGTAAAACACATCCTTGTAAAAAAATCTTATAAAACCTGGGATTTTTCTACCATGCCAAATCCCATAGCTGAGGCCAGATTGGATTAAAGTAAATACCAGATCCAGACTGCAAGGCCTCTCAGAGGGCTGTCCTGGCAGCCTGGCTCCAGTGCCCGTCCTCATTGGGTTTTGTGTAAGGGGAAAGCACCAGGAGTGAGTTTCTGTGGTTGCACTGGAATTTCTGCTCTCTCCTGACAGTTGCCATTCCTCTTCCTTAACCACCTGTAGCCACAGGTCACACAAGAGTAACACTGAGCACATCACATTTGGGAAATGCAAATAGGAGGTGATGCAATACTCTCACACTCACACACACAAAATTCAAGCTGTCTAATATATAGCACCCTCTTCTTAAAAGTTCCTGAATGTTTGTAGCAGGAAATATGCCTCATTTTTAAAATTTTAACCAAGTGGTTTTTAGGTGCTAAGTGATTCCAGAGCCGTCACCCAAAAAACTCCAAGCCATTAAGAGAAATTTTTTAGACATTCATCCATATTTGGCAAATGCAACCTGAATTTTTAACAGTGGTGGTAGACAGAAATGTTGAATGGTGCTGTTGTGGGGTCAGGTCATTGTTTAATGAAGATATGTTTTGTAGCCAGCTGCCATTAAGGTGCTCTCCAACTCTGACAGTTACTTAAACTTTTGCTTCTAATCACACTTACTGTGATTAGAAATCAGTCACATTCACTGCCCAGCCATACCTGAAATAATCAATGCACAGAAACCGGAATTGTTTTTTCTTTCACTGTTTTCAAGAGGATGTGTAGGAGTTACCACTGAGATATAGCAAGTGCCCCTTAAGGAGCAGAGAGTGATCAGAACTCACCTAAAGTAGGTATTATAAGGAAAAGGTCTATTTATTTATTTCCTTATGAAATATTTCTGAATATTACAGAAAATTTAGAAAATTGAATATAAAGGAATTAATAATCTGAAACTGACTCAGTGTTTGTCCTGAGAAAATGAAGCTTTTAAAGGTGTGTCAAGGTGGGCAATGGGAGTGGAATCACCTGCTCCTTCTTTAAAATGTTTGGGGTTGTTATGTTGGGTTTTTTTATATTTTATTTTGGATTTTTTAAAGACAGCATGTGATGTTGGTGCTTTTGCAGTGGTTTGTAATTGAACTCAGCAGCCAAAGTGAGTCTGGTTTTCAGATGCCCATACCCTTTGTCTTATATAAAGAGTGAGGACAGCTTTAAATATTCAGTGAATGGCTGGGCTGGGACTGCTGGAATGTAGAAAGAAAGACCCTTCCAAAAGCTTTATTTAGGTACAAGACTCAAGGAAGGAGCATCAGTCTCTAACAGAAAACTCATCATGCAAAGTCTGGCTGTGATGCTTTAACGTATCAGACCAGCTTCACAATGCAGAGAACAGTCAGCCCTGGCAATCCAAGCATCAGTGCTTTAAACATTCCCAATTTTCTGCAAAGAATTGAGACTTCAAATCAAACAAATCCACTGTGTTCAGTCTGTGAATTCTGATTTTCTTTTAAGATGCAGTAACCTGCAGGTGGCTTTCAGTGCCTCCTCATTTGCCACCCTGAATCCCAGCAAAAATACATGCCTTGAGCTGGATGGGCTCTTTAGCTGGAGAGGGAAATCACATCTTTTCTGCTGGGGAATTTTAGAGACACCAGGGATGCAGGTGGACATCACCTTACTGGAATTTGGGCAAGCAGCTGAGTGCAGATTTCTGATGGCTGCTCAGGCGTCCATGGTGACTATATGTGGTCACTGAAGATTTATCCTCTAAAATTATAAAAGGCATAAAATACAGGTATATATAATAGAAATATACACAAGGTATTTGTTTGCAATATAGAGCACACATATAGAAGACAGCATATTGTTATTCTCCAAGGGGAAATTATTTCCTTAAACAATGAAGAAATACTTTAGGTTATTTTTAAACAAAAGAAAGTTTTCCTGAGCAATTCCAGCATGCCAAACCCACAACAAGAGTACACTTAGTGCTGAGGAAAGTGTAGACTGAATGACTGAGTGTCAGCATCAAAGGAAAACAGTGGCTGACAGGGAGTGAGTGGGAGATTGGGCTGTCACATTAAGGGGAAAATCAGTGCATGGAAACAAAAATGAGGTAACATTTTACCAGCTGGTTGGATAACTTATAATGATGTTCAGCTTTTGGACACAATGCCTTAAGCAGACTGCTGATGTGAGAGGAGCCCCAGCAAAGATCTGCCAAGTCATATGTATTTTTAGGTGTTCACACAGATTTCAGTGGGTGCAGGGAGAAAGAAGAGGTGGAAAAAAGAGATTACAGTAAAAGGTGCTGGTGCTCTGACACCATGATCTCTGGGAAATTATGCCCCTTAGAGAGGAACAGGACCCAGGAAATATGACAGGACAACCACAATTGCATCTGTACTCAGTCACTGCGCTGTATAAAATGATTGCTGGCAAAAAGTGAGCAGCTTGAAACAAAATCTGAATTCTAGAGATTTTCTTCCTCTTGTTAGTCTGCTTCCCAAGGACCCAATTATCTGGTTCATGGAAACAGATGCTTATACATTCACCACGATCAGTTGTGTTTGTGCAGAAGCTGAGCCCCCTTCTCCTGCAGTGATTTTCACCTGCTGGAAAGCAGAGTGCTTTGTGACCTCTCCAAAGGGCTCTGCCAGCCTGGTGCTCTTATTTTCTTCATTTAACAGCTACATGTGTACCTACAGGAAACTCAGCTCATGACTTGTTAGCAGAACACTGGAGTGGCTCCTCTCTGTGCCCCAGCATTGCTCCAGTCTTGTCATTCCTTTGAATTGTACAGGAGGGCTGAGGCAGGGGAAGAGGCAGGGGCAGCCTGGGCAGCAGCTTCCCTTACAGCATTTCAGTTATATAAAAGAATTTCAGCCTTAGGCTGGGCTCTGGAATAGGCACGGGTCTGCTGTGAAACTGAGGTATGGATTTAGGTTTGGATTAATTTCCCTAATTTCTGAAGAATTCACAATATTATGGCTGGTCATTTCTGTTACTCCTGCAGGCTTTGGAGGGAGGTGGAAGCCCTGCAGCTCAGTGCTGCGTCTTTTGCTGCTTGGGCACCTCCCTGTGCCTTCAGGCTGGGCAGTGCCAGTTTCCTCCATCCATCCATCCATCCATCCATCCATCCATCCATCCATCCATCCATCCATCCATCCATCCAACATGGGTTCACCTTTGGGAAGGTTCACTGCGAATTTTGTAAATCTTTAAAACAAGCTGGTCCTATTAAAACTCCCAATTTAAAATATCTGTGTTCCATGTGGGTCCTGAACTGGAAATAAAGCCCTGTGTGGGCTTGCTTGCCCTCATCCTTACAATGTTTGTGGAGTTTTTGTATGGGTTTTTTGGTTTTTGTTTTTTTTTCCTTGGGTATTTTTTTTCCCCAAATTTTAAAAACTGTCATTGTGTCCAGAAGTCTTATCTACAAAGTGTGTTCAGGTTTTGTAGGCTAACAGGTTACTTTAGTCAATAATGCCTGTATGACTGTGATGCTAATTAAAGAAAATATTTTGAAGTTAGGGTGAATTTATTAATGAAATAAGGTTACCCACCTGAGATATTTGTGTTGAAAGGTATCACTACAGACAGAAATAAAAGTGTGAACTGGCTGCTTAGGCTGATGTTTTCATACTTTTGTCCTTGGATGTTAGAAGTAAATGGATGTGAGCATTGAGCTGTATAAAATTGAGCTATATTTTATAATTTGAATCCATATTTCATTTCCAATTAGTTTTCTCTGTGTGCTTATTTTGACTGACCTCTTCTTATTTGCATTAAAAGCTCATGAGTAATTTCCATTTCTGAGGACCTTTGCTGCTGTGCCCCTTGCTGTGGCCTTGCCAGGGTGGATGTGCTGTGGCACTCCCCAGGCTCCAGGCAGGAGCAGGGCCTTGGCCAGGAGCTTCCCAGTGAAACAGAGGAGCTGATGAAATAATGCTGATGAAATAATCACTCCCAGGCTCCAGGCAGGAGCAGGGCCTTGGCCAGGAGCTTCCCAGTGAAACAGAGGAGCTGATGAAATAATGCTGATGAAATAATGAAGCTGCTCAGCAGACAACACTCCTTTGCCTCAGTGCTGACTGAAGTCCAAGTTGCATTTGGTATTAAACATCACCATCCTGACAATACATGAAATAGGGGAGGGATAAGAAGTGTTGTTTCTTCTAATATTTCCCTTTGAAGTATCTGCATGCAGAAAAATGATCATTTTGGATAAAAACGTGTTTGAAAGCCAAAATGTACTAATGTGGTGCTTTTCAAACCAAGTTACTTGGTGTGCTTTTGTAAAACACTGATGAAGTGTCTCTGACATGAGAGAGAATGCAGTGGTTTTGAAAGACTCTTTTTCCTTTTTATCCTACAGAAATATTCTGGATGGATTCCCTGCTGTTGGCTCCTTGTGAAGTGGCAGTCCAGGCTGAGAGAACCTTTATTCCCATGGTGCTGGAGCCTTTGGTCAGTGCAGATGGGGAATGATTGCCCAAATTGGCTCCTTCAGCTCCTGGGCATCCTCCTGCAGGTGCCCTGAGCTCACAGACATGGCCAGGCCAGTGTGGCTCCTGGAGCCCCCCTGCCTGCCCTGGTGCCAGTGCTGCTCCCTGCAGCTTCTCCTTTGCTCTGTACCCAGACCCAAGGAACAACAGACCTTGGTGTCACATTTAGAACGTTTGAATCGTTTCCACATAAACACTCAAAGAGCCTGTGAAATAAAATTGCCTTGCATGTGTTCTGAACAAACAAAAAAAAGGGAAAAAAAGGGATATGCTGATCAAAAAAATGGGGAGCTGGCCAGTGGGATGGCTGGGCATCGGCCAGGCATGGGGATTGCATTGGGCACCACTTGTTTGGTACATTCTTCTATCATTATTATTGGTTTTCCTTCCTTTTCTGACCTATTAAACTAGAAAACTATTTCACCTTTTTCCCAATTCTCTGCCTATCGTGTGGTGGGGAGCAAAGGGCTCTGTGTGTTTGGCTGCTGCCAGGTTAAACCACAACACTAATTAGTGCTGTTGCTGGAAAGGCTCCTTCTTAACAACCCTAAAAGTAGTGTGGGACAAAATGCAGACCAGAAAGTTTCTTCTGGAGAAAAGATCAAAAAGTGAATTTTTTTATGAAACTCATTATTTTTCTTCTTTTTTCCCCATTTTTATGTGATTTCACAGCCTGCTAATACCAGCAAAGTTGGCTGTTACATGTCAAGTCACGCTAGCATTTCCAATCATCTCCCATGCTGTAATCCCAATAGTGTATTTAATTTTTATTTACTTTAAACCTTGTAGGCAGATGAACATTACTTTTTATTTTCAGCTCAGAAGAACTGTTGTACATTACCAAGAAATATTTTTATGCTGTGATTAATGCTATTATTAGAAAGCAATGCTGTTCCTGCAGTGGCATACAGTCAGGTCAAACAAGAAACATAAACAGTTAAATAAAAAACTGTTTCAAATTACCTCAGTCTTAATCTGGAGGGATTGTTCTTTACCATTTTTATTTCAATGTCTTTTCCTTTACAGGGAATTTGGAAAATTAACTGGGTTTTAATTCCAACCAGAAAGACACACTTTGGACTGAAATCAAATCTGGAAAAACACATCAGGGAAAGCTGAAACCTCAAACTCTGTATGCCATCATAAAACTTTTTGCTGCAGCTTCTAATCAGGTGAGACTCCAACTCAAATTGATGGAAATCTTGCCTGTGGAGTTTTGGCCTTGAAAATGAGCTGTGAACCAAAAAAAATGAAGAAAAAAATATCAGGGAATCAATGCCAGAAAAACACCAAGAAAATATTAATGATGGAGGACAACTCATGTCTTAAAAGAGGTAATACAATGTTGAAGGGAGTAAAAACTACAATAGCATAATCTTACACGAGTAGATGTTAAAATTCTGATGTTTTAGGGCATCAAGAAAGTAACACTGTGGCAATTAAGAGTTCAACCCACAAGGATATGTCTTTTAAGGATGCTTTCAAGGATCAGTTGTTGAGTTTTCATATTCTGGTGTCCATTTAAAAGAGCTGCATTATCAGGGGGAAGTGTTTTGGGAACTGATAATAGCCAAGCTATACTGCACCATAAATGACAATCAGTGGTAATTATTTGCTTAGGATATTTATCTAATATTACATCCTGCAACCCAGTATTCTCCTCTGTGCAAAAATACCCACTGTTCATTGATCAAGGAGTTATTTGTGTCTTTTGAATCTTCTAAAGAAAGTTGTTTCTGGAATGTTTTGAAATCCATCCATCATGTACAGATGAGCTTCATGTCCAACCACTTGCTTCAACCACAGCTATCAAAAAAGAGTTTAAACCCCCTTACCTGCTCTGGGACAGAAATGCTCTTCTAGAGTAGTTAATTCAATCAAGTGTCAACAGGCAAATGACCTCCTGAATCAGAGGGATCTAGGGAGACATCAGTGTGGAAATTGCAAGAGGATAAAATTCTTCTTAGTGTACAATTCAGAGTTCCCTCTGGAGTTTGGGAGGAGTTTAGGACGTGTGGAGTTAAACCCTCTGCTCTTCCCTTGCCCCCATGCTCAGCTTCCTCTCTCTAAGGTAGGGCTGCTCCAAAACACCACAAGGTGACTTGGGATAAAAGCAGTCCAGTGAACTCCATTTTCAAGCCACTGGAGGAAATTGGTCAATGCAGACTGTGTCCCAAATGATTGTTTGTCTAATTTAAATCTGAATTAAGGAAAGCATAAGTAAAGGTAAGTTATTAAAAAACAAGGAGGATAAAGCAAAAGGCAAAATATGCATCTGCAAAAGCTATTCCACTTGTGTGTATAAATCAGGAGACTGTGTGCACAAGTGGAGAATTAGGCTGAGTTGCCTGCTGTCATGCATTTAAATTAAGCAGGATTCTAATAGCTTTTTTAAAAATCTGGCCCTAAATGTGTTTGGGGTTTTTTTTTCCTCTCTGGGAAGAGATCACCTAATCAAAATAGTGCTTTGGGAGGAAGAACAATTCAATACTGAACATGAGTGAGGAGCTCTAACTACTGATAAGGACTGCACTGCTCAGAAAAATTCTGTTGCTGTTGGTAAAAACCTGAAGAAGCTCTTTGCAGCCAAACTGGGAGCAGAGGGGAACCATCCCACAGTGCTACTGGGATGAGTGGTGTTTCTGTCCTTGGGGCAGCTGCTGATGGAGGGGCTGCTCTCAGTTTTCCTGCTCTCTCTGCCTTCCCTTTGTGCAGCTGCAGAGCAGTGCAGAGGTTTTGTTCCAGGTAAACTCCTGGCTGTCAGCTCAGCACTGCTCAGGCACAGGATTTCTCCCCGTTAATGCCTCGCTTCCTCACACTGGGTTCTGTAGAATTCCTCTCCTTTGATCTTTTGAACCACCTTCTAAAACAGGCGTCAGAAATTTCCTAGAAAGTTTTGACCTAATTTCTTGTCCTATGAAAAGAAAGGCTGGTGTTCCAATCAGCTGCTTGGAGGCAGGGAAGGGAAGAGCCTTTCCCCATCTCTGGAGCAGGGAGGTCGTGCTCCAAGCACGACTCTGGGGCTCAGCTCTCTCATCTCCCCCTTTCCAGCAGTGCTTCTCTACCTGCAACACATCATTTTGTCTCTTTGTCAAAACATCTTTCTCTAAACATGGGGTTTCTGTGAGAGCTGGACACAACAGAGCATGGGCAAAGTATTTTTGGTACAAAGCACCCGAGCCTTTTGCCTGCTATTGTTGTAGCCTACAGACAGCTGAAAATCAGAGGGAACACTGCACTTGTGCTGCAGAGATCAGTTGCTAGCAGGGACTTTAAAAGTGAGTTCAGTCTAATTGCTGCATTTTTGAGCTTTACAGAATGGCTAATTTCACTTGACTATTGGGAGGTTAGGTTAGGGTTTTTAGTTCTGCAGTTAGGAGACCTGAAGTGTCTGCAGTGTTTCTAGGAAGAATGTGGCTAAAAAGCAAGTCTGAAATTCCAACTGTATTCTCTTTGCCTGCCCTTTTTTGGTGCTAGAATTTACTGTCTGTGTCTGCTGCAGCTGGAGAGGCAGAGGATAAAGGGGAGGCAGAGGTGCTGAGCCCATGCTGTCTGCATGTTTGTGGGTGCACTTGGGAGAGAAGCAGGAATCTGAAAGGAGGAGCTGGCCTGGACACTGGGTGGTGACTGAAGTGCTGGGCCAGGTGGGACATGGAGGGGAGGCAGCAGAGTAGGGTGGGAGGCAGTCCTGGGAGTCTCAACAACTCTCCTGGAGGCCGTGGCTGTTTTAGAAAGGGATGCAATGTGTCCAGGTATTCCTGGCTGGTATTCCTGACTCTGAGCAAATCAGCTCCTGAGCAATCTCCTGTTATTTACCCTGCAGTTTATGTCCTGGGCTGAACTAATCTACAGCACAACTGTATTGTCTACAGCACAGAGCACCAGCCAGTAAATTAAACCATTACTTCAACTTCCCTTTATTATTTTTCCTCTTTATTCCTGCTGCCTTTCCCAATGCAGAGCTGGGAATCTGTGGCCAGGCAAACAGAGCCCTCTGCATCTCTGCTATGGAATGATCTCTTGGAGCCTGGATGTGTGATCAGCATGTTCAGCCTTTCTCAGCCTCCTGTGTGGCTACACCTATTTATACCCTGTTAGCAGCTTTATATCCTTCATATGAGGAGTTCAAGGCCTGCTAATCTTGCATCATTTGTAGTCCTGTCTAAATTCTGATCTTTACAGCCGCTGCTTTAGAAATGAAAAGATTAATCAAATGCCAGAAGATTACTAGAGCTTCAAACCAGTCAAAATCTGACTGGGAAAACATGTTAATCACTTCTCACTTAACCTGAGCACATACTGCACCCTCTATTTCTCCTCCTGCTCTTGTCACTGATGTTCTGTATAATGAGCACCTCTGGCTGACAGATGCAGAAGAAATTACAGTGCTTTTTGCCTTCTTTTTTACCAGATATGTCTGTGTTGGTGCTCTAGATACTCTTCAGACATCCTGCTCCAGCCTACGTAGAGAAAAGGCACGATCTCCACACCAAAATTCACAGGTAGAAATGCAATTGCAGAGAATTATAGAACCATTTGTAAGGTTTATAAAGTACTGCATAAAAGTAGTAAATAAGTAAAAAAATAAGGATAATCTACACTAATCAACAACTCATTTCTCATATTTTACTAATTTGAACACAAAGCTGCTTCAGCAATAAGCAAAATTTGTTTCAGGTATTTTAGTATCAATGCATTTACTTTAACAGAAAATAAAAACCGTTGACATTTATTGCCATTTTGAGCATTTGAATAAAAAAAAGCAGCACTTTTCAAACACTTGATTTTTTTCAGCAGTGCCCAGTGAATTAGTCCCGCTGCAGTTGACAGGATTGCTACAAGACTGCCCAGATATGGAGCTGAACTCAGAGAAAATCCTGATATTCCCTTTGGGCAGCAGAGCCATGCCAGGGAAGGACATAGAAACAGAAGTTTGAGGGGGTTTTTGCTCTTTGGGAACTTGTGCATGTCCCACAGTACCACAGAGCAGTCCATGCACAGTACCTGACACTGATGCCTGACTGTATCCCAATGTACACTCAATGTACAGATAGATCCTCTCTTCTGAATTGTGTCTAAAGACACAATTGGCAGGAGGTAAAAGAAGAAAAGATATTAGTTTATTCTGCTGTTGTTTCCATCAGGTTGACTACTGATACAATCAGTGTTGCTTTTTATATCATTTTTCTGCTTTTGAATTTACAGAATTACTCCATTCCCCAGCACACCTTGTCGATTTGGTCTGGAAAGAGAGAAGTTCCCTTCACACAGCTCAGGTGAGTTTAATGGGCTTCATTTTCTTCTACACTTCTTGAGTGATTTTATAATGGGAGTTGTTCCTTCTTGTGGTCCTCTAAGACTATTGATATTTCACTGCTGGGGATCAGAGGAGTGTCTATAACTGTGGCTCCTGTAAAACCTGCAGGTTTATACTGTGTGGTGGCTGGACTTGGGAAAATACTCATTTTGTGATGGGTGTTCTAACACCTCTGGATACAATGGTGCTGCCCAAAACTCTCAAAAATTCTTGGGCTGACCATTATTATAAATGCATAATAGGAATTTCTGTGTTTATGTTATCCAAGTAACTTCAAGGAGGAGCATTAGAAGGCAGAAGACAGAAAAGTGATGAACAAAAAACCATTTTATTATAATGAAAATAGTTTCTTGTGCTGCTTTTTTCTACTGGAAGAAGGGCAGGACTGTGCATGCATAAATCACAGCCTTATAAGCATAAAGTAAGAATATGAACAAAACCTAAGATCAGACTTTTTGGGAAAGAATCTGTAGGATGGGAAAAATATTCATTGACTTACAGGAAACAATAAAGTGTCCCAAAGAAAATATAGGATCCAATTGATTTTATGTGCCACCATTTGCAATCTATAAATACCCCCGTGGCAAACTCAGAAGATCTCAGTTTATTTGTGACTGGGAAATGGAGACCAAAAGCAGCCTCATATATAAATACAATGGATTTCACAGCCCCAGGATTTATTGTGTCTCCTTCAGCAATGGGGGTTACACACTGAAACAAAGCTGAGCCATAATGGGAAAACTGTCCTGCTTGGGATTTATGAATTTATAAAGGATATAGCCAGTTTTGTTGTGTGATTCAGCAGTAAATCACTGCCTCTGGGTGCCAGAGCTTGCCTCACGGGGGAAGGTGCTCATGGAAGGACACAGCACAATTCCCAAACAGCCACTGGCACCAAATGGGAATAAAGGGAAGAAGGGTGAGCAGAGAACCTGCCCCAAATCCAAAGTGCTCACTGAAGCACAGCAGTAGCCAGCACTGGAAAGATGAAATTTCACAGCCAGTATTTGGAGAGTTTTTAAATGAGGAAATATTTTCTCTCAGGCTTGTATTTAACTTTGTTTGCCTCACCCTTTCCTCACCTTTTGCTCGCTGTCTGCCTGTGAGTAGATCAGGACAGGGCACAGTTCCATGCAGGTTTTATTTACCTGCAAATTTAAGCTTCCATTGCTTTATCTCTGTGTTATATGACATACAGTGTTTGATGATGTGCTGCAGCACTTATGAAAGGTTTTACTTTTCATAATTGCAGCTGATGTATTCAATTTTCTAAGGGGGGGTGGAATGTGTGGTGATGGAAAGAGAGGTTTCCATCCCTGGTCTGACTGTGGCAGGAAGGTTCTGCTCTCATCCTTGCAGAGGATGTGCATGTTGAGAGACAAGTTTGTGAACAGCAGGCACAGTGCTGTGCTGAGGCTCAGATGGGATCAGACTGTGTATCAGACTTCAAATGGGGCATAATCAGGCATTTCAGACTGCTGCTCATGTTCCTGGAGGATTGGCCTGATTTTCAAATGTACCAGGCAATCAACTGCCCCTTACTGATTTCAGTGGGAAGTAGTCAGCCCTCAATGCATCAGAAAAATTGGGCTGGTTACCTAGAAACCTGCATATGGTTTTCAAATCTTTATGCTGGGGTTGTTTTGTTTTGGTGGATTTTTTTTTTAATTGCTGGAATTAGCCTCTGTTTACCTCTGCTGCATATGCTTCATATGCTTTTGCTTACTCTGCAAATAATGGCTTTTTTGGCACATTCAGCCCTGGAAGTGCAGTTGATTAATACATTTTGTCTTTCCTAGATCTGCCTTGGAGAAGAGGAGTTAAGGAGTTTGGTTTTGGTAATCAAAAGATGGCTTGCCCTCACCTCTGTTTCTCCAAATTTTCCAGGTAATTTTGCTGAACTGGGAGTCTTGCTTTAGGTCTCAGCTGACAGAGACCCTCTGCCACTGACATGATTTATAATCACTGATGTCCACAGGTGACAATTCCTTCTCCCCTTTTGGTACAATAGGTCCTCTGCATGTTGTGGTTCAGCCAAATGTCTGCTCTCCCCTCTCATCCCAGGCAAAATGACCTGCAGGAAGAAAGAGGAGAGGGCAGGAACAATGATCTGTCAGCAAAAGCAGAGTTTCAGCAGAGGAGGGAAAAGTCTCAGCTCAGACAGTCACCATCCCATAGGTGCAGGGCTCTTTGCCTGTTGCCCTCTGCCTCCTCCTCCATATGAGCAAGACAAAAGGGTGCAAATTTTGCAGCAAAGAAAGTGCAAGGTGTATATTAGGAATGTTTCTTGCCTGCTGGGGGTTGAGAGAGTGCAGAGTGCTGGAGGAAGGTTGTGGAGATTTTGGAGGATCAGTTGAATGAGCAGATTTTGGAATCATAGGGTATTATTTGAGTCATTACAGACTGAGGAAAGTTCCATCCAGGGAACTGCAGATAAGGGAGGTCCATAGGGGGCTGCAGCTCCCATGGGAGGATGTGTGGGTGGTCCTGAGCAGAGCAGAGGCTGAGAAATGCAGCTCTGGAAGCAGGTCCCTAGAGGAAGGAGGGCAAAAGGAGGTGACCCTTCCCTTGCAGGTGTGACTGGAGCTGTGATGACTGTCACAGCCAGGGGCTAGTTTCCTTCCATCTGACTCTGGGAATGTCCTGCTCCTTTGACTGACATGTGTCAAATAACTCACAGGCTGGAAGGAGAGGGAGCATCCAGGGGTGCTTGTTCTGCCTCTGCAATGAGGGGTCTTTGACTAATCTCACGAGTCCTTTCCCAGCTCTCAGCACAGAAGCAGTGTCCACCAAGGCAGCAGAGTGCCACTGGTACTTTGGAAAACAGCTGGAGTTTACAGGTATTTTCAAACCAAAGATCCAAACAGAACCCTTATTCCCACAGTAGCTGGGTACATGCTTTTGTAATCAAAACAGTGGAACAGGCTCACAAACAGCCCTTCCTAAGGGTTTTTTTGGGGTCAGAGGTCCTGTCCCTCTTCTCTCAGTCTTACAGCTCTCCACAGCTTTCATCAGAGGCTGGGGCAAAGAGTGGTTTTTTGGATAAAACTCCCTATTCCTTATTCCTTTACCAGCTTCCAATCCTGCCAGGCAGCAGCATGGGGCATGCCCAGGAGCAGAGCACAAAAGGGATCCCTGCCAGGTCCCCATGTCCCCAGGGCACCTCAGCTGCTTCCAAACCTCTAGCCCTGAGCAGAGGTTTTGTGTAGCCATCATGCTGTGAGAGATGCTGCTGATACCAGTCTGAGACAGGAAACATGTAAGGAATTAGAAACAGACTCCTCTGAAAGAAGCAAGACAACAGGATATATTACAGTATCAAAATGTGCTTGACAGGTGGAATTTATATATCACATAGTGAAAGAAGCTGTTTGGTGAGTGATACATTTCATATTAAAATATATAAATCATTCACTTGGAGAAGAATTGGACTCTGTGGGCAAGTAGCTTAGCTACTGCATCTGACATGCTGCCTGTTAAAACAGATATATTCATTTATGAATCTGATAATCATTACCTACTTTTGTATCTATTCCATGGTAAAATTCAGTTAGATGCATCAGTCACAGCATCTGATGATACTCTGTGTCTGTTGCTGGCTTGATTGTGTTATTCCAGTGCTGCAGGATAGTTAATAGTCCCTAGTTAATCAGAGTATCTATTGATTAATATATATTCCCATTAAGGTAAATATAAATCATAATAAATTAGATAATATAACCATAATAAACCTGCTGTATCCAGTATGTAACACACTAAATCAAAATTAGCAATTACTAATTGAAATTATATCCCCTAGTATAGCATTATATAAATCAAAGGCATTTCTCTAAAATCCATGCATCATTCAGAAGATTAATCCTCTGGCAACTGTAAATGTTTTTCTACTCCATTCATTTGGCTAAGCTGGATAATGGTAATAGCCTTGGGGTTAAGTACACAACACTGGGTTAGAGCTGGCTGCTGCCACAGGTGTCCCTCTTGCCCCTTCCACTGCACCCACCTCTGTCCCTGGGCATGGCCAGGGCACTGCACCCACCACCAGCTCCCAGAGCTGAGGGGAGATTGTCCCTGAAACGTGCTTGGAAGGCTTCTACCCTTTTTGGACACAAAGCAAAAGGCACAAAAACAAAGTGCTCATCTGGAAGAAACATTGAGGACTTGAGTGATCCCAAACCCATTGGAGTTTTCCTCTTCCTTACTTCCTGCTTGGAACCTGAAAGACTGGAGAGGGGTATTTTGAATTTTACTCTCCACCATCCCAGGGAGTGGAGGGGAACACCAAGAGGAGCTGCTGTGCCCTGAGAGGGCAGAGCAGTGACTGAATAACTCTGCACTGACCCAACAGCCTGGCACAGACAGGCCTGAGTGTGGGGAGGCTGCCGGGGTCCCCAGAGGGGAGCTGGAGATAAATACCCTTTATGAATGATTTTGGAGTGCATTTCTGTAGGGATCAACAAGAGTCTGGAGAAGCTCACCTTGCAGCCCATGCAGTGGGGGAAACACTGATGGCTCTGGGGTGAGCACAGGGTGAGGAGATGCAGGTGAGACAGCCCGAGCTCCCTTCAGTTGCAGCAGCCTCACAAAATGTCCTCACCACGCTCAGAACCCCAACTGGAGGTTACACAAACCTCTCCTGCTTACTTTGCATTTTCAAAGCAGAGGACTGGGCACCAGTCCAAACCCATAATCCGTGCGAGGGCATGTCACAACAAATAGGAAAGGGATAATTAGAATTTTATGAAGTGGCTCTCTATAATGCTACCTACTGTTTACTTACCAACAATTTTAAATTCAGCAACTGATGCATTTTTAATACCAATTAAAAAAACCCTCTAAGAAGCTCATGTTTGCTCGTAGTTATGTGTGTTTTTAAAATAACCCCATTTCCCCAGTGGGACTAATGTGTGTGCACGTGTGTGTGTCTGCTCATAAAAGGGTACTGAAAAGTATGACAGCATAGGAATGTGGCTTAGCAGACAATAACTCTTGATTTCATTGTTTCAAGTCTTGTGTTTTTTCTAAAAGTCAAGGAAAGTCCAGTTCACTGCAGAGAACAGAAGAGAATGAGCCATTCCTGGGCTTTCTAGCAGTGTGGGAGAAGATCCACGTTACAGGTAAATCTAAAAGCAGCACGAGATGGAGTGATTCCTTCATTGTGTTTGATCACAGCTGTGTGACTTAGCTAGAGTGGTTTTCTTTTACCCCAGGCAGGACACTATTTCAGTGGTATCTCACACCACTACATGGTGTCCAGAGACAGTAATTTGACATATGGTTTGGAAAAAACAGTGCTTTAGCAAGGCAGTACATTTTACATTATTGATTTGTTGTAGCTAATAGAGCTGCATGGATATCCTTATCTATGGGCAAATCTGGGAGTATTAATCTACTCACACAAAGATCTGTGTTAAAAGCCAACACAGAGAATGTAGCTCAGCTCTTGACCAATTTTTGATATCTGATCACCACTGAGGCTCCCAGTGCTCAAACAGAACCACAAGGCAGGGGCAGGGCAGCCTCTGCTGTGTCCTGCCAGGAAATCACCCCCCTCTTCCAGCCTCAACACAGCTGGACCTGGGCACTGCTCTCTGCTTCTTACAGCACTTGCAGGGCCAAGGTTTGAGGAGGAAGACAGAGAAATCCTGTGTCAGACAGAAGGGCTGTATGTAAATCATGGGGTAAATTATCCTTGAGCATAACCTGGCAGGGATATGGAACAATTCAGCCTGTCTGATTCAACTTCAGGTATTTAAATCCAGTTCTCCCACCTACAAGAACACTGCTCTGCAAAGTGTTTGCCCTGCTCTCAGAAAGAATTTCTCTGTGCTTTCTCCCTCCTAAGGCAGGATTGTGGACAGCTCTGGGTCACCTGTGTGGGCACCTCTGGTGTGCCAGAGTTAAAGCTGGGTGGTTTAAGGAGGTGACTTGTGCTAAAGGTAACCCCATTAGACATCATCAAGGTCCAGTCTGTTCATGTGGAAAGCCACACATTCAAACCCTGAGTTATATGCAAAATCTGAAAGCATTTCTTCATCGTGCTCATGCTTAATATGTGTAATAGGTTTTCACTATGTGGACAGGGTGAATGGTGAAATGGATTCAGGTCTTTTTATTTTCTTTTTAGCTTGTTATTATCTAGAGGAAAAAAAACACTAATTACCAGAAGCTAATAGCTAGTGTGTTACTTATCCTCTTAATTAGTACCCTAATTATTAAGTGTGGTGATAACCACCAGTTAGAATGTAGTTGCTTTTTAAGACTTTGTTTATCTGTCTTCCCACTCCCTCTTTTTAATGACACTGATACCAGCAGAGTTGCTGGAAAGGGAATACCAATCATTTCCCCTTGGGAAGTGAGTCATTTTGAGTCTCCTGAACACTGTTTTTATTTTCATTCTGTTGTAAAATGCTTTTCAACAAAAGTTTCACCTTTGAACTGCTGGCTCGTGTTAGATTCTGATATTAAAGTGCTAACATTCGAAGCTGTGAGGATGAACTCAGGGCAGCAGAAAAGGTCACCTCAGCAGCACAGGAGCTCACTCAGCTTCAGCCCTGTGGGAGGCTGGAAGGCTCCTGAAGAACACAATCCTCAGCTGCCCATCTCCTGAATTTCTGGGGTGTTCAGTGAAGGATTGCCCTTGGTGCCTGCCTGAAGTCATGGTGTCAGGCTGGGATGTGGCTCCACCGACCATCTCCTGCTCTCCATCCTTTGGAGTGGGAGGATGGGATTTCTGGGTGCTGCCACCCCCTGTGTCTGCTCTGAGCCCAGCACCTACTGCCACAGCAGGGGTCTGCTCCAAGTTCATCCTTGCTCAAGTGAAATGCCAGGCAACTACATGCACACTCTTAATAAAAGAGCTGTTTAAGTAGAGAATTAAGTGTAAATACCTGCCAAAAATCCTGTATTGAGGTGATTGGTATAGATGAGCCACTGCCAGAAATTGTAATAATACAGCATTTTTATGGAGTCTTATTAACTTTTTCCAGGGAGTGGCACATTGGAAGTGAGTGAAGCCAGTGATTTAAGATGTGTGGCAGACGGGAAGAAAGATCTCTTGATTACTGAGCACAGTGTATGGCTGGGCATGAGCTGGAGGTGCTGCAGCACACCGGAAAAAGCACTCTCTTAGCTGTAAAATCTAATGGAAGGAGCAAGACATCCCTGCTCCTTCTGCCCTTGATTCTTGGCAGCTGGGATTACAAAGTGTTTAAGGGATGTGGATTAGAAGGGCTGTGTTAACTGTATGTACAGTCACTGCTCCTGTGGCCTCATTAGCATTCACCATGCTGCACACTGATTTGACATTGTTTCTGCCCCGAGGAGCTTGAAATCTAGAGGCAAAACCCTGTGACCATCTGAAATCTGAACATTTCAAGGAAAGCTCAGAAGAAAGGATTCATGAGGCTGTGAGCAAATACGTTTCTGTTGCCTTGTCAGAAGCAGGGAGCAGGCGGGGAACAAACAACTGGAGCGGAGGAGAAGAATAGTGAGAGAGTCCCAATTGTTGTCAGCTTGATTCCAGCCTTGTTCACCCCAACAGAGCCTTTGTCAGGGCAGGCTTTGCTGATTTACACTGATCTAAGTGAGAACATCCTCCATGCTTTTATCCAACACTGCACAGCTTTTATCCAGCTGCTGCTGGAGTGGTTTTAACCCCTGGTCTTTTTGCCTTTATGGGCGTGCAGGGAGGAACAAGCAGCAGCACAGCCAGGCTGGGTGGGCAGGAGCTGCTGGTGCTTCTCCATGCAGGGACACACCTGGAAGAGCTGCAGGGGTTCATCTGTGCTCCTGCAACACACTTGCATATGTGAGAGCTGCAGGGGTTCATCTGTGCTCCTGCACACCACTTGAAGCTGGCCCCAGTTTTTTTTCTGGCAGTGATGACCTTCCATGTAGGCAGCTTTTCCTTTGGGATGTTCTGAGCTACCACGAGCACTTGGTTTGTGCTGTGAAGTGCAGGTTGTCCATCACATGACCAAAACACCTTTTTTCTTGTTCCCTTCTGATTTCTAGGTGTAAGCTCTGTTATTGGCAGTAGAAAATTTTGGTTTCCTTGAAAGACACTCAGCCTGGGGTGGGTGGGGGTTTCTTAGTGGATAAGATCAGCACTTTCTGATTCCAATTCTTGGCAGTACTGCAGGAGACAACAGGCTTGAAAAGCAGCTCCTTTTTCTGAGCTGGTTTATAAATGTCTCTGTAGCTGTACTCATAGCATTGCACGTTCTCTTTTTTTTTTCTTTTTTTTCTTTCTTCCCACCTTTTTTTCTGCTGGAGTGGTGCTGCAGCAAGAGATGGAGAGTAAGGAAAACTCTTTGTCTTGAGAGTTTGGCTGATGCTGTCAGGGTCTCACCACTTAGATGGGACCCAGCTCTCTGAGCACTGGTCACTTGAGGCTCACCAAGAGTCAGCAAAGTGCTTTGTAAGGTCACCACGTGTCCCAGTGCCAGGTAAATTCCATTTGTCCATCTTGCCTGAGAGGCTGGGCTGCCCTGGAGTCTCCCACACCTCTCTGTTATGAATTCTTACAGACTTCTCCACTCCTGCCTGTAGCAGTTAACTTTGGTTTTCAAATCTGTTTTTTTGCACCCATGCAAGCATTTCTGTGCAGTGATCACAGGAGCTTTCAGCACAATTTATTTATTATCATGATCTAATATAACACTTTCTTAAAACATTATGTACATTGATAAGAAAATATGTGATCACTTAAAATTGAAAGATGCCTGTTGCTGCTAGAGCATTTTTAAAAAAATAATGATTACTGGGCTGGGGAATCATAGCACAGTGGTTTCTAATTTTGTGTTCATTTTATGCTTTTTTAGCACAAAAAATTGTGTGCAACTCTAAGATGTTTTCTCACACAGAATTAGATGTGCTGAAGCTGCCACCTGATGTTTCCTGATGTTGCCACACTCGAGGCCCCTGTGTGACATCTGTCTCTGAACATTTCTTGTCATACCCTTATAAATGGGATCAATTATAGAATATAAGGGGTAGAGAGTCCTTCCAGGTGTGATCTGCTCAGAGTTGCCTGAGGTTTCATAATTATTCACAATAATGGTCCATGGACAGGAGATAGTTGCTGTGTGGAAATGCCAGGAAAGTAATTTCTGGAATTGTGCTGCTCTGGGCATTCAGCATTCCCTGGGAAGGAGCCTGTATTGCACAATTCCCTTTCACAGGGCTCTTGTCCTTACTGGCCACTGGCAGAAGTGAGTTCACAGATATCTGTACTTTGCACTGGGTTTCTTTCCCTCTGAGCCTGAGAGGTGCAAGGAAATAAAATCATAAAATTGTTCCAGCAGCAGGAGTCCAGTGAATGGGTAATTGTCACACAATGTAAAGGTGTTTGAAAGAGTGGAGAAAAAAATAATCTAAATGTTCTCCTTTTACTAGGCAAATGTATTATTATTTATGAATAATTTTTTCTGTTGAAAGGAAGTGTAAGATACAATCAGAGAGACCATAAAAATGAAATTTATAAAGTGTTATTTACATTATATTGGAGAAGAAGGGATCACTGGCAGGGAGAATTCTGGTTTATTTAAACACAAAATCAGGTTGTTCAGAATTGCATTCTTAGATTAACTGCTGTACAAAATGCAGTCCATAATTCTTCCTGCAGTAGAATTATGAATCCTGGTGAGCACTGCTAAAACTCTAAGTTTTGTTTGCATCTCCACCATGCTGATGTCTGGTGTTAGGGCCACATTCTGCTGCAGCAGGAGCTGAGCAAAGCCAAAGCTGAGTGAGAGGCAGTTTTCTGAAAGGTTTTCTGTCCCTACAAGGGGTGAGGGAAGCAGTGAGACCACAGCAGCCAGCCCTGGACTCTGGGAGCATCCACAGCCCAACCTCCTGGGACACCAGCTGGCACTGCCCTTCCTTCTGTTCTTAAAGAACAGACCCGTTTTTAATGAGGTTTGCTACTAATTGTCAACATTCAAAGGTTTATCACTAAACCAAGGCATGAAATTGTCCCTGTAGATCCTGTCTGGGCTGCCAAGCTTGTGGAAGTGGGGTTGTGTTTGGGGTGTTACCTGCTCTGTTTATCCATTCCTTGCTTATTATAGTGCCAGAAGCAAGATCTGGAGAGTTCCTTTGTATCTTGGAAGACAAAGATAGCACAAAAAGGAGAAAAATATCACATTTCTTAGTTCCCAAGATGGAGCCTGGTGTTGCTAGGCTTTGTAGGTAGATGCCTTACCTGATTTGTAGGATGGGTGATCTGTAAAGAAAGTTTTTTACCTTTGCTGTTTCTGTCTATCAGTAGTGGAGCATGAACAGGCACAAAATGTCACAATCTCAGATTTTTGCACTTCTATATTTTACCATAAAATTGATTGCTTTCTCAGGTTGGAGAGATTGGACTGTGTTGAACAGATTAGGGGCAACCCTGCACATCCATTAAAGAGATGAACACTCAAAAGGGGTTTGTAGTGCTGGAAATTCTACCCAGAAAAAGATAACTATGGCCATGAAGAATGTTTTCTCATCTCTTCCTACTGACAGAAAACCAGCGTTAGCATATCAGATCCCTGCCAAGGGAAAAACATTGCTTAAAATCAGCTCAAATCTGCTCTTTCCACTGGGAAAGGGAGTTCCTACAGAACTGCAGACTTTGCTGGGTGCTTTCTGCTTTTCATGAAAAGAAAACAGTTCCCAAGAAAAGGAAAATAATTGGATTGGAAGTTTTGGTTTTGATAAAGATTCCGAATTTTTGGTGAGAGCTGGAGGAAGTTTTATGTTCTGACACAGCAGGACGGAAGTACAGGGAGCAATCAAGGGATGTGCAGAATGAGGGACTGCTTTAGAAATGCCCCAAATATTTGTTTCCCTTGACAATCTGCTCCGTTTGCTGTCATGATCAGCTGCTTCCTCAATCCCTGCCTTGATGTGTTCAGGAGGAAATTCCAGCTGCTGCTCTGGGCTGCCTGCACCCCCTTGTGTGTGTGTAACCATGCCTGGGAAAAGAATAAAAGGAAAAGCACTTTTGGTTTCCATTTTAAGAGCAGTTCCTCCTTCTGAATAGTGAAATAAGGGTGATGGGTGAAAGACAGCTCTGTGTCACAACCTCCTGAGCCACAGGCTGGTCCTCAATGCTCAGACCCTCTGGATGCCAAATTTCTACATCTGCACATGAGGCTGAGTGTCACAGTCTGCAAATATCTGAAAGAAAGGTCTGGAGAGATGAGGAAGCCTGGATTTTATTCACTCAGGATACAAGATTCCAAGTGGCCCATGTATAAGGCTGTCTATAATGAAAGGTCTGCAGAAAACAAACACAACAGTACAACTCCTTTTTACCATTACAGCACCCTCACAGAACACAGACTTTGTGAATAATTGGCACAGTGATATATCCCCAAATGTATGGTATTGCACAAAGTTTTTCACTGGGAGAGTAAACACAGGGGATGTGTTATCTGTCAGGGGTAAGAGGGGACAGGCTTCTGCTGGAGATCTGGAACAGCTCCTTATGTGAGCAATGTCTGCAACCCAGGAGAAAATGAAACACTGCCAAGTGTTTAACAATCATTCATTTTATTCCAGCATTAGTCAGGGCCTGTAACCCAGTGAAATATTGTTTGGAAAGCCAATTGTTCAAATGGGTGTGGATATAAAACCAAAGAAAATGCTGCCCTTGGAGGCAAGGCCATAGCCCTTAGTTTCAGTTAGAAGAAAATAAATAGAAACTATTACTCTGCAGCCTTTTGAGAGCTTTTTGTGGTCTTAAATCCATGAATGACTGTGAGGGGGGAATGAAGAAGGAAAAGTTAACCTGCTTAAGATAAAAAGTTCTAAGAGGTTTCTCTTCTAATTTTTGCTCAAGACTCCTGCTGAGCCTAAAGTAAACACTGTGATATTGGAAGAAACCAAATAGGTTGTTTGGGGTTTTTTTACACTTGTTATTTTTATTTTTAATTTTGTCTTTTTTGTATTTTTCTGTGAGTACCTGCTACTCCCTGCCTATATGACTTATGAACTGTGGGATTTGTCTTGCTCTTTTAAAGCTCATTCTTTCCAGAGTTAAAAAGGTTCTGGTTACTTTAGAGACAGAAGTCAGACCTTGCTGTGTATTGTTCACAGAATACATCCAGAACTCCTCAGGCTCGAAAACGTTCCATAAAATTCCTTAGAGGAGGTTTCTTGATGGCAGAATGCATAGTAATTAAAAAAGAAAAGGTCTTGGTGATTTGTATGGTTTGAAAATGGTGTTGGCTTACAACCTCTGGATTTAGTCTTGAAAAAAATCCTTTGAAAATCAAAACAGAACTTGGGGATTTCAATTTAAATCAGCCTGAGAAGGCATGAATTGAGTCATCAGTAATGAAATGTGAGTCCCCTGTTTGCCAAAACATGCAAAAATGTCTGTTCTGTGTTAGAGCAGGGATTAACCAACATCAGATCTGAAAAAGTGGCAGGTCTCATCAATACTTCCAGATAGTACAAGTGGAGATAAATACTTAAACTGAAACCTGAAAGGAGGAAATTGAGGCTGCTCCTCATTTTCTCCATGGACCATTGCTTTACTTGCTCTCAAGTACAATCCTTTCTAGCACAATCAAGCTTTTCTAGTTTTCATTTTTTAACATTTAATCCACTTTGAAATTTTTCAAGATGGACTTCAAATTGAGTTTAGTTTTGGTATTCTGAGAGCAGCATGAGGAGTTCATATAATAACACTATGTAAAGTGATTACCAGCTTTTTTACTTTGGAGGCTTTTACAAAAATTCCAAATCACTACTTAAAAGTGCAAATATTTACATATATAGATGAAAATCTGGCTATAGCTTTTATTTTGCAGACCACATTTCAGAGCCAAGACATGAAAGAAATGGATTCTTGGGCTGCAGAGTCAGGTTGGTTTATTTCTTGCTAATAAATTCCTAACAGTGTACATATTTACTGAGTTCCTCAAAATTAGCCTTTTCTGGGAAGGTTTGGAACATCAGCTGTCAGGCAGTACTTTAGAAATACAGTTGTGTATTCTATTTATCCTCAGTCCAAGCAGATTCTGTGGGTGGGATCCCTGCCCATGGCAGAGGGATTGGAACTAGATGGTCCTTAAGGCCCCCTCCAACCCAAATCATTCTGTGATTCTATTTTGAGCTCACAAAATGGCAAATTCTTAATGTTTGTGATTATTTGGGGGTCATATATTTAATTTGTCACTATTTCTATCCAAATAAGGACAAATTTATATGCTGAGTGGAATTACAGGGAGGTTCCTTTGTCTTTAATTTTTGGTAACAATGGTGTGTGTGTGTGATAGCTCAGATTGAAGAGTGAGTATCTAGATGAGTAAGAAAAACCTCTCCTCTTCCTTTTTATAAAATTTCCACCCATCTGACCATTTTTATCTTGGCGAAAATGGGAAGAAAGAGAAACTCTCCCCACTGAGCTTTAAAGACTGCTGGTGAAATAACCAGTCCCACTGAGCAGAGAGTTATCCTCAGTGAGTGGGTACATTCGAAAGGTTATGAACTAAAAGAAAAAAGCAAAGCCCTAAATTGGATTGCTGGCAGCAGCTCCTCATGTTTCACTTAAGCCACTTTAGTTAAAATGACTTTCCTTTTTGTTTGCCAGGAAAAACAAGATGCTTTGTTTAAGTTCATTACCTCTAATATTTTATAAGTAGGTGGGTACCGAGCCATGCTCTGTGTTCTGTGACCTGGGATGAGGGAATTGCTGTCTGGAAGTTGCCATCCTGCTCCTGGTTGGGTGCAGAGCATCCAGCACTGTGCACAGACTCTCTCTGGGCTTCCATTTGTACCCTCTCTGTGCTTGGGTTTGCAGCCTCAGCAGCTGTGCTCCCTGGATAGAGGGGAAATGCTTTTTTCTCCCACTTGCTTTTATTCTTTGCTTCTCAGTGTTATGCACAACTGAGATGTTTCTCTCTTGGGGCATGAGTTAGGTCAGACTGAAAGCACAAACTTGGGCTGTGCTGACCATCCCAGGTGCCTGGTGCCTGAAGAGGTGTAAGTGGTGATTTTGCACCTTTCCTATGGCTGCAGTGACAAAATGCCCAGAGTTATCACCTGCATGGAATGATGTGTCCACAAAACAAAATATTTTGCATCAGGCTCTGCCCTGTTTGTCCCCTGTCTGAGGCTGGCTGGCTGCTCACTGCCTGAACACCAGGCTCTTTGGGATGCTTTTTCACAAAGATTTACTCCACACCAGAACAAGGTCCTTCCTGAGGCTGGCTGGCTGCTCACTGCCTGGTGGACACCAGCCTCTTTGGGATGCTTTTTCACAAAGATTTACTCCACACCAGAACAAGGTCCTTTCCTTGTAGGCAGGTCAAACCCAGATGTTGCTAAAGATCTGGGACTTGTCCCAAATTGTCACTAAATCATGGATTTTCTGAGGAATAAAAGCATTTTTAATTCTGCTCCTGGTTTCCTTGGCCACATCTGGTTTGGCCTGGGTGCAGCCAGGTTCCTGCAGGGCTGTTCCTGGGGAAACAGTGCCAGAGGCACCTCACTGATCCCAAGGAGCTTTCAGGACATAAGGGGGGTCCTGCTGTTATGCATTAATCTCATTTCAGAGCAAAATAATTGAGAGGACAGGGTATGACAAGGAATGAGGGAGGGTTAAAGAGCAGCCCCTGTAAAAAGGATATGAATAACTTGAGGAAGGCACATCAAAGTGCTCTCTTGGGCTAAGAAGCAGTCCAGCCTCATCCAGAGACTGTAAATAATATTGCCCCCAGGGTTCTGCTGCTCAAGCAACAGTACAATAAAATCCTTTCTGCAGACCAGGGGCTCGATTTGGACGCTGGTGTTATTGCAATTTCCAGAAAGTTTAAAGTTTAAGTATGACAAAGACAGTGGAAACTCAGCAGTTTGGCTTCTCCTGGTGCCTGCCCTGAGGCCCCCCAAACTCGGGAACTGCAGCTGCAGGACTGGGGGCCAGAGCAGCCCCAAACCCTCCCCAGCTTTCAGAGGAGCCAGATTCTTTATATGAAAAACACAGCAAAACAAAAGCCCACGAAGCAAAACAAGTAAAGCTGCTGCTTGAAGAGCTCTTTCTTCAGTTTTAGCATCAGCTAAATGACTGAAATGGGCTTTGTAGGCAGACACATGATGCACACTGTGGGTGAGGATTAAGCAAGCCCAGTTTAATCCTACAAGGAGTAATCAAATGTGGAAACACCCTGTCCTTTCCCCTTGGGGGACGTTCAATGGGCAGCAGTGTTCAGAGCAAGCTTTATTGTTGGCTGGAGCCACGTCCTTGCTGGTTTCCTCATAGTGCAGGAGTTGATGCAACCCTGCCTATTAACTTTTTATTTTATGTTCTGTGTATTTTTATTATGAAAGGAGTAGGGAAACCAGTGTGCTTGGCTAATCAGGTTTATTTATATCCAGCCCTGATGTTGCCATTATGACTGGAACACACACAGTAAGGAATTGGGATCTTTTGCCTTTTTTTGAGAAAAATACCAGTTATTTAAGGCAAGTCGACTGGGGACATGGTGAGCAAGTTTTATTTTAGAAATATCACTCTGTGCTACCTGGAAATGGAAAACATCCGCTCCAGGTGTCTTTGAGCATTTGGAAATTACTGTCACCTGAAAGCTTTGACCTAAGTTTCACACGGAAGGCAAAATGAGTAACAGTAACTAAGTGAAAATGAAAAATTAATTGTCTTTTTCTCCCTGGAGAAGAGATCCATTCTGCTGGAGCTGGATAACACTTGCAAGCTACAGAGCTCCTTTTCATTAGAGAAATGAAAGGCTCATCATCCCTAGAGCTCTTAATTAGGCACCTTTTGCCATTCACAAAAATCTGGGTCTCTGCTGCCAAGTCCTATTTGTTTTAAAAATTGATTCATTCTCGTCAGTTCTTTTGTTGGGCAGCAGAAATGGATAAACCAAATGAGTCCAAACACTTTGGAAATTGTCAGAAGTTTAATACAATCAGCGTGGCCACACTAAGCTCAGAGAACAAGTGTGCAACAATGCTTTGGTGCCAAAGGCTCACAGAGCAATAACAAAAACCATGTTCAAAGCAGAGAGGGCTACAGAAGAGAGGGAAAAAAGTACATATGGAGCATTAGCTCCCTGCAGACCTATATGGCACTCTTTCATTTATGGTGGCCATTAATCCACAGGAATTACGGATCAGTTGGGTAGGGAGGGTCAAAATGAAAGTGCTTGGGTTTAAAAATACTCAGGCTGAATGGTTTTTAGTGCAGGTTTTCTGATGAGGAGTGGTTTAAACCTTTTGTTTAAAGGAGATAAAATTTCTTTTTCACCACCAGCTGAAAATTAACGTCTCTTAGGTGTTGAATATAAATTTAAACTGAGATCAGCTGTGTTTGTAAGCCTTCCTTTGAAGCATTTCTCCATATGATAATATTCAATATCTGTTTACAAGGCTTTGATTTCACGCAGGAAACAACTGCTTCTGTACAAACATGTAAATGCACATAAGTATGCAGGTATTTGCATATAAATGTGTCCTTTTCATTGTTTTCTTGTTTAAAAAAATCTCAACCAGCCTTGAGACAGGAACAAAACAGTAACCATCACTCCTGGGACCTGCCTGGCTGGAGCTCATCAGTGATCCCCAGCAAAGCTGATGCAAGTCCCACCATGCAGGAGGCTGAGCCCTCCAAGAGGGTGGCTGCTGCTTTCCAGGCTGAGGAGAGTCTCCAGTCACCTGCCTTTTCAGGTTTGGATGATCTGTTCAAGAGGTAGCACTAAATATACAGAGGGTTTTTTGCAGAATTTGGTGTAAACACTCCAGTTTTTTTCCACAACTTATCTTAAAGCTACTATAAAATTGTTATTTGCATGGTTAGAGGGGAAAATGGCCTGTCATTAATCAGTGTAGTGCATTTTGGAAGGTGGACACAGGGAAAGGTAAGTATCTTGTGTGGAAGCTGTACATTTTAGGGAGAAAGTTTTAAATAAAGGCCAGCATGATCAGAGGAAAAAGGGTAGATATAATTGATTGAAAGTCTTAGAGGATCGGTTTTCACACTGATTATCTGATTGTATTTTCAGTACACACATCCTTCTCTCTAGAAGTGGTGCCAGTTTGAGTCACTCTTTCCTGTGTTTTGTGGCTGCACAGGTGAGCTGTGCTAGGAGAAAGCCCCAAAGAATTTCCTCACATGCACAGGAAGGATTACAGACCCTGTGCTGATGCATGATGAATTCTTGCAAGCTTCCTCAGCCAAATTGTGCCAACAGTGGTGTCTCAGTTGTCACTGTGGTGTTTTATCATCTTTTTTCTTAGCCAGTTAGAGAAGTTGTCAACAAAAGTATCAGTGTATCAGAAATAGTTTAAGAAATTATAAAAATGCTCACCTCCTGTATTTCTGTGCCCATTTGTTGTTGCTGCTGGCATTTACATGAGATCCAACACAAATACCTTTATTTAGTTGAGTACAGTATGATTTGCCTTTTAGTTCCTTCTTCTCCAAAGATAAGCAGGTCTTACTCCGATGTTATTGATTGAAAGTTGAAATTTCCATAACCACACGGAGAGTCTTGCTGACAGAGCAGTGTAAGCAAATTGTGTTAGAGGTACTCCCTTCCCAGAGGATGGGATCGAAGAGGATTTATGGAGGAGCTTCACACAAAAAGGAGTTTTGCTCTTTCCCACACATAGTGCTCACCATGCCCAGTTCAGATTGCTGAGTTAGATCATGGCCATTGCCAACAAGGCCTTCTCAAAGGCAGGTGCAGCATTTCATGCACACATTTTTTGCCCAAGGTTACAGAAGTCCCTGCAGTCTGTATTTGCTTACAAACATGAGGGATGATCCATGCACATACTCTGCATTTGCATTGGATTAGCTGGAATTTGCAGCACAAGTTCTTTTGGGTGATGACAGTGAAAACATTAAACACGAGGGCCTGCTGGAGCTGTGCAAAATCCAACAGAGGCACCCTGTAGACTCTTGACTTACTTATTTGCACTTTAACAATCAGCTTGGCTCTCCACCTGTGGAAATGCAGAGTGAAACTGCTCAGAAAAGCTGTTTCATCTGGTGCTGTAGCAGAGCCAGTCATCCACTGGTGTCAGAATGAAAATGTGACACGTTGTGTTCAGCCAGACCTGAGATGAATTTTGAAAGTTGCTCAAGCTTGGAAAGCTTTACCTGATTTGGGAGGAGAATGAGCTGCAGAAATGCTCAGCAGCCACTGCAGAGCTCACACGTGTTGAGCAACACAGGATTAACAAATCTTGGGTCTGGGAGAGACAAGTCATTGGGGGAGAATATGAACCATGCAAAGCCTCTTGCTTGTATCTGGGCAGTGGACAGCTCCAGTAAACCATGGAGTAGCTGGCAAAAGAGTATGAAAATCTGCAGTAATTTCCTTTTCCAGCAGGTTTGTTTAACCCCTGACAGAATTCACTCTAGTAAAGGTGAAGTGTCTGGCCATGGCTTCAGTTTTTGAATTTTAATCAATCTTTGAGCAGTTGGCTCAAAGCTATATTTCAGTTGACAATAAATTATTATTTGGACCTGGTTTTACCTTCCACCTGAAATTAGGACATTCAAGCCCTGCTGGTGACTGGGAGAGCCATGGTGAGAGTACACATGAGCAGAATCTGAATTCCAGTTTTCCCTCCTGTGTGCAGCACTTACAGAGCTCCAGCACTTGCAAACAGCTGTGTTAACACATCTAGAACTGCTCCTGTGGGGATCCATCCTGTTGGGGAGCCCTCTGCAACTCTGGGGTTCAGCCAGCCATGAAACCAAGTGAAACAGCTAATTCCTGGCAGGAGGGCACTGCCACTCATGGTGCTTTGCTGTGACAAACAGAGGAAGTGGTTACAAACCTCTGTCAAATCTTCCCATTTCACTCAGCTGCAGTAATTATTGTCAGGTCTAATTGCCACCAGATGGCTGTATTTTAGTATAGGACACTATCAAAGACCCTGAAAACTTCTGTAAATGTACAGGTTTTACCTGGAATCTTGGGAAGGCAGAGAACAGCACTGATTGAAATCTCAGAGAAATCACAGAATCAATTAGGCTGGAAAAGACCTCTGAGATCATGGAGTCCAACCTGTGACCCAACACCACCACTTCAACCAGACCAAATAATGATGTCTGAAACCAGTGGGAGTTTTGCTGACAGATACCAGATATTTCAACATTCTAAAACCAGCCACAAATAAAATTGGCAGCACTCAACTAAATGGAAGCAGGAAAGAAAATGTGTTAGGGAAGGGAAAACAAATGCTCCATTTACATAGCAATAAAACTTTATATATATATAAAAGAAGCAACCTGACAGTGTAAAATACCTTTCAGTACTGCTTGCTCAGGGCAGCATAATAATGCCTGACTGAGTAATCTCAGCTGGGAGATGTGATGTGGTGGGAGATGCAGAGGATGTGTTTAATCACCCTGTTCTTTGCTAAGTGAATCAGATAAAAGACTATGTAAGAACCATAGTCAGAGGAAGGAAGTTATTGTCGTCCTGGGCACTGAAACTGAATGAGTTTACATTTTTAAAAATTTCATACATTACAGCCTTCTGAAAGATTCATTGATTCAGGGATGCTAAAACAGCAGACAAACAACCCAACGTTAAAGGATAGCGTTGGTGAGGGATGTACAGTCAGACTCTGCAGCTGTGGGAATGTGGCCACAAGATATTGATTTTGTAGAGTCCTGAAATTATTTGGGCCCTCTACCATCTCCATTACTGCTTTAAAACAGAGTCTGAAAATGCCTGTGTTTGGAAGAAGCAATTCTGTGCCAAATTTCCCTGGCAAATCCCATCACTCACTCTAAGAGAGGAGAAGTTGCTGAACTCGCACATGCAGGCAAAGACGGTGAATTACAGAGGTTTGCAGCCTCATGTGGAGAGAAAATTGCAGGATTCATAAAGCAGTAGCTGGAGGAAGTGTGTACAGATGCTTCAGAGACCTCTTGTGCAAACAGACACCACCTTAACTCACAGATTTAGAAGCAGAATTAACTTTGTTCTTCAGCACTGCTTCTCTTAACTGCTTCACTGCCATCACAGATGCTACTGCAACACCTTCTGGGCTGCCTTTTTTGTAGAATTGAGTCTAATATCTCCCCCAAACTAATTCCCTTCAGCAGCTCTCATTGGATCTGGTGCCTGGGCCCTGGTACCATACTCATCTTTTAACTTCCAGTATCTGACAATTTACTGTTTTCTTAGTATTTCACCCTGGACTTGATTTTACACCTTTGTTTTTCAATTTAGACACAGCTGACTCTGGAAGGGATTTATTACAGCATGAAATACCTGATTCAGCAGGGGTATCATCACATGGTGCCATCCTCCCTAGCAGAAGTTTCCTGAATTCATTTTGAAGTTTATAAAAGACATCAGGTATCAGAATGGTCACTTTTACACACCATGAAGCAGTCAGGATTACTCATGGAGCTTGCAGCATGTTTGCTCTTTATTTAGTTCATGCAGAATTCATTATATTTCAGGGAGGAAGCTTATTTTGTATTAGATAAATAACTTGATTCTATAGATGATAAAGCCTATATGTCTTTGTAAAGCTCCTTTCTGTATTAGGAATGTTCACATACCTACCACAGCCTTGCCAAACTAGCTCAGCCTTATTTCCCTATCACCCAGGCCTTGTGGGCTATTAATATATAATTATTTTTTTCTTCCTCTCTTCCCTTCCTTTCTTTTTTTCCTGTCTTTTATTTGTGCAATCACCTGACGATTTGTCCTGGAGCTGAATGTCTGCCCTGCACTTCCCTTGCAGAAAATATCCTTCATTTTCTGAGTGAAGGGAAGGCACATGGCTGTGCCTGTGGAAGCCCTGTGAGGCAGTCCCTCAGCAGTCAGGGGCTGTCAGCAGGACCTCCAGGGGCCATGAGCAAACCTCTGTGGAGCAGGGCACTGCACAGCCAGCTCTGGATGTGCTCTGGGAGAGCTTTCCAAAGGACACAGCCTGCTGGAAGCATTTCTGGCCTCTGCGTGGGAAGCTGCAGACAGGGCCATGCAAAATGTCCTGCCTGGGCCTGGCAGGAGCTGGGGGCTGCAGGGAGAAATGCTCTGAGGAGAATGGCTTCAAGCTGCTGGGGTGTGAAGCTGGTCACAGACCTACTGAGCAGCACTGGCCCGTGCTCTCCTGGAGCCCAGGGAGCGACAGGACAAGCCCTGCTGCTCACCCCAGCTCCCATCCCATGGACCTGGGCCTGTTCTGATCTTCTCCCACCAGCCTCAGCCACACAGGAGCTGCCTCTGCTTGGTGCTTTTCACCCACCACCTCCTCCAAGCGCCCCACCAGCCTGTCCTTGCTGGAAGAGCTGCTCTGGACAGGTTCTTCTGCGTGTGCAGGGTCTTCTCAAGCTCAGCAGTGCAGCAGGAGCCCTTCTCCCAGGAGAGCAGGGATGGGAGCCCCCCTAACAGAGGCTGCTGTCAGCAGGGTCTGAAGAGCAGCACGAGGAGGAGGAGGAGGAGGTGAGTCAGATGTGCTTCAGGCTGAGTGTGCACTGTGGTTTTGTTGGTAAGAAAGCTTGTGGCACTCTGCATCTCTCAGTTTTCTGAACATGCTTTTGATTTGTTCAAACTAAACCAAAGGGCTGGCTGATCATTCTCAGAAGGAAGAGGCAGCTGTGTACAAGCTCTTCCCCTGACCTGAATTCCTGGTTGAAAAAGAAACCAGTTTCTTAGCTGAAAAGTAGGTGTCAAAGGATACTACAATTAAATTATTTTTTATTTCCACCTATCAAAGAAAATTAAGTGAGAGGGATTAAGTGGATAAATGTATCAAGTAAACCCGCAGTGAAAACAATATACTCCCTTTCTACAACTGTAAACAATTACTGCCATGTGATTTGGAAACTGTCAATTAGCTCTGAGCACAGTGAATCAGAGCTGCTTTCTGGTGTAATGAAAACAGAGCATCTCCCTGTCACATCAGTATAGATTGCATTAACCTTAATGACTCCTGGAAGGCTAAACCTTGTCTTGCCAGGCAGATTGAACACTGTGCCTTGTAAGCTTTGCCTTTGACTTATCTTTGTAAAACTCCCATTGATTCTACTCTAATTTAAACTAGAAATACAGAAATTGTCAGGTCTGAACAGACCACTGGTGCAACTAATTTGATTTTTTGTTGCTAACTGCAACCAGTGATGGATGGACTCAGGGAAAAGAAGAATGATTCATTCCCTGTCCCCTCCCCTTTTCTTTTTCCACTTGTACCCTTTCCCTAATTCGTTTAATTAAGTGTGGTGTGATTTCTTTGCCCCCAGTTGATGACAAGTTTGTGTACTGAAATGGAAATATTAACAGATCTTGTGTCTTCAAACTCCCCAGTATTATTAGAGATATTATTCTGGCTAGTGTAAATGTCAAATCCCAGTTTGGAAAGAATTCTTCTGTTTCTCCTGTATTAAATGGATTATTCTAAGAAGTTTCCAAATCCATTGCCAGGAGCCTTCTTTTTTAAAATCATTGAATGCTTCCTTTCAGTGGGAGAAAATGTAAATAGGACCATGTTGCTCCATGAGCACCACCATCTGCCACATCTCCTGTTTCATTATTAATCCCTGGCTAAAGTTTATTTGGTGAATTGAGAGGAGTTCCTCTTAGACTTATCCCAGTGTAACAAAATCCAGCCCTCTTTCTTCTACTTACAGGGAATCTCTCTCTTCATGATGCACTTAAATAAAATTGCTGACTTTTCATGGGGAGAAAGACATAAGCTGTTGTCTCAGCTAAATATAATGTCTTCTTGATCTAAAGATTGGTGTATCTTCATTGTTTAGTTTCTCCAAAATATCTCCTAAGTTCCCAGCCTATGACATAATGAAGTGATTTTTCTGTGAGCTGTTGCTCAGCACTTCAAAATTGGGCCCACAGGGGTTCCAAACTCAGGATTTGAAAATGAAGGTACCAGAAGTTAATTACTTTTTGTACAAAAATAGCGTGTGATTTCAATTTCTGAAATATGTGATCTCTACTTAGCTCATGCCAGGCCAGGCTTTCTCTTAACTAAATCCCTACCACACATCAGAACAGAACACACCTATGAACAAAGCAAAGCCACTGCTCCTGCCAGCCTCATTGCTGCACAAATTATTTCCAAAGCTCTGTTGCTGTGGTTTAGAGAATGTGTATTATCAGCTTTGTTCCTCACATTAGAAAAAAAAAAAACAAACTGCTCATGAATTAGGAAAATATCCAGGCATATTTGAATCCTGATGACAACAAATGCCACTATCTGCTGCAGTGCAGACTAGAAGGCTGTACTTGAATTCAAGAGGGAAAAGAGTCCTTCAAGCTGGGAATTTAGCTGGGAATCTCTGAGTACAGCATTTTCCTGCTCAGGTGTGAAGATGGAGCATCTGCTGGCATCTTGCCACCCAGCTTTGCAAACCCAGCTATGTTTGAAGAGCAGCTCCACTGCAGGCAATGTACTATGGTATTTTTAAAATTCAAGTATAACTACTTTTCCTATCTTTATTCCTTGCATTGGTATGTGCAAAAGCTTCTCATTCAAGTGGGAAACTAAAAATGAACAAGTAAGGATGAAGCAGTAAGGAGGTTAACTTGACAACTCCCAAATCAAACAGGGAAAGTATTTAAAAGCTGAGCACCTTCAGTATCATGACAGAGGAGGGGGAAACATCACAAAGACCACATTTGTGGGGACCTGTGCAAGATTTTATGGACTTTCAGAGTGAGTGGTAACTGCAGGGCCGAGTGAATCTGAATAACAAATGAATTTAGGGAAAAATTAAAACATACTGAAGGCCCAAATTGTTGGTAAAGCTTCCCTTACTAACAACTATTAAAAATAATTAAAATAAATCAGGAGATAAAGGCAGAGGGTTTCACTAACTACACAACCTTGTATTTGAAAGTGAGCCTGTATTTCCAGCAGAGGTGTGTGCACACAGGATTGAATGGCCTAGGGGTTCCTAATCCAGTTCTCAAACAGCAGTAGAAAGCCTTTTCTGCAGAAATCTCCTTTGCAGCTGCACTGTCAGGGGCTCACCCTCCACATCAGGTGCAGGGAGCACTTCTGAGCTGGTGTCTCATTTGTAGTAGGGTCACCATTCCCATAAACTCATTGTGCTCTATCACTGCAGAGGCCAGCACCCAGAAATGTGGATGGGGCATTAAATGCACCTGGATGATTTTGTACAGTAAAGGAGCTGCTCAGTTTTTGTGTATCAGCTAAGGAGTGCTGAGCAGTGGCCTATGGAGCATGGACAAAAAGAGAGATGAGATGCTAATGAATACAAAATTTATAATAATCTCATTAATTTAGAGCCACCAGAGCTGCTCAGACACAGTGTTAGCAGCAGAGCTTTGCAGCTGTCAAGTTTGATCCATGTATTTCTTTCCAGTCTCTCAGTCCTGATCCTCTCCCCTTCATGCAGTAAATCAAACAGGACATACCTGGACTTCTAAAGGTTGCCAGATGTTTCTTTTATTAGGTTATTGGGAGACTATAACTTCCAAAGGGAAAAAGAGTTTTGGCTATCTGGCGAATTTACTCAGAAGAGCAGGAGTGGGGCTGTGTGAGGACAGGTCCCATCAGGTGGGCACTGGGGAGCAGCCCAGCACAGCTGGGCCAGGAGTCCTTCTGAGGGACTGGCTGGGGCTGGGGCACCAGCACTGCCCAAATGGGCTCAAAACCACGTGGCAGGGGAACTGTTCTGTTATCAGAGCCAGCAAATTGTAGAGCTCAGTTACTGCAGCCATATCCTGTATCCTATGTGCATCACTGGGCTCCTTCTGGATTTGTTTTCCCAATAAGTCAGGTCTCAGTGCTCTAAAATGTCACTGTTGTCAAAACCAAGTGCAGGATGGCTGAACTGCCACTTGAGCAAGCAAAAAGACCCTGTTCTTTAAAGAGATCTCTTTTCTAGTGTACCTCCAGGCCTCTTCCATTCACCATCTAGTGAAGGAATCTAAATAAAGAAAAAACAAGCATTTCACACTCTTCCAACTTCATTTCTTTGTCCAAAACTCAGTGTTTGTCCCTCTCAAAATCGCATCTCTAAGCTTATAAACTGTCTGTATTAAGCAGTCTATCCAAGTGGCAAATTTCTGAGGGCAATTAGAAAGCTGAGAAGGACAGAAACAGCTGCATTCAGTAACTCCAAAACTCTTAAGGTGGGGTTTGCAAAGACTTTGTGTTTAGAGAAAGGGTATAACAGAGAAAACATGGGAAGGGGTCTACACCTTACATTCCCATTGTACTTGATGCCATTTGCAAATTTGTCTCCAAAACTAGAAACTTCCAGACTGAGGAGCACTCCAGTGGTGAAAAGGGAGGGACAGCATGGACTGCTCATCACTGCTGGCTGCATCTGCATCCCTGCCCTGGTGCCAGAGGGGGACCCTTCCTCCAGAGAGCCCAGCAGGGACCCTGCAAACCTCCTGCCTTCAGCTGGGACAAGGGATGGAGCAGGAGCTGTGTCTTGGTGTCTGGCAGGGAGGAGTCCCTGCTGAGCTGCTCACCTGACCCTGCAGCAGCTCTGTGCTTTCCTGAGGTGCTGCAGGTCCATCCTGCTGGCCACCAGCCCAGGACACCCCAAACTGCAGCCAGGTGCTGCTGATGCCACGTGGGCTGCTCTCCTGCTTCCCTTAGCTAATCTGCTTCTCACTTTGGCATCTTCATTACAAAAGTACTCACTGAATATCTCAGTCTGCTCAACTGCAGTTTGTTTGAGCTCATATTTTCTGTTAAAAATGCCTGATTGGTTACCTAAAATAACAAAATATTGTTCTCATTTGTGAAGGCTGAGACTGCTTAAGCAGAGGGTTGAATTACTACTGAAAAGTGTGCAACAGACTTTTTGTAGAGAGTTTGTGTCATGTGCTGTAATTTATTAGTCTCCCAAGGTATGCAAAATTGTTCTGTGACTATTCAGTAGCCATAAAATATATGAAGAAATGCAACTACCCCAAATTTCTGAGATTTCTTTTGTGTATAAACTGATTGCCATTTCTAAAATGTTTATGTGGCTCCAGGACATTTATTTGCAAGACACAGACTGCTTTAGTAGTACCCAGAGTACCTTAACCTTGGCTGGACTTGACTCTAGGTGCTTCTGTAACACAGAACTACAATCAAATTAAATCCTAACTTCAGTAATTGAATTTTAGTAGCCAAATTTTATGAAGGAAACAAATTTCAGTTACACCTGTGTATTTGCAGAAGATGAATTTTCAGTTGTTAAATGTAAGTGTTCATAGACAAGCCTGTGCACTCAACCAAAGAGAGAAGAGAATCAATATCACCCCCGAGCAGCAGCTCAAATTTCAAATATTCACAGCTTGTAAAGTCAAACTTGTGAAGTTTAATTGACCAGGAATAATTTGAGGACAGCGATCTGTATGAGCTTCATAGGCAGAATGCAACAGAGTTATTCACTGGAAATTATTTATTCCACTTTAGAAATTATGGGGTGCTTAAAATGGGGCTGTGCATTTGCTAAAATCTGAACTTTAATTTGCCCATGAGCACTGCATGATCCTCAGCAGAAAAGGAACAGCAATTAGGAGCTTGTTTTCATGTAATTCCCTCCCACCACTGCTCTTGTGAGTAACCTGGCTATCAATAAGCACATCCCTCCTGCCACAGCCCCACAGGCTGGAGCTGTAGAGGAGAAGATTAACAAGGGATCCATGATCTCTTTTGCTTCTGTGACTTTGAAGTTCAGAGCAGAATTAACCTGTGATTCTTCCCTCTGCTGCTCTGCAGTGACCAGTGAACTAAATGCCCATTTTTCTTCCTCAGCTGCCAGGGAATATTTACTGTAGTTTTTCCTGTAGAGCCTCGTCTCTTTGGCAGAGCTGAGAATTTGGCTCATCCAATTTCAGTGTCTCTTTTGTAACCCATGGCAATGCTTTGCTCCTCTCTGCTGTGGTTTAATATTACATGTCTCTGGAAATGCCAGGCAGGAAACAGGGGCTGCTGGGGAAAGTGCTTCTGGGGAAATGGGACAATCTACAACCTCCCAAAAATCGTGAGTAGTGTACTCAGAGACATAAAAGTTCAGCTAAATTAGTTTTGAGAGGAAGAAAGGTAAAAGTAAAGTGAAGAGAATTTGGAACTTAACTAACACTTCAGTAATTTTTTATAAATTTAAATCTTGGCTTAATTCTGAAATTGCACATTGTTTAGGAATATTAGTGTTGGCAGAAGTAAAGTTGTTTGGAGGAGTCTGTCATGACTTAGAGGATCCCATGTGAAATACTGTGATATTTCATGCATGTAATCCATCCTCCTCTCCTGGTGTCCAGTTTACCACTTCTGTAAGGCTGTGAAATTAATCCCCAGCCAGGAACTTCAGTTTTATAAATTTTTTAAATTTATAAAAAATAACTTCAGTTATTTTTTATAAATTTAAATCTTGGCTTAATTCTGAAATTGCACATTGTTTAGGAATATTAGTGTTGGCAGAAGTAAAGTTGTTTGGAGGAGTCTGTCATGACTTAGAGGATCCCATGTGAAATACTGTGATATTTCATGCATGTAATCCATCCTCCTCTCCTGGTGTCCAGTTTACCACTTCTGTAAGGCTGTGAAATTAATCCCCAGCCAGGCCCCTTCAGGAGCCAGCACTCCAGGCTGGGCTGGAGACATCCAGTCACAGAGCTCTTGTTGTGTTTGCAAATCTGGCATCCCAAATTACACAGTGTCTGTACTCTTGAGCTGCAGATACCAGGAAACTGGTGAGGCTGATACCCTGTAAGGTATCTGTGAACTAGTTAGGGTTCCCAAAGTACAACAAAACCCATGAAATGGAACCCATTCTGCTCTGGCCTCACCTCACAGCCAGGTGTAGGTACAGTTAATGTATTGATGCACTCTGGCTAGAGAACAGATACAGAGGGCAGTGACACTGCTTGAGCAAATATCACATCCAGACTCCAGGTTTTAGATTTACAGGTGGGCAGTGCTGGCAGAGATCTTTCCTTTTCAAAGGGTAAAATGAAAACTGAGCACGAAGCAGTTTCTTTCCTATGTTTTGATCTTTAGGATTTAAGTAGGTAACAAGGCTTGTGCCCATTTAAAAGGGCGAACTCAGGGGTCCCTAATTAGGAGTTAGGATGCAGGGGTTCCCTGCCAAGGACTTGGCATCCCCACCACGGTGTTCAGCTTCCACCTGATGAATGTAAGAACCTCTTCATGTTAGAAATCTTAATTGCTGTGTTGGAGAGCAGGTGCTGCAGGCTGGGGGTGGGAGTGCTGAGCTCAGCTGCCTGTGCTGGGCTGACCCTGAGCTGGCTCCCTGCTCACCTCTCTGCTCAACCAGCAGCATTTCAGGCTGCATCACCCTCTGTCAGACACCTTTGTGTCAGCTTGCCTACAGGTACAAGCCAAGCAACTGCTGGAAATTATAAGGAATCTTTTGTGCTTTGCCCTATTTTTAAGCCCCTTTGTCACTTACATGTACACAGCCTCAGTATTTAAGCAATACAAGTTGGGGGTGTTTTTGCTTTACTCTGACTTGTTTGAAGGGTTGTCAGTGTTTGTTTCCTGTTGAAATTCTTATCCAGACTGCACAGCTCAAATTCTATGGTGTAAACCACCCTGAGAAGTCACCATCTCCATTTTGAGCTCTGCCTCGCATCCCTGTGGCCAGACTGACCTCATTTGTGCAAATTTAAAATCCTAAGCAGCACAGCCCCCTCAAACCAACTCACCTGATGAGTCTGGGCAGAATGATAACGCTGGCCCATATAACAGTGGTTAAGCACAAGGTCTGCAGAGTGATCTACAGAGAACTTGTCTGAAGGAAATAATGTTTAGGGTTTTTTTTATTTTACAGGATGAGCCTCCCGAGTTTGCAGTTCTTTGAAGCTTTTTGCTGCACACTGAGGGTCCTTCATCAGCTTCTAGACACTTCTTTCACAAGAAAATTGATTGGCAGGGACATATTTTTTGCTTGTCACTCCAGGTGAGATGACTCCATTGACTTCTGTAGTTCACTGACTAAGAAACCAAATACCCAAACCTTTATGGGTTTTGAGATTACCAGCAATGTGAAGGGAGACAAAACGAGGCAGATTTTTATCTTTTTTGTACAGCTCACCCTCTTTCCACTTTCCAGCATTTCTTCCCCACCATTCCTTGTTTTTCATTCCTTCTGGAGTGGACAGGGTTGTGCTCCTTGACACTGGCTTTGCCTTCCAGCAGGTGTCCTCCCCCTGGTCCCAGCAGAAGAGCTGCAGTGCTTGGTGCCTGTGGAGGCTGGTGCAGCCCCGTGCCCACAGCCAAGCTGGGCTTGCTCAGGTATCCTGCTTGCCCTTGCTGTCGAGGAGAGCTGAGTGATGCACGCTCAGTGGTGGCAACAGCGTTCACACATGTGCTCCATTGTGCTCCAGTACCTCTGTTTCCATGGCTACCACAGAAATTGCAGGTTTGCTGTACAAATTAGTAGGAGAGATTCAGAACACCAGTCCGTGTGCTGCAGCTGCCTGATCCTCACTCTCCTCTGCTGGGCTCAGACGTGCTGCTCTTGGTCAGGGCTGCAATGCTGGGCTCCAGCAGGGGCAGCAGGCACTGCTGGGCTCTTCTGGGGAAATTGGGTGCACACAGCAGCCTGCCCCTGCCGTGGCTCTGGGCTCTCAGGTTTTTGAGCAGGTAGAGAATCAGCATTTTGATGTACAGCCAAGGGGCCTGGGGGAAGTTTCCTCCCTGGTGGTTGGGTTTTGTGCCACTCCTCAGGTGTAAAGAAACTGAGTAAAGGCATATTTCAGCATGTGATTGTAGAGCTTTATGCAGAAAGGCTGCAGGGAGAACACAAAACCAGACAGAATAGGTAACACAAAGCCCATCCAGACCAGTACCTGTCACAACTGGAGACTGACAGCAGGGTCCACAGGGAGGATTACAGGGATGCAGGAGCTTTGGAAATACTCTCCCTGTGCTCAAGTAGCTGCAGCTCTGCTTTCCTGAGTCAGAGATGATATCAGTGTCTTTATTTGCCTAGTGAATTTTTTTCTATTAATTTGCCTAGTTGTGTTTGAGCTCGCATCCAATTTAGCCTGTGCAACAGCTGAGCAACAGGCTCCACAGCTGAGCTGTGCACTGGGTGACCAAACCCCCTGCAGTCACATTCTCCCATCATTAGCAGTCCTACTTCAATTATCTGAAGTCATTTAACAAGCAGAAGCCATTCCATAACTGTGATTATTGCCCATCTCCATGTGTTCTCCACTTCTAGTGAACCCTTCCTGGGAGGGGTGGTGACCAGGGCAGCTCATGGCTGTCAAGATTCAGCTGTATTGTGGATCCTTTCCTGGTACATCCCAGTATCTGGTTTGAGCACTGAGTTGGCACAACCTGCCAGAATACAAATATTTCTTTCTTTACTGGTAGCTGTAAAAGCAAAGCCCATCTCTCTGTGCTGACACAGCTCTCTGCTTTGAGGGCTCTGCCAAACTCCTTCCTGCCCATCCCTGGCACCCCCTGGTCAGTGGGGTTAAGAATAAGGCCAGAACAGACTTTTGACTTGTCAGGTAAAAGTTTTTGCTCACACTCAGTGTGAGGTTCCTCTCCATGGAATCAGCATGGTTTTTCTTGAAGGCTTTGTCTTTCCCCAGCTCTCTGTGGAGAGCAGGACTGCAGGATCCTGCAGCAGGAATGAATTACCTGCCTGTCAGGGGTGTTTCTGGTGGGCACTTCTGCTCTCTGGACTTTGGTGGCCCTCAAGCTCTGCCATCCACAATACTTTGCCTGCCTAATGACTGCATGAGAGATCCTCAAACCAGAAATTCAATCCTCTACCATGATGTAGCCCAGCTGGAATTGTAGGCAGTGTGTTGACCAGCACTAATTTGAAGTGAAAGGTATCCTGAATGGGGCAGTTCTGGTCCTCATACAAGGTTGTCCTGTTGCTGCTACTCATAAAAGGTTCCAGAGGGAGGAAATTTTGGCAGTCACTGGAGGAGGCTTGTCCCATTAGAGCCTCTGAGATAATGTGGTCACAAAGAGCACTCAGACCAAGTTCCTTGGCTCATACAAGGTTGTCCTGTTGTTTCTACTTGTGAAAGTTCCAGAGGGAGGAAATTTTGGCAGTCACTGGAGGAGGCTTGTCCCATTAGAGCCTCTGAGGTAACCCTGGTCACAAAGAGCACTCATATCATGTTCCTTGCAATGTGTGAATCATCCTGGCACACAAGGAGTGTTTGTCTGGTGATCATCAGACCAATAGGGTGTATAATGTGGTCACAAAGAGCACTCAGACCAAGTTCCTTGCAGTGTGTGCATCATCCTGGCACACAAGGAGTGTGTTTGTCTGGTGATCATCAGACCAATAGGGTGTGTTACTACATTTCAGTGTGTTATTGCAGTTATTAAATAGCTTTCCCAAGGATTATAGAATAGCTATTTTTCAATAATATGTTCCTTGATGTCACCTTGAAAAAGAGTTCATGAGGATTTTTAAAAGGTCTGTTAGCAACATTCCAATTTAGGTAAGTATTGTTGAATTTAAATCATGAATAAAATATGAAATAGATTAAGAAAGATGAATGGAGTGTTGAAAGAAGATCCAAAATCTGTTTTGGCTAATGCTCAGAGCATTAATTTTCTAGAACTGCTTTCTTCACACACTACTGACTGAAAGTGCTTCATCCATTCAAATATCCACACTGCCACAGACAAGTTTCTTCTACATTTTTATCTTTCACCAACTTGAAATTGAAAGGAAGTGACCATATAGGATGGCTCCTCAGATACATAATTCTAGCATTTAAAGAAATTTAACTCTGCCCCGTGAAGTCACACAGCACATGTTTAAGATGGTTGAAGATTTTGTCTCCAGATTAGAATAAATTATATTAGCAATGTGACAATTTTAATGTTTTCTTCTTTTCTTGGTAGGTCTTTGTGTGTCTTTGCAGTATTTCATACTTAAAGATTTATTTTGAGAGAAAATTTGACTTGGATCACTTCACTTGCATTATCCTGTAAGTAACATAGTTTCAGGTTTATTGACAGGAATATTTTCTTTTAGCCCTTATGATAGTGTTCTTTGGGGATTTACTTAATTTTGTGTATTCTGACTAAATCTGCTGAAACAATACCATAGACTATTTCTAGCAGTTTGAAAATATATAACATTGACCTTGCTAAGAAGCAAGAATATCCTTTCTTTGTTTTCCAAGATTAAGAACATCACCAGATTCACTCAGTAACATTACTGCTGCCTCCCCTAATAATGTATTTGTGAATTTGTCCTCCAAGTTTAATGGAGGACAGTGCTAGCAATCTGGAAAATTTGGCAACATTATTCATTGTAAAAAGCCTATTTACATATATTAAGGATGCCTTGCTAAAGTTTAACAACTAGAGCTCCCTGAGCAGCCCAGCAGCACTGAACCTCTCAGGGACCCACACAGCACTCAGCTTGTCTTTGCTGCCTGGGGAGGTTAATTGATGCTGCTGAGTCAGCTCATCATCACTGCAAGGAAAACACATCCACATGTTTACTGTAAAGCACCAAGATCCTTGGACGGGGACATTTACCATCACTGCAGAAAATAATAAGCCATCAAGTCAGGAAAATACTTCATTTTACTCCAATAATCTGTCTCTGGCCTGCAGCAAATGCTGTGAACAGCACAGAGACAGGGCAAGCATGCAGTGATCCTACTCAAAACACCCTCCCAGTCTGCAGAGGCATAATTCCTAAACCTGTGGCTTTGCCTGTTTTGAAGAATCTTTCTCCCCTTAATCTGCCCAGGAAGTTGTGTCTCCCTATATTCTTGCATTTACCTCATGTGGCAAGGATCTTCTTCCAGTTTATCCTACTTGCCTGCATCAGTTCCAGGAGAGGATTTATGTAGTGGAAGGTGTAGAGCAGCTCTCATGGAACATCTTGCACTGCTTTCAGGGGTGCATGAAGGGGATGTCCACACATCCAAGCCTTACAAGCAGGAGTAATTCATTTTCAGTGAGCAAAGAGTAGCTGGAAAGAAAAAAATAAGGTTTTGGATGAGGTCTAGTCTCACATTTTCTGTCTGCTGTGTGTTTGCTGCTTAGTCTGCTTTAAAAAATGTAGGTGCACTTGTTAGAAACAGCTGAGCCTCCTTTGAGAGGTGATGTGACTGTTCAGGTAGGGCTGGAAGAACAGTGAATAAGAACACTCAGAGCAGTTTTAAAATCCAGGTGTGCTTCCATTTGTTCTGCTGTGGGACTGATCCACAACTGTGTACAAAGTCCTTCCTAGACACTCGTAGTGTCCCTGCAGTTGTCACTCCCCAAGACAAGTCCTACCCCCACTACTCTGCCTGTTGATCCCTGTTTTAATTGATCAGTGTTACATCTGCCCTGTTCTGTACTCTGATTAAATTAGAATCCCATTAAGCACAGTTGGCTGTCAGGCAAAGGAAATGTCTGATCTTATTTTCAGTATAAGGCATGCCCTCTGCACTCCCACACATCAGAAAATTTCCAAGGAGTGATAAGGCTGCAGTTTTGATAGGATTCCTGCTTTTCTCCAAGGACTTGTTGAAAATGTGGCAGTTTAGTAGTTGAATATTAGATTGTTAAGTGGCACAATGCAATGATTTGTATATAAAGGACTTCCCAAAGAGCTGCCCACTCCTCCAGGGGGATCCTTCACAGCATCAGCCACTCTCCAGTGGTGCCACAGCAGCAGGAGCTGGGCAGAAACACCCCTTCAATCCCTTAAAACAGTCACACAGATGGGAGCTGTGTCACATCTCATGATAAAGAACAAACCTAGTTTGGCATTCCTTGGAGAGGTACTGACAAAACCTGAATTTAAGGTGCTTTGTGTTTTTCTCTTTCTGTTGAAAAAGAAAAACACAAGTAGAGCATTTGTGTCAAGGGCCATGTGCTGAATATTCCTTTTGACATTTCTAACAAAGCCCACCAGAAACTGCCACAGTGTTCAAGGCATTCCTGACGTGTGTCACCCCTGCCTGTGCTCCTGGTCCTGTTCCTGGAGGGTTACAAGTCCTTGTTCATCAAGTGTTGTTTACTTTGAGTGCAACAAGGGCTGTTGTTTCAGCAGCCTGGTCTAGTGAAAGGTGTCCCTGTCCATGGTAGGGGGTCAGAACTGGAGGGTTTTAAAAGGTCCCTTCCAACCCAGGTCATTCTGGGATTCATGTTGAGACTATTTGGCAAATCATCAAAATCTCATCTTACTTGCTACTGTGTCAATATTTGGTATTTTCCTTTAAAAGGCAGCCTGTCTTCTGCAATCTTCTCTTCAAATCAGGTTGCTTAACAGCTTAAAGTCTTTAAAACAGCGTGTGCCCATTTTGTTCTCGTGGATCATTCTATGCCTTCTGCTAAGTAGTAATAAAACAAAATGAAAATACAAGATTTTGTTTTAAATATTCACTCCTTAACTGTGCATCCAATGGGCTCAGTTAATCTCTGGATATCAGTGTAAAATATTATGGCATTTATCTGTAAAACTTATTTGTACTGCACAACACTCTCAACTTTTTTTGAGAAAATCCCCAAACCAAACCCTTTTTGTACCAGGTTCATTCATTTTCTGCTATCAAAGAAAAAAAATCTCGAGACCACTAAGCAGCTGCAACCTTTTCCATAGACCTTATTTCTCTGATATTAGCTGAAATGTGCATTGCACTTTACAGGAACTGAGAGAAATCCCTGCTCTAAATCAGGAGTCTGTGCTGCCTGTAAATGTCAGTCAGCCCTTCCAGACCAGAAATTAATTGTGCCCCCACCACAAGAAAATGAGCAGGTCAAAGCACTTCTAGTGCTGTGCCCTGGCAGGTTATTAGGTTTTCACCTCAGGAAATCCAGTTTCAAATGCCACCTGACCTACCCTAGCTGGTCACTCAGGAGCATGTATGCAACAGACACAAAAAGTTAATAAAAATACATCAGGCACCCCCCACTGACAGCTATTTAATTACCAATCATTTGCTGCTCACACAGAGGAGCAGCGTGGTGTCCTCTTGGGTGCTTCATTAGCACCATCCAATTTTGGCTATGTCAAGGTTTATTCTCTGGTCAGTCCTTTAAGAATAGAAAAATCAACTATAATAAAAATACAACCTGTAGCATTGTAACTGTCAGGGTAGCAACTATTGCTGGACTGAAATCAGACCTTCCAGCCTGGTTTTCACATGTTTATAGCTTCTTTTGTTGTTTCAAACTATTTTGATGGTAAGAAGGAAATTTTTTTAAAAAGAAAAATCAAATTGTGTTGTCCTTCAGGAGAGTGGTGTGCTCAGGGCTTTGAGATGCTCTGTCATGACAGACCTGCAGGGAACCCCAGTCCTGCTCAAAGAATTAATCCCTCTCCTTTCATCCACAGCACAGCTCACCAATTTATGGGGTCTCTCAGTCAGCCCAAAGGTTAGTGAGCACTGAGGAGCATTACAAAAAGTGTTTGCAGCTGATTTAAGGTGGGAGGGTATCAGTTGTGATGCTGTGCTTCTTTCTCCTCCCTTAATTTAAGGTTCCATTCTGTCCAGTGTTTAAATAACCAGAAACTGTCCTATGTTCAGAAAGAATTAAAAGAAAGTGAGGGACTCCTTTAAAAAATCTCGTTGGAGCATGGAGCAGATTCTCAGGCTGCTTCTGCCATTAGATTGTTTGGTTTTCCTTGCTCAGCATGATAATTGCAATAGCTCCTGGATTTATGTACTGGAGGAGGATTAACACATGGAAATCACTGTCTTTCTGCAGGTGCAATTTATGTTTATCTTCCTCTTGCTGCTAGTCTCATCCATTGATTTCCAGCTGCTGCTTTTCTACCTAAGCCTTGGTGCAGAGGGAGATTTAGTCAAACAAAAGGTCCCCATTGGATCCTTGGTGCTTCAAATTCCCTCAGACACAGGACTGTGGGTCTGTGCTGGATCATCTCATCACTCATTCCACCTGGCCAGCCTTGTTCTTCTTGTCATGGACACTGAGTCACCATGGCAGCCCCCAGCAAACTGGACACCTGAACTCTGGGGGGATCTGTCCCCAGCTGCCTGTTTAGGGTAAGTTTTGCTGGGAAGAAACTGTGTGCAGAGTGGGGTTTGGGGCTTTTTTAGGATACATGTGTATGCCACTGCCTGCTAACCACTATGAGCTCCGGATTTTTTCAAGTTTTATTGGATATTGACCCTTCATTTCTGTGGCAGGGAATTGTTTACTAGGTAATGCTGGTGCTGTCAGCCAGTCCAGGTCACCAACAGCTTCAGCTGCATTTACTCTCTTTTATCTTGTGTGTTTCCAGCCAACCCCTGTGAATAATCTTGGCATTTTGTTGTGGTCTAAGCTCAGGCTTTGCACCTACATGCAGAAGCTTTGCTGTCAGTGCTGTCAGTTCTTTTAGGTCTTTGTTTCCAGGGGCTCTGTGACAAGTTTCAGGGCTCTCCTGAAAGCTGCACCCTCCTGAGCTGCTGGAGAAGGCTCAGGTTGGTATTCCTTCTGCTGCTGGGTCCTGTTCCCAAGCTTGATGAAGGACTGATCCCAAATGAGGCTCAAAGTCTGAAGGAGAAGCTTTCAGCTGAGCATGGCTGCTTCCATGCTTTTCTGCTGCCTGGTTTTATTCAAGTTCCCTCAACAGAGCCATTCTTCAGCTGCTTATTCCCTCGTCTTGTTTTAATTCTGTTCTGTGAGTCTTCTGGACCCAGTGCTGATCTGCATGTATGGCAGTAATTAAGTAGGGATCATGAAGTAACTTTATTTGTATAATCTAGAGACACAGTATTCAGAAGCATTTTTATACCCTGCTTTTTCATTAAGAATATGGACTCATCAAAGCAAAGTGTTTGTGGGAAGACTTTTAAGAATAATTGTGTGGATCTGATTCTGATTAAACCTAGAGAGCTGGATCAACCTCCTGAATAACCAGCTGCTGGTATTTAAGGTGAAAGTCTTGGGTTCAATTTCCTCTTTAAGATCAGCAGAACAGGAACTTGGATTCAAAGCAAATTCTAAAATACAAATCCTTATCTTGCTTTATTTCATACTCTCACAAACCAAGCCTCATCTTTCCACAGATTTTAAAGAAAAGCTTTGCTTGACCTAAAAATCAGCCATACAGAGCTCCAAGAATCAGGTTGAAAAGTTAATTGCACCTTCTACACTCCAATATAGCATTATTGATTAGAACACTTATTTAAAAAGTAGATTTTTTACGTACTTCCAAGCTTTATTGCCCAGATGGTGAGATTGCTTTCAAAAATCTCTAACCTTGAACTCCACTCATCAGTATAAATTCATTACCTGAATTAATCTTGCTGTGTAGCAAATAAGAAAAAGTCTACCCAGTATTACGTTCCTAGAAGCATTTCCAATCTCACTTTGGCAAAACACTGTGGCTTTAAAGGGCTTGAAATTGTGTTTGAATCTTGTTGCAGCTGAGATGGGAAGAACACAATCTATAATACTTTTCATTTGCTATATCTACTAAAGTGTTCTGTACCTGAGGTTACTTTACTGGCATCTCTATACTAAAGCAGCAGAGTATGTATCACCTTAGAGATGTAATTAGTGACCTACCCTTGTTTTTCATCTTTCATGATAAAGACCAATTCTAACTTCCTTTTCTATCTCTTTTCCCAAATTCAACCTGGCAGGCAAAGATTCACGACAGGAAATAACACCAAGTGCTTTCCCTGGGGATTCCTGTGCCTTGGCTCCTGGCTTACAATCTATTTTTCCTGCTTTAAGGTCTGATTGAAAAAAGTCATTTATTGGTAGTTTGTTAAATTTAGGAAGTAGAAAAATGCAAGGTGTGGGGGAAAAGCAGTATCCAAAGCAAGCTATTAAATGTCACTGATTTCAGAAGCCAGAGCACCTTTTGGAGACTTTTGCTGTGTTGTGGCCATTGTGGAGGAGACAAACACTTTAGTTAGGCCAGCTGTCAGGTTTAGTGGGGCTGAGCAGAGTATTACCATCCCTGCTCAGCAGCACAGTGGTACCTTCAGAGCTCAGCTACAGATCATGTGTAAATGGTGCCTTGCTACAGTGGTACCTTCACACCTACAGATGCCACCATCTCTCAGGGCCTGGTGTGTTACCTTAACATTTACAACAGCCAGTTCTACTAATTGGATAACAATTAGCACAAGAATGTTGGCACAGCTGCCAACAGTGAGTTTGAAACTCTGAGAAACAGGCATGGAAGCCCTCTGCATCCCAGTTACTCTTCTTCCTTCTTACTAAATGACTTCAGAGACAAAAATATTCATCTGAAATCTTTATCAGGGTGGTCACAAAACAGCCACAATGACATGTTCTTGGTTGTGAAGGCAAACAAATACATGTGCTCTCCAGAAATCCATCTGTTTGGTGGCTGTGACAGAGCCTCCAAAGACAGACAGCATCATTCCTACCAGCCTTCATCCACAAGAAATACAGCCTCTCTCAAAGGGCCATTCCTAAGCAAGCACAGGCACTCTGTAACGTCAGTCAAAATTGCCACCTTCTAGAACAGTCATGAATATGAAATCGAGCTCTAAAATAATTGTATGGAAGTTGCCCCTCCTTGCTAAGTGAAATGAGCTTTCCCTCTGCATTGAGTCTCTTTGGGTGGAATAGATCTGTCACAGTGGTTTGGTTTTGTTACTACTGAGGAGTCAGCACAGGTCAGCGGGCAAACTGAATTGTCATCTGTGTGCCTGAAACAGAATTGTTCATCTGTGCTCACCCCCAGTGAGCCTGGGGAGCCAGAACCACGTTCTGAGCCAGACCATGCTGTCTTTGCACAGGCAGAGGGGCTCTCTGGGTGCTGTATGAACCCTGCAAACGCCTCCTCAGGAGCAGCCCCTGCTCCTTGGCTTGTCCAACACTTGTAGAACCACTTTGCACAGCAGAAGGAAATTTTTTTCACTTTTATGCTCTCTAACAGACATGAAAAGTGATTTCTGAGATTAATGCAGTATAAAATTTTAACTCCCTTTGTATAACTTCCTTCTTTTTAGACAGGAAGGGTTTTTTCCTCATCTATATTATGACATGCTTTGGCAAAAGCAATCTTACTCTTTTTATCATTGGCAGCTTGGGATGGGCATAATATTTACAAATGATGCCATGAACAAGTTATGCAAATCACCCAAATGAGAACCAGTAAGCTTTTATGTCCTGCCAAACAATTGTGTATTGTAGAAATGCCACATTTTACAGTCAATTTGAGAAATGTTTTAGAGACTTTAAAATATTAGTGCCCTATTTTTCATATTGCTCAATATCTATAAAAGGATTTGTTAGTACCATGAGTCCAAAAATATAAACCTTTGGAATATGACAGAAAAAATAACCGTAATAGATTTAAAAAACCTAAGTGACTTTGAAAAGCCTCTTGGAAGTTCATAATACTGTCAATTTTTTTAAGATCTTGTCTAAAATTGAAAACCTGTATGACTGCAGAGAGGCAATCTGTGCCTTTCTAACTAGTATAAAAATACCATTTCTTAGTGCATGTAAATGAGCCATTATAAAATAAATCAGCAAAAAAGTAATGGATTCTCTTAATGTATGAAGCTCTCCGAAGGGCTCATCTACACTGCAGAATTCACAAGTGTCTGAGCTGAGCTAAGGATCAGTGACTGCATGGTCACATGAACTGATTTTTAACCTTGTTCCACAATTGCTTTGGCAGTGTCCTGGAAGCTTCTTCTTTAGGAGAAGGCTTTTTGGCTACTCAAAGCAGGGTTCTGGGGAGTCACAAATCCCAGGAAGATCTGCAAGACCCCTCTTTCCTAACTCATTGTGGGGCTACTGGTGAAAAAATGAGCTGAACCAATTCAGCCTGTCAGCTTCTATGCCATAACCAGCTCGTTTTTAAAGTATTTATCTAAATTTGAAGACATTATTGAATTATTTGTAAAATTAAATAATTTGTAAAATTATTTAAATTTTTTTTCCTGTTAAAGGGGGCATGTGGATTCTTGTTTTAAAAATAGCAGAAATTTTCCCTTGGAAAGGAAGTTGCCAGTCATAGTAGTAACCCACACAACTTTCCTCCCCAAGTAAAACAATGGAACATCTTGGGGGGGAATAAGGAGCAAACATCATAACAGTAAATTTCTGAGAACTACAAAATGATAACTTTTTAAAATGTGCTATTGAGGGTTTTTTGCAAGCAAAAATGTTTTCATGCCATATTACATCTAAAATCCTTACAACAGCTTTCCACCTTCCCTGTAAAGTCCTAGGAGAAAGGGCTTATTTTTTCAAAGCTCTTCTAAATCTCCATCTCCCTGCCAGACTTTATTTAAAAGGTTACAGAGCTCCAGTGCCTCTTTCCTGGTGCTTTACTGTTTGTGTGCTGAGCCCAGTGCCCTGGGTTTGCAGAAGGCTGCTGGTGTGTGGCTTTTTTGGTGAACAGTTTACTGCTGGACAAGGGCAAGCTGGGGCTTTTCTGGTCTTGGTTTTCCACTAAGTCTTTTTATTAAAGGCTCATGACAATTCTGTTTTGATTGAAGCTGTGGCAGAAGCACCTGGGCTGGATGAAGCCAGGCCAGGCCCTGCCAGGGAGGACAAAGGGGGACATTTCAGAAGTAAAAATAAATGCACAGGGTGAAGTGTGAGGGAGGGAAGAGAGGACAGGTGTGACTGAGTCCTGTGGGGTGCTTTGCTGTATGATCCTTTGCATGGTACAATTAAATATTGTACGTCCCTGTACCCTGAGGAACCACAAGGCCTCTGGAGCTGAGCCTTCTGCTCTTTTCCCATTTATAAAATATTCTCCCACATTGCTGCATAGAGTGTTGGGTGTTCCCAGTCCAGCTGAGATCACCCTCCTGCCACACTTGTGCCGTCACTTTGTGTTTTAGGCCCAAGTGAAGCATCCCACAAGTTTTTGGCATTGAGAAGGTAACTCTTACACTGAATTGTGCTGGCAGTGTGGTGTTGTGAGCTATTTCACCAGTGCTGTGGCATGTGCAATATATATTGTGCATGTTGCAGCAACAGGAGGGATGATGAATGGGTTATGTGTGCCCTGCTTTCTGCTTCTGTTGATAAGTGACTGATAAAGCTGACAAATAGCTGGATTAAGTAAACAGAGCCCACATAACTCATTCAAAGCGAATAACTGTTTACAAATTATCAATTGTTATCTGCACAGTTTTGAGTTAGGAGTGATGGATTCTGTTCCTGTGTAGAAATAATGGGCCGGTGATGTGTATCAGGTATGTGAGCAGTAAAACTGGCCATCTGACAGTGCTCATCTTCAGGACAGGGACTGGCAAAAAAGTAAAAAAAAGAAATGTTGCCTGGACAAAGTAGAGCAATTTTTGTCTCCAGCAAAGAACACGAATCTGAATACAATAGATACCTTTTGGGATTTGGCTCCTAAATACAATCAGAATAATTTTTAGCCTTGTTTAGAAGCTATTGTAACTAGTTACTACTCAAGGACCAATTTCCATCTCATTCCCATGAGCAGTGTTTGCAGAAAATGTAGAATGCATATCTTTTACTAGAACAGGAAGAAATGCCTGCTAATGTAATGCCACTTCATTTCATAATTCACTGTAGGATGAGAATGGGATTTCAAAGCTGCTGATGTTTTAATCTCACGTTTCCTTGTCCAAAGTAAAAAGCTGTGCATGAACCATGTCAAGTTAAACAGATTTAGTTCCTCGATGGCTGTGTGGTATTTCTAGCACGTGTTAAAGGTGGGGGAGTGTTTGTGCTCAGCTCTCTATGGTCAAGTGCTTGCTTTTAATTTCGTGAGTGGAACCTCGCTGGGCTGGGGCTGGGCAGAGCTGGGCTGGGGCAGAGCTGGGCTGGGGCAGAGCTGGGCTGGGGCAGAGCTGGGCTGGGCTGGGGCAGAGCTGCCCGCGGGGGCTCCAGGGGCTGCCCGGGAGCTCCTGGCCTGGGTGCGCTCCCTCTGGGGGTTTGGCACCCTCTGCTGTCCAAAAAACCCCAAAACACCCCGGAAATCGGACCGCACGGGGACGTTAAAGAGCAAATCAAACTCTTGACTGAGTAATTTTGGTGATCAGCCCCCTCCCCGCCCCCCACTCTTTCTTGCTGCAGCAAGTAGTGAATGTTCACAAAAAAAAAAAAAAGAAAGAAAAAATTCCTCCTTCCCAATAGTAATTGCATAATTGCATTGGCTCTGTTTCTCATAAATGAGGTGACCATGTCTTGGTGACCATGTCTTGGTTCCTGAATCCACTGCAAGGCTTCCTGACCATTCAGGCTGGATGTAAATAAAGCACAAAGACTGATGCTGGAGGAGTGTCAGCTATGCTGAGGGAGGCTTTTTCTGCCTCAGCAAGGGCTCTGCACAATTATCACCGAGTCAAAACCACCCTAGCACAGTGGAAACAAGCAGGTTCCTACCTAACATCTGGCATGGCTGCTCTTGCTACACGAGCATCTTGTGCTGCAGCTGAGAGTGCTGAAAATTGTGTATGACACCTTATGCATGTTTTAGCTATTTAGTTAAATGTTTATTCACTCCAGGTTTTTTTGGAAGCAATTAACAAATGCTTTCCTTGACAGAGACACACAGAGCTTCACTCCTGCAACAGAAACATGGGACACCTGGCTCTGCAGTAAAGGAATTCATACCTAGAAGCTCTGGAAAACAGGAGGCTGTTTCTATTGTGTGATGACCTCCACTGAATACCTCCTATATTTGATTGACAAGGTAAGAAATATTCTGTATAGTAGGCATGGGAGCCTATACGGAAACAGCCCTCGTTTGTCCCTACTGTATTTCACTTTTTGGATCTGTGCTTGCACACTGTATTCAAGCTAAAAAAATAAGAATTAATCATCCAGATCTGCAAAGCACACGATACCATTCTTCCCTTAACAGGACACCAGAAAACCAAAGCTGTGCTTCCCAGTAGAGGCCCTTCAATGGCTTTGATTGTTAAATGGTTTCAGTTACATCTTTATGAATTTTCAGTTATCTGTGGCTTCAAGTATGAAATCTGTGGCAAAAGCAGGACAAAGCACCGTTCTTCTGAGGGCACAGATCCTGACAGGCATTGCTGCATTCCTTCCTGCCTTAGCTGGAGTTCTGAGCCACGTTCCTCATGCTAATCTGAGCTCCAGAAGACGCCCATAGTCAGGGCAACAAGCACAAGTGCCTTTGGGGGCACGTGCCATGGTTTTGTCCAGGGTGGGCAGTGCCTCACCCCTCACCCCGTGTGCCCTGGAGCCTGGGGGGTCTCGGGGTACAAGTTCAGCCAGGGGCTGCTCCCTGCAGGAGCTCCTGTGCCTGCTGATGTCCACTGCATCCCCAGGGGAAAGTCATTTGGAGAATGCAGCTCTAGGGTAAATTGCCACTTGTTTCTCTTGCGTTTCACTTCACTCCAGCAGGCTCGATGCTGCTTCCTTAACAAAGGATTAAATCCTTAAATGGATTTACTAATCAACTGCTTTTCTTTCCATACCCGCTCTGCTTCTCCTCACATCTTCTCAGACCTGGGAGGATAACTGAAGGCTCAGAATGCTCATACTCATTTCTATTATAAGAAGAAGAAAATACACTGATTCTAAGAAATTCCACTTTTGGAAATAGCTTTGGTTTTTTTGCTGCAAGAGCCATGGTGTTCTAAATAGACTGCAGCTCTTCACATTCAGTCTCAATAGAAAATAAAATGGAGGAAGTGCAGAAGGCAGCACTGGCATGATTTGCATACAGGCTTTGAAAACAAGCCTCAGATAGAGGCAACTGAAAACCAGCTTTACATCAGGCTCTTGCTGCAATGGTGCTCAAGTCAAAGAAAGAAAAGCTGACCTTGTGACAATCTGGTGTATATCTGAACCAAACAAAAAAAAGATAAGATGTTGTTATTTTAAAAAGGACACAGAATTAGAAACTTGAGTGGTGGGAAAACACTAAATAAAGCCCAGACTCCTTATTTGAGATCTCCAGTGAGTGGAAGCCAAGGTACCTGGTGCTGCCTGTGCATAGGGCAGTCTGCTGCTGAGCTATATATTCAACCACAGATTGGTTTCCCCAAGCATCAGCCAAGACATTGTTTTTATTGATTTATTTTGCTATCTTCCCACTGCAGTGATAGGATGACAAAAGAACCACCTGTGGGTATCCTAATATATCTAATGCCAGCAGATTTTCAGGTTGAATAAAAACAATAAATCTTTCCAGGCACAAAGGGGAAACCGTGAGGTAAGTTAATTTGGGAAACTAAAGAGCATGATTTAGGAATATTGGGTTTGTTAGAATGGATCAGACCAGTCCTCCTGGTTTACTATCTTCTCCTCAGAGATATTTCCTTAGAGATGACAAAAAAGAACACGAAATAAGCCCCAAAATAGTCAAGTGTTCAATGACACTTCCAGGGACTGGCCTGCTTTCTGACCGTGCAGCAATAATTGTTACACCAGTGAGCAAGAGGTCTGACTCTCACTGTATTATACACATTACAAGTGCTCCAAAAATTGGGTAGAATTTCCTAAGGAACCCAGGTACAATCAGCTCGTGGCTGTGCTGATCACTGCATCTCTTGTGGGACACAGCCTGGATTTTCCCTAGGGCAGTACAGTTAGATTTGTTGTACAACTTCCTCTTAAATTAAGGGAGAAAATGAATAAACATGTAAACCTGTTCAGCCACGTAATATATTCACAAATCAAGGCTAAAACAGTAGTTAGTCAAAGCTGATGGTGTTGAGTCTAGCACACATGAGAAAACAAAGTTCTCTTTCTCCTCTGTTCTTCCAGTGGGGTTTCCTGTCTCCTCACTTCCATGAACAGGCTGAACTTGTCTTGTGGGGTGCTCCTAAAAATACATATTAATCCTTCATGGTAACACAAGGTTTCTTGGATACCATCTATTTCAAAACAGTAATTTTACACTCTCTTGAGCTTTCTGCTAGTAAAAGCTTCCAGAGTAACACATCCCTGGTTCTACACTACTCTGCTTTCCCCAGAGCAGGTCCAGCATGGGCAGGAGTGGCTGAAGTTCCCCACACGTGCTGCTTTGCTGATAAATCCTAGCCCTGACAAATCCATTCTTGGCAGTGCATGTGAAAGGTTAGTTTTTGTTTTATTCCTGGCTTCTGCATCATATTTGTCCAAATTTGGAGTCTGACCTAGGAAATCTAGGCAATTTTATTCATCCTGATCTTGGATTTTTGATAATTATACTACAACATGATACATATACATGAGCACTGCTATATATGTAGCTCAAGAATGCAGTTTTGAATGATATGGCAAATTGTCTAATATATTTGTACTTCTTTAGATTGTTTAAAAGAGCATAAATAAAGGCAGTGTATCTGCCCCTAAAACCCCAGATATCAGTAGTGGTGGCCTCTGTAATGTCAAGGCAGTAATACACACCTGCCAAATTCAGACCTGCACCCTTCTCAGACACAGGGGGAAAAAAATCAAATTGAAGTGAAGATATAAGAGCTCCAGAGATATTTCAAAGGAAGCCAATAAAAGGGAAAAGCCTGAAACTGACACTCACCAATAACAGGATTCTTAAAGCCTCAAATTCGATAAACCCACAAACCAAAAGAAATTAAGCAGGCAGTGTCACTTCAGGACATCATGCTATGGGATTTTAACAAGATTCATGGGTATTAAAAAGTAATGGCATAAATTGGGTATTTAAAGTCAGTATTGATTTGTTGCCAGATTCTGCATATCAACAATTGCACTTGAGTGTCCATTTACTTTGCTCAGAAATAAATATTCCTGCCCAGCTGCATGTGCTAGTTGGAAGAGAATCAGTTTTCACCACTGGCAAAGGGACAGGTTGTTATCTCAAGCCACATGGTTCATTGATTTATCCGTGGTGGAGTAAATACAAAAATGTATAGGAATGCTGTCAAAATCATTTATTTAAAAGCTTTTTTTGGAAGAAGAATGATAGCACATTCCCAGGTAAGAATGCAAGAGGCTTTCTGAGTATTTGGACTTATTAACTGGTTGAGGTAAATTATCTCCATTTGATGTTTCTGGCTGGCAGAGTTAATTTATTTGTACAAAAGTATTTAATGATGCAGGGAGATTGTTATTGGTGGTTTAATTATTGTTTTGATCAGAGCTTCTGTATGGGTGGTAGTACTCCTAATAAGATAATCATACTTTTTCATCTGTTAATGAGTCTTTGGAGTATTCCCAACACAGTTTTAAGTCTTAGTTGTTTTCCCGCTCTTGGCTTAATTTCTGTGTTTCATTTGGCTTGCATAATGAAACAAGATGGGCTGCTTTGCTGCTGTTTATAATAGGTCTTCCTAATATGGTTTTCTGTGCTTGGGCTGATCAGGATTTTCCAAAACTACATAAACTTTTTTAATCTGGGGTGGAAAATCACTTTGCCTGTAAATTGAAAGAGTAAATTGAGTTTTTGTTCTCAGGTAAATGATAATATTGTTTTTGCACAATCTCCTAGTGGTATCTGAATTTTATCACTAAAAAGCATGTTGTCTGCCTCTCTTTTCCATCTATATCACTTTAAACCCCCCCAAAGCATTCCTTGTATCTCTTCCTGCAAAAAGTTACTAAGCAGTTGGTGAGATCACAGTCAAATACAGTGAAAATATTGACAATATGGGCAGTATTTGAAAGTTAACAGTGGGAAGGTATGGCCTGACTGAAGTCCAGGGTACTTCAGCAGTGGGTGTTGATGTAAACCATCTTGTACAGAGGTTAATTTTAATTGTCTGAGAAGCTGGGAAGTGGCTAGGAATGTTAAGAGGACAACAATAAAAGAGCACAGTTAATATCATGTCAACAGAGCTTTGTTTTTCTCTAAAGGTGAACATTCCACTTCTCATAGTGTCTTCTTTATGGAGTATTTCTATGCTCAACTTTTCTCAGTTGTGTGACCACAACTTTCCCTCTATTTCATTTTTATTCTGAATTTCCTGGGCCTGGCTCTCCTTGTTTTGCAGCCCACCCTGGCTCTGTTGCAGTGATGTGCACACAGGGACAGCCCACATTGCAGAGACATAAAACCATGGGCACATGAAAAAGCAAGTGGTGCCTAAATGTTCACGTGTTCTGCCTGCCACAAGCACAAACAATATTTCAGTCCTCTCTGACAGTTATACAGGTGCTTACTACAAAAATTGTCCTGGAAGAAGGTGACAGAAAATTCCTTTTTCTCCTCTGGAACTTTCTCATCCTCTTTGATGCCAAGGAAAAAAGAAATGTAATTAAGCAGTAACAGAAGTGCTCCCAGTGCAGCTTTACCTTCAGAGCTGAGTGATGGTTTTTTGTTAGGTCATTGTTAGGGTCTCTTTGGGATTGTGCCACTGTTTCTTATGGGATGGGCTGTTTCACTTGTGCCTCTCACAGAGCTTCCAGAGGCAACAGGAGATGTGCAGAGACCAGGGAGAAGGTCTTTTTTACCAAAAAAGAAAGAGAGGACTGGAGAGAACTAGATTAGGGAGGAATAGAGCATCTTGTATTTTTATCAGATATCACAGATCTTCAGAGTTAGCAGTAATTTCCTATTTGGTACTCAGTGAGCTGGGGAAAGGGCATCAAGCACGTCTGCCTATAATATGGGAAAAGTGCAAGATTACTCATAGTTTCTCCCCTTGTCTCTCCCAGGCTTTAGCCTGAGAAATTTATCCCTCTCTGGTGTGACCTGTGTGATGTGCCTTACACATGCAAAGTCTTCAGCTGTGTTAAAATTTTTAAATTATAAGGCTTTTCATAGTATGGAAAATATCCTAATATCTTAATTACTAACACAAACCTGGGGAACATAGATAACACTGGACTTCATGTACAGGGAGCTGTTGCACAAGTAGAAATTAAAACTCTCTGAAAAGCTAAGTCTAAATAGAATAAACAAAGGGCTGGGGAAAATTATATATGTAAAATGAACAGCACCATGGCTGCTAAAAATCAGGTTTCTTCCACTAATTTATTCTTCTTATAGTTTTGGGAATTAATCTGAAATGTAAAATGAACCAAACAACCCAAGTGATGTACAACAGACACTAATAGGAAATAATAAAATAGGATGTACAGCAGTCAGGAGAAATGAGAAAGAAGCAAAAATGCAGGTGGAAAAATCAGTCAAACATAAAAGATGCTCAGAAGGTGAACAGAGAGAAGGTGGAAGATGGGTGTCCTGTGCTGCAGAGACCAGTCTACTGATGCTTTGCTGCTGCCAGCTGAATGTCTAACTAAAGGCCCTGTAGCCTCTTTTTTTTGTCACTTACCTAAAATCACTAAAATGGTGTGCCCTGAAGCCTTCTTGAGCCAAGTCTAAATTCTCTAAACCGCAAAGCAGGCAGCTGGGGAAGGGAAGGTATGAAGCAAATCACTTTGATCTGTTTCTTCCCCTCATCCTATAGCTGAACCTGCTTAAACATATCTGCATGCCAACAAAATGCCTTTGACAGAGAGCTGTCTCTAACATTTGAAAGAAGCTGTTGCCTCAGTGGTTATTAACATCCCCAGGGTCAACGCCATGCCCTGCTGGCACACCTGGCACCTGCTGCTAATGGCAGGGACATCTTTAACCAGACCACTGAAGGGGCTGGATGGTCTGATCTGCACCACCTCATGAGCCACCAGCAACAGCAAAGGGAAGAGTCCAAGTGGCTCTTCCTTTGTGCCTGCATTAGGGTTACTTTGAGGATGAACTGATTGTCTTTCACAGGGCTGGCAACTGAGCCTTTCACCAGCACTAAAGCTGCCATAATTTTCAGGCCAACCAAAGTCTGAAAAGAGGAAGAGCAAAGCAGAAGTGCAGGGATGTCACTCAGTCCCCCACAGGAGGTTATCCTTTGGGTCAGCCTTAGTCTGATCCACTGGCCACAGAAATGGCAAGTGCAAATACTTCAGTGCACATCTCTGGTTATTATCCCAGAAGTACAAGCTGTGGAGAGCATTGAAGGTTAAAGAGCCCTTGGAAAATGTTCTTTAACACTGCAGCTTCAGCAGTGTAGAAGCAGAAGAAGACATGGATTCTAAGCTAACATCTAAAGATCAACAGCACTTGCTGAGGAAGCCCCTGTAATTATGGAAAATTTCATGAGTTCAAGCCACTGTGTCCAGCTCTCTGTGGAGAGTCAGGCTGACTGGGCTTGGTCTCAGCTCAGCTTTGGGCATCCTGGGCAATGCTGGTTTGCCCTGCAGCTCTTGTAAGGGCCCTGCTTCCCCCACAAACACCAACTTCTGCCCCATTAATGGGCTGGGTTGCAGATGAAGGTCACAAGGGGTCCAAGGATTTCAGAAGCACTCTTGGATTCCCTATGTAAGATGCAAATAGTAATTCCAGTAAGACAAATACATGTTCTTCATACACCTCACAACCTTTACTCAACCAAATCTCAATACTCAACCCTCTAAGGACAAAAGCTTTTACCCAACCTGTAACTAATTTGAATGAATATATCTGTAGCTCAAACCATTCTTCTCTGTGTTTTGCTCCCACAGACACAATGTTCCTGTAAATTAATTATCCCCACTTCACTGAAGGGGAATGCTCTGTTCCATGAGTTTCATTTGAGTACAAGAACTGCAAACCCACACCTGTCCTGTTCTCAGTGCAGGGATGTACACCTTGAGCCTGCTGTCTGTGCACAAAAAAGTTCAGAGGGACTTCTTGGCACTCGCAGTCTATAGGAGTGTGGTGCTAATTAATGTAGCAAAACAAAGGCAAACTGAATGCTTCTGAAAGGAGCAGAAAGCCCTGCTCAGAGAAACTGGCTGCACTTAAACCTGGGTGCTGATTATCTAATGCTGTTCACACAGCTTGAACACTTCAGCTTCAAAACAGGTCTCCCCTAATATGAGAGAACAACTGAAGGAGAAGGTGGTGTGATGCTAACAATGTATGTGACTTACTGAATCAATTTAGGGAAAATTTGGAATTCCTCATAATCACTTATGTAAACAAGGAAAATTAGTTGTTAATTATTAGGTGGTTCCTAAAAGACGTGTGGCTTATTTGGCATGAAGCACTCCAGTTTAATTTTGTAGAAGAAATGGCCTACCACAGGCTGCACCAAAACAGAAACAAGTGCCAAAACAGTGAGAGGTTGTAGAGAAACAGGTGAACCATTGTGGTTCTTGGAGATTCATGTGTTAGCAGGGGCAGCTTTGGTTGAAGAAATGGGACATACTGAGGGATTTGTGAGCAGCCTGGAGCCAGGATGTTTCACAGAAGCCCAGGAGCAGGCTGCTTTACAGGGACAACATTTGCCACCTTCCTATGTGGCCAAAAGTGTGGACAGGTTGCAAAGTGAGCTGCTGGAAAAGGTGAAACCTCTGAGCAGGCTGAATGGTAAATAATCTTAAAAAATAGGACAAGATGTATATTTTTAAGGCATAGAATCTTAAACTGCTTCAGCACAATTGATCTATTGCCTGGAGTACCAGAAATGGGTTGGAATGTAATAGCAAGAAGTCATGCACTTAAAGATTAATTAGAATAACTGCGAGTGAGCTCAGAGGTTCATCAAATGTGAGATTACAAGAGGAGGAATCCAGGTATGTTATTGGTTGTAGGATAACTATGATGCCACTGTAATGTGGTCTTAAAAATGCTAATGTATTCTGGGATGCATTGAGTGAGGTATTTTCAGGAGACGGTGAGATATTAATATCGTGGTACAAGGCAGTTGTTAAGACCTTGTTTAGAACACTGCACACAGGGTAGAGGTATAAAAGGACACTGGAGGAGTGGAAAACCTATTTGGAGAGAAGATTAAAAGCAAAGCAGAAAGACTGAGAATGGATGATCTAATTGCTATTTATAGGGACATTTTAGGTAAGTATCAGAGAAGCAAAGTTATTTAATTCAAAGGGCAAAATGGTAAAGACCTAATGGATATAAATTGGTAGTGAATACATTTACACTGGAAATTAGAAAGTTTCTAGTTTCAGAAAAGTAGAAGCTAGAAAAGCCTTGAAGATAAAAGTAAGGCACCTTGGCTGTCTGATGGCAGCTTAGTTACCCAGTTCATCCTCCAAACTGGATGATAAAATTGTATTGGGTTTCTCACAAATTGCCATTCCTGCAAAGAGGATACAAGGAGATTTAATCCCCGTGTGATGAAATGTGTATTTGCAGTGTGTTAGCCCCGTGTTTCAGGAGTTTGCTAACATGCCAGAAGGTCCTGCAAGATTCCACTTCCTTTCCGTGCCTTTTTAACCTCCAAATCACCAGAGATGACACAAAGTTAACGTGTCATGGAGCTGGCCAGGCGAAGGTTCTGTAAACAGCTGTCCTTCTGTGACTGACGATTAGTAGTTCATAGAAGATCGTTTAGATATTTCACGGATCAGACCGGTGGGTCACGTTTCTTTCTCTACGCAGTTGTGTGTACCAAGGACTCATTTCCAGGATCACCGAGCAGGCTGAAAGGGCGTGCTTCTTGCTCTTGTCAGCCTGTGAAGTTTGTGGAACCTGACTTTTGATGTTTTCTTCCTGTTGCACACCAGTTTGGGGCTTTTGCAGAACAAGCCCTCAGTTTCTTAGCGGCTGTGCTTAGGGGAGGGGGTGGCCGCCGTGCCTGGCGGTGGCCGCGGAGATGTTCCGGGGGACTCACGGAGCCCGGCCGGGCTGGCCCGGGGCTGCCTGGAGCGGCGCTCGGTTATGCAGGCGCTGTCTGCCGGGACTCAATTAGGCGGCGCGGCAGCGGTTTCGTTTGAATAGTTAATTGCGCGGTGCCGGGCCGGGAGCGCTCGGCGGGGCCCTGCGGATCGGCATGGCGAGACCCCCCTCTAGCGGAGGGCCCGGGCCTCGCCCGCCCCTCGGCGGGAACGGCAGCGGGAGCGGGCGGGCCGGCGCTCCGGGAAACGGAACCGCGGGCAAGAAGCGCTCCAGCCCCGCGGGGGCCGTCCTTGGGCAGCGCCGCGGCCGCTGCGAGCCCCGGGGCGGCTCCCGCCAGGCGCGGGCCCCGCTGTCCGGGGCGGCGGGCGCGCTGCGCTCCCTCCCGAGCGCCACGGGAAACGTCGTCGCTTTTTTACTTCAAGCCAGTGGGAAACGGAGGTTTCTTATCCTCGTGGAGAGCAGCATCTCTCCTGCGAGAGGAGCTGCGTGGCCGGCTCCGTCCTGCCCGGCATCGCAGCGCATCGCTCAGGAGCAATGGGAGCCCGGCGCGTCTCGGCGGTGCCGCGGCGCGCAGAGCGGTGCGAGCGGTCTGCGCGCTGGATGCGTAACGAGCAACTTCGTGGTTCCATTCGTTCTTCCTGCCCGCTGTTCCGGCACTGCCGCTCTGTTTATTTGTTGGCACTTCTTTGCTCCAGAGACAAACCATACAGCTCACTCGATCCGCCTGCTCTTCGCCTCGAACAGTCATTTCGGGTCGGTAGCAACTGGTGTCCAGCACCCCGCGAGGGCACGTACGCACGGATAAGCCCCGGTGCCCGCGGGCCGGGCGAGCCGGCCGAGAGCCCGCGGCCCGGGAGCGCGTCCCTCCCGGCGGCGAGCGGAGCGGAGCGGCCGCAGCGCTCTCGCCGCCGTCTCCGGCCGCCGCCGCGGGCGGGCGGATGCGCTCCCGGGGGCGCAAAGGCTTTTCGCGCTCTGCTCCCGCTGTCTCCCGCCGACCGGCGGGCTCCTTGGCGGCCACCGCCTCGGTGCGGACCGGCTGCGCGGGTCGGGGCGAGGGGCTCTCCCTTTCCGCCCCTCCGTCCCCGCCGCACGGGCAGGAGCGCGGTGTTGCACAACCCGCTTCCTTTTTCTTTCGCTTCGCTGCGCCGCGGGCAGCGGCGGCGAGTGCGCGGGGCGCCGGTCTCCGCCCTGGGTGGGGGGAACGACACGGCCGGTGCCGCCCGCCCGCTCCCCGCCAACTGCGGCGCTGGCGCGGCCCCGCGAGGGGGGCACCGCCGGTCCCCGCGCCCCGACCGACGGGGCCGGTTCTCTCCGAGGGGAAGGGGACTAAATCCTCGCCGGGGCAGGGGGGATGGAGTCGGGACCGCGCATCCCGGGGCAGGCACCGACCGCCCGCTCGCCCGCCGGGCCGTGTCCCTTCCCGCGGCGCCCGGGCAGGGTGTGGACGCCCGCCCCGCCCCGGCAGAGTCGCGGCGGCGGCGCGTCCCGTTACCGGCGGCCGAGCCCGCGCTGCCCCGGGCGCATGCGCTCTGGCGGGCCGTGCCATATTGGAATGAGGCAGTGAGCGGAGCGCCGGGGAGCCCGAGCCCCGGCAGCGGCGCAGGGCTGGAAAAACTCCCCGCAGGTGAGGCGGGCGGCGGCGGCGCCCGCGCGCGGGCGGAGCGGCCCCGGGCGCAGCTGTTGGGGGCGTTTTGCCGGCGGGGCGCGGGGCCCGGAGGGTTTTTCCGGGCTCACGAAGTTTGGATGCGGGAAAAAGGCGGCGAGGCAGGAGGAGGAGGAGGAGGAGGGAAGAGGCAGGCACCCCGCGGCGGGGAGGCGGCAGCGGCAGCGCGGGGGGGACGCGCCTTCGGCCGCGCCGAGGAGCGATGCGCGGGGCTGGCCGGGCGCCG